>NC_137661.1:5093619-5431119 GCF_963422515.1 Blennius ocellaris | reverse complement strand
GATTGGAGAGCCTATCACAATATTGGTACCGTATTTTCCACACAATAAGGCGCACCTAAACACCTCAAATTTTTTCAAAAGCTGACAGTGCACCTTATAAATTGTGGCGAGCATCGTGGAAAAATTGCTCTTCTCAAGTCTGCTACTTGCCAACTCCACACAACACATTCATCACTCATGGTTGCACACCAACATTCTAACAAACCAAAATAAACTAAACGAAATAATTACTCCCTAAACTGGGGAACAAAAACACAGCATAAACACAATCAACACAACACCAAGCCCAACAACAACCCACAATAACCTCCAACAACGCAAAACATGAATTCCCATCATGCCTTGCAGCGACGACCTCTGTGCAAATGCATAAAGGAGCCGATAGCTGCAATGCATTATGGGAGTTTCTGTTTGTGGTGTTTTAAATGCAATTATTGGGGGTTATATTTGGTTTGTGGTGTCGGTAATAATTGTGTTGTGTTGTGTTTTTGTTGCTTAGTTCATGTAGTTTAGTTTACTACCGGTAGTTGTAAGTTGTCAACCAGCAGTGAAGAAGGTTTTGTGTGTAGTGTCCTCCTGGCATAGGCTGCAGGTAGGACTATCAAAATAAAGTGTGTGCACCTCTCTGAGTGTTAGAATCAGTGGAAAATGTAATCTAATGGCTTTGAGCTATAAAGGTTGCTGACCACTGGTCTATTCCATGTGCGGCGTGCCTTATATATGAACAAAGTTGTAAAATATGTCAATCAATGGAGGTGCGCCTTATAGTGTGGACAATATGGTAGGTTACAATATTGCTATCATCAAATAATATTGTGTGTACTTACACTTTTCTCTCATAAGGTAGCCCAAACTGAATTGATGAGCACCTACAATGCAATTGAATGGAGTTAAAAAGAAAAACTAATACTGTGACTAGTTTTTGGAAAGAATACTCTGTACTCGAAAACAGAGTTTAATATTGGTATTTTCACTTTCAATGAAACATGATTCAAGCATTGTCACACCAGTTCTCGTGTGTACACACTGCAGTACTATGACAAAGGTCTAAGCTCTGCAGGAATGGATATATCTGTTAATGTATGGCAAAGCACCAAAATAGAAAAAAGTGTTTCTTAAGATGGCCATATTTGGTGAAATAAAAGCGCTCAAATCGACACATGATTTGGACAAGTGATAAACAGCATGTTGGAGAGCCTCTCCTTCCTAATTGCCACAGCCTGGTTGCGTGTTCGCTCTCAAGGACAAGCGCAGGAGTAATGTGACCAATTCCGAGGCCACAGATACACACTTTCATACAGTCATTTTCATTTGTGATGACTTGTGACGGTGAGAGAACCATGGAAGATACCGTTTCACATCCGAGTGCTCCACGTTGTCAAGCAAATCCCCCCCCCCCCCCCCCGAGCAGCAAGTGTGTGTGTTCGTGTTCGTGTGTCTAGTATGTGTGAGACTGTACAAGTGGGAGGCAGCTCACCAGCACAGAGGAACAGCTTGTTCTGTCTTTTTTTTTTTTTACATTCATTAAATAACCACTTTGAGCATTTACCTGCACCAGCACATGCATACAAACACAGATTTGTTTTTTCTTTTGTTTCCAGGCCAGGAACTTACTCATTTGCAAATGTTCTGTCTGAAGAGTCTGGTTTTCACCAAGCAGAGATCAGCAGAAATATGCGACGTTACAGTGCTGCGAGGAGTCGCTCTGCACTCACAAGAGTGATGAAATTACGTTTGAGGTTGAAATATGTGTAGCTGCGTGTTTATATCTGTGGATCTTGAAGGGATGCTCATGTTGTCGTGAAAGGATACATCAAACTGAAATATTTTCCATATCAGGGGTGTTGAACACATTTTCGTTCAGGGGCCAACTACAGCCATATTTCTTCTTGAGTGGGTAAAATAGTGCCATAATAACCTTTAGATTTGTAATTTTTTCTATGTTGTGGCGCAGAGTAGACGTAATGAAAATGCGGGTTATTTTCGCAAAAACAAACAATTACTACTCAAAATAACTACTATCTCAACATAGTCGGTTTTAATGAAAACATCAGAAGCAAAATAGAATATAATGTCCCAAGAATTCTTCTCCTAGAGCTGTTGCATTATGCATGTTTTAGCAAACTCACCTTACAGCTAATGCTATTTAGCATCTGTTTATGTTTCCATGGCAGCAGCATCAATCTCTCAAGTTGTGTATCTCTTGAAAAATCTATTAAAAATCAATGTTTTTTGAGAAACTCTTACATTTGCTTGGTGGTTTAGCAGCTGAATTAGAGCCTCTTGTGGGCCTTTTTTTTCTTCCCAGGATCCATATGTTTGACCCCCCCTAGTCTACATCATTGGGCAGTGGGTGATTTCTCAACCTGGTGACCTGATTTAACAACATCAACTCTTGTGGTAATCATTTACTGAATGAATGAATTCAGTTTACTTTCAGAACAAACCGTCATTTTAATTACTCTGTGCTGCTCCGTAGTTAATAGATAAACAAAAGTTTTGATTTTGACATTTTCTGGAGGTTCGATGGCAAAGTCAGTGTGCAAGACACTGACATAAATAACAGTCACAAAATTTCACCATCGAAGACAATCTCTTGAATTATTGACAATGCTTGTGAAATTAGGTGAAACATGTTTTCCAGGTAACGATGAACCATGTTCATGTATTTTAATTCAGTGTGAAGCCTTTTGAAAATACTTGTATGCATTAATAGTCCATAAAATGTGTTTCAACTCACAAATAAGTACTTCTAAGTGTGGGAAATGTAGAGAATACAGCTGAAAACTGGTTTCCTCGCAGGTGTAATTCCTCAGCAGCGACCAGAAACATTTGATTTGTTATTGCTGGAAAAAAAAGGTTTGACAACTTAACAAATCCAAGGACTTTTCTTTTCACCAGCACTCTGCATGTTTTCTATTATATAAAAACATGAAATACTACCAGTGTGATTCAAGGTTAAATTATCTGTGTTTGTCTGTACTTGTGACTCAGAACGAGTTGTTGCCACTTCAAAAAGAAACAAGGAACTTCACATACATGTTGTTGCCACTGGAGATAAATGCCTAGTGAAGTTGATGTAACTGATATAACTTTACTAATATCGATGCTAATAACACTGAGGAAAAGTGGATTTATATTTTAATTTAATTATATTGCAGGTCTTTGTGCAACATACTGTATATAGTGTTAAACCTTACATTTCATAGAATACATCGCTTATGTACTTCAGCAAAACCTTTCACACAAACTCAAGATGACTTAAAAGTACAGGGTCGCACAAGATGAAGGTTTTTTCCCCACCACCATTGGTCTTTCAAACAGAGGACTGTAAAGACCATGCTTTCTGTTTTAACTTATTTATTCTCTGTTTTAACTTATTTCCACTTGTTTATTCTTGGAATGCATTTTAAGCACTTCATTTCATCTCAGGAATTTTTTTATATTTTATCTCAGGTACGTTTTGTGTGTTTTATTGTTGACCCTGCATCAAAATTTCATTCTTCAATGCATCTCTGATGTAAATTGTAAGAATGACAATAAAGTTAGCAATCGATCAACGATCCAGCTCTTGATAAAGCAACGCTAAAAAAACATAAGTAACATAAGTAACATAAAACCTTTAGATGAAAATCAAAACCGCTAAATGAAACTGATGAAAACATCAATGATAGAGCTTTTCAGCTCCTCCACTTATGGAATATATTTTTTTCTGAATGGTCTGTGTCCTAACATCTTTCATGTGCTTACTTCTGCGGTGACGGCAAAGTTTTGAGACGTCACTAAACAGTCTAGTCGAATCGCTCTTTGGGCATTTTTCACACTTGCAGCCGGTCCGATCTGCCTGTAACTGTGGCTCCAGCTGGCCCGTCTGTAAGACTCAATGACCCTTACATCGCCGACACTAAAAATAACAATCGGCGGACGCGACAAAACACGGAACAGCTGACGATTCACCTGCATCCAAAATGTGGCCATCAATTATGCTCAGATGCACGAGTGAACAAATCCACAAATGCACCAGATGGGCCAAGTTGTTGTTTTTCCACACACAGTCTTCTGCCACGAGAATAATTACAAGAAAAATGTGTTCGGGATTGATAAAAGGTTCCCATTCTTACTCTTCCATGAGAATAGTTTTGGATGCGGCTACGCCCAGTGACGAATGACAGGGTGAACGCCAGACTGACAAACGGTGCGGTATATAAATAGACTGCAATAAAGAGAGATAAACAAGCAACCAGACAGAGAAAAGCAGAGCGACAGAAACAGCAGAATCGCTGTCAGAGAGGAACGGATCTGGGTTACCGCAGGGATACAGCATTTTCACATGTCAGCTAATAAAGCTGTTTATCAATCAGCCAATCAACAAAGAGCTGGCAGGGATTTTAATGAAGCCGTTCACAAACGCCACAGACACCCAGCTTCTCATACTGGCTGATCTCGCAAATTAGCCTCACAAACAGGAGCTCTCTTTTGTTATTTCTCATTCTTATTCAATCATTTTGGTGCACGTGGACTTTTACTGGTGCAATTTAACAGCACTGATACAGAAAGAGAGCATGAGTACAGAGAAGAGATAAAGAAGTGCAATGAGCCCCACAGGATCAATCAAGCCCGGAGCAGTTACATCACATACATTTAGACTAATAGGTTACATTAAGTAATGGTCACTGTTTAATTATTCAATTCACAAATTGAATGAGAGGATCTTGAGTCAATGCTCTTCTTGATCATTGATTTTTCAAGCCTCATGTGTACAAACACTTCAAGCTTGTTACTGTAAGAATCATGCGGCCGGATAAAAAGGTGTCAACGTAGGGCTGGAGAGAACTGTGGATATGTAAACATTTACAGATTGCAGATTGAGTACGCTGAGATAACATTTTCAAATTTCAGGTTTCCAGGGGAAAACACAACTTTTATGAAACACTGCTTCTGCACATGTTCCCGACAAAGATTCATTCATAACAAGGGATGTGGTGCGTGCTCTTCACTTTTTAATTTAACAGCCCTTTTCTCATCAAGTCTCATTTTACTTCACCATCATCTGGAGACACATTTTGTTTCCTACTAACAAAAGACACTAAAGGCGCCTTTGTACTCCATAAAAACAGGAAGAAAGTTCGGCATTCCGGGGTCTTACCGAACAAAATGACGCCATCTTAGCTGGCCGAAGAAAGGTTGTTCGACAGTGCTAACCATCCAGGCCAAAGGTTGTCTGTGCTGCAAACTCGTGTGTGATTGGTCAGATTTTTCTTGTTTACTTTCACATTCTATCTAAAGTCCGCGACAGGAAATGTGTGCTTTGTATTCGCGCACTGCCTTGTGGCGTGCACACGCATTCGAGATCGCTAAATACTGCATCAGGCTTATTTATATCATATTTAGCATGTAGCTTTGCTACAGTGTGAGCCTCGAAGCCGCTTAGCATGTAGCATGTATCAGAGCTACGTAATGCCCCTGAACACATCACTCAGGGCTGTCAGCCCCTGCAGTTAAAAGCAGCCCGTACACAAACTTTCTCTTTTATTACTGAAACAGTTCAGAGAAATGTATTTCTGACAACATTTGAAACAGACGTGTGGCTGCGGTGAGGGGGCGTGGCCTGGGAGGCCCGCGAGTTTGACAGCTTCTCCTCAGAGTATGAACAAGGATCTTTTTCGGCAGCTGGCTGCAATAACAGCCGGACTTTTCTTCTTGTTCTTATGGGAGTATGCAGAGGCTTTACGTGGGCCAAAGTGATAAAGAAAGACAGTTTACAGCGGCCCCGTTGGTTACAGCGTACTGTTCTCTGCGCAAGTGGGTTCATCACATAAAAACAGCACCCACTAGTGGCCCTATATAAACCCAAAACTTCACAAAGATGATACATATTCCTTTGAAACGATGTGGCGTAAACGTGGCCGAAGAATGAAAAAAATGCTGACTCTCTACAAAAGAACCTCAAAATCCACACTGTGAAAGGCTTTTACAAATAAATTGAAGGCATTTATGTTTAAAATAGTATTAGTAATAGTTACAGAATAGTTTTTCAAACAGAAACCGCTCTTCATATTCTGTTCAATGACGACTACAGTGAGATTAACCTGAAGCAGTGAAACCTTATTGAAAGAAACAGTATTACAGTATGTATGAAAGCCATACTGTGGAGTGAGTTTGTGAAAAGACACACAATGAAGACTGCTGGATTCAAAGCAAAAGACGCGGACGGCTTTCACAATCGCTACTCTATAGAAAAACGCTGCAGCTAATCGAATTTCAGGGTTATTTTTTCTCAAAAACATTTTCACCTTTTTTATGTGAAGATTGTTGATTCTATGTGTGTGTGTGTGTGTGTGTGTGTGTGTGTGCGTGTGTGTGTGTGTGTGTGTGTGTGTGTGTGTGTGTACATTCTTTAATGACGCACATCTCCATCACAGCTGGCCACAGCCTCATTTTTTTATTTTTTTTTCTTCAAGTTGGCTCAGGTCCTTATTCAGAATCAGACTCAAACACATTTGTTAATCCCAGTCTGGCCAATTCAGAAGTTAAACAAGCAGTGAAGCACAAACAAAATATCCCAAAACCACACAGAGGCAAGGTACCTCATCCGTCTCATATGCAAATCTAACAAAGTTCAACAGCCTGATGGCTGAATGAACACATGACTTAGTAGTTTTCATTGGTGGCCTGAGGACAATAAGATGAATTCAGAAGGAAGGATGTGGTGTCATTGGGAAACTGCTCCCTGAGCTTTTTGGAACGCCCGCAGTAGCCGCAGAGGACATAATATCTTTGCTGGACCCGAATTATCTTGGAGTAGAGCTACACAGCAGAGTTAAGGCAGTATCTGTCCTTAATGGAAGGACTCTGAAAAAGGACTACTAAGAAAGCCAGGTTAAAATGCTTGAAATGAAAAATTGTAAAAAAAAATTTTTAATAAATACATAAAAATGAATGCATAATATTTCCATTCTGCCGTTGACCTCACATCACAAGAGATTCAGTTTTGATGAAAGATATACATTTTGAATTGTGGCTTTGGCTTTTTATTTGCCACGCTCTCACCTCAGGGTCAGTCTTCACTCCTGACTTGTTCATGAACCTGTCGCCTCTTCAACTCTTTTCCTCTCCTTTGCCCACCTGACAGGTCCCGACCACTGCAGACCACAAACTCGCTGCAAGAGCTGCAGTTTTGGACTCCATCCTCCATCCACTTTCTGCTAAAACCAATAATAGAGTTTACTTTAAGCTTTCTGCCTTTTTCTAATAAAAAAAAAAAAAAAAAGCTATGATGATATTGTTTAATTTTCTTTTAATAACAGGCAAGAGGAAGAACTGGTAACAAACTCCTGCAATGTAGAGGGTAAAGAGAAGAGGCCTTGAGGTGACCCTCAGCTTCAGCGGATGAGATATGATGCTATTTAACTAATTTACGAATGACAACCAAGGATTGCGTCTGTTTTGAACATGTTTGAAAAGACAAGGCAAAACACACCTGAAGAAAGCTTTCAGTTAAGCATGTTCAGTGAATCCAGCCCTGTCTCCTGTCACTTAAAAATGTATTTAACATATATTTCAGCTTTGTAGGACGACAGTCAAGTCAAGTCAAATGGAGCTTTATCACATTAACAGTTGAAGTAGTCTGTCGATAAAATCTACACTGGGGGTTTTGTTTTTCCAGGTAAATGGATTGATTTGATGTTTCATTAAAATAAAGGCCATCGTTCCATCAATCAATCTGTCCGACCAGCCATCTCTTTTACATGATTTTATTAACATGTTTTAGCAGCTATGGCACCTACTAAACACTATTACACATTTATTACATCTTTTGTTTAGTCTTAATAGTTCTTTTTTAGTAATGATCTGTAAGTATATGTATATGTTTATAATTACTATTTAGAATATAAATTTGTATGTTAATTCATGCGGTGCGAGTAAGTACAATTGAAAGTATAATTGCAACACGACAGACAAACAAAAAGGCCTTCAGTCCAATAGATGACAAGCAATAGATAGTATTGTAATAATCCTCCTGACCGACTAGTTTGTGTTACAATTTAATTTATTGGCCTCTTGAAGCCTTTTATTCGGTCGTTGCTGCTTAGCCAAATCTGAAACAGTCAGTTGTTTCTGCATTAGTAGAAATGATTTCCAGAGCCACAAGAAAACAAAGAATAAAAAACAGTTGGATGTAAAATACTGTAATCATCATTCAAAGGTCCGAGGCAGGACTCAAAAACAGTAATAAAGGTCGACACCATTATATTACTGTTGAAAAAACATTTCCAGACTAACTTATTTGGTTTTCTATAACAAGCCTCTGCTCATTCGACTTGTTTCTTACTTCCTTTCCAGTTTTTTTTTTTCAGGCCAGTCTTTTCTTCTTCTTTTTTTTCACATCCTCTGTTCTTCCAGGGTTGTGCTCAGTGGCCCAGTTCTTTCTGCCTCAGACGCCCCGGCACATCTCCTATGTCTTCTCTTGCTTTCCCTCGCAGGCCTCCCTCACTCACTCTCCTCCCTCACTCGCTGTCTCTTTTTTATATCTTTAACTCTCCACTCCTCATCCGTCTGTCTGTGTTTAACTTTCACTTTTCTCCTCCTGTCCCACCACACACACAAGGAGACAGAAAAGGGAGCCATCTTACATCGACTGCTTCTTGCCTCCTTCTCTAAGGATGTAAATCCATTTATAAATTCCAGGAGGTGACTCACAGGAAAGATAAACTCGTCATCGTGTGGCTGAGGAACATGAACACACATGAACATCTTTAAGGTCTTTATGGGAATTTGATGGCCTTGTCGTCTCGTCTAGTATAAAATGCAGCATTACGGGGTGAAAGCAGACCTCCATGATTGTATTGTTATGTGGAACATAAGTTATCGACAAGCATACGTTTGACGGGTTAATGACATACTTCTTGAATTGTGCAAAATAACTTTCGGCAATTTTTTTCTTTTGTCAGATAAAAATACTCATTACAATTTCAGCGATAATTACGGAACTCCATTTGGATATTTTGTTATCGGTAGCAGCAAATTGTTGCCAAAGATATCAGTTATATTCCTGCTTTAACTTCTAGCCGGATCCTGAGCAGCAGGATGAGAATTAGATCAGCAATATTTGTTCCACCTCAGTTAATAAACCTAATGATCTTCCAGGATGTTTTTCTTAATCTCTTCCTCAACTAATTAAGGTGGATCGGCCTCGGGCCACTGCAGTACTCCACCTTAAATGCCACATCGACTGAGTTTATGTTTGTGTTCAAAATTTAGTGCAGGTAAGACAATCGCTCACTTCAGCACTTTATTTGTTGTATTAGAAATCTATGATTTAAAGGATTCATGCACACAGAAAAGAGCAGACAGAGGCAGAAACTAATCAAAACCTAAGACATGGTTATTCATTTTGATAATTATACTTTTATAGGAAGATATTCATGAGAGCATGTGATGTCATGGCCTGAGGAGTTGAGGAAATAGCGAGTTACTGTTGTGAATCCCAGAAAAACTGATTATTGACGTAAGTGAGAGCATATCTATGTTTATTGATGCAGACATCCGCGTGCATATATCTTCACTCTTTATTTATTTATATATTTATTTAATTATCTATTTCTGTGTTTATTTAAGGTCACCTTGCAATGCCGTTGTCCAAAAATCTCATCCAATCTTCAGCCAGAAAGACACAGAAGACTCACACACACACACACACACACACACACACACACACACACACACACACACACACACACACACACACACACACACACACACACACACAGGCTCCTGCTGTGACAGTGTCGTGTCTTCGCACTCTTGACCTAGAAACTCTGAACTATTCATAGATCGCATGAAGAACCAGGCGGCGCTTGTGATCAAAACTTTTAGGTTAATTTGATGTAACTAAATATGAACCCTGGGTCACAGGACAAGGTTCCAGCACATCATGCTCTGATCTCTTTACATCGTCACCTTCATATAAATAAAGCAATGAAACGGTTTCAATTTCAGGATTGTAGTCATATTTTAGATCAGTATTTTATATAATTCTCCTAATGCAAATTACACTTCTTCTCCTCAGACACTTGAAAACTATGAAAGACACAACCTGAGAGGATATATGACACAACTCGTGGTTTTTAGAATTATATGAAATTATTTGTGTGTAAAGTAATAAGGACCCACATGTCAACTCAATAAGTGTGAAGATTGAACAGATATGGAGAAACCTTTAACACTGATACTGAAGATGGATCTTCCTGAGTTCTTGATTTCTACTGATTTTCAAAATAAATATGTCTGCAATGCATGTACTATGACTGGTATTACAATACAGACTTTTTACTAAAAGAGGAACCTTTTATTATTGCTTTACTAATAATTTTTGATATCACAAAATTATTTACAGTAATCATACATTAAAATAATATTTTTTCCATTATGTTGTTACTATTACCATTTATTGAGTTCATAATGCATGTATGGGTATGATTTTATTCAAACAATCGACACGATTCAATTGATTTTTTAGCTCAGAAGGAGAAGCCCGGCTCCTGAATTAAGTTAAATGTTCAACTTGTGCTGTTTGTATGCTGTTGGCTAATATATATCACTTTCATCTCATTTCTTTCTTTCTTTTTGCAGAAAATAGCTCAATATCCTCCTTGTTAAACAGAAAGAAATTATGTTAAAGACTCAACAGGAAAAAAGCAGATGCAGTACTTGTTCATTGAAAAATAACAGGAATATGATTCAATTGTGAATTTAGAGCCAACAAACTATAAAAACAACTAGAAAACCAGTTATCTTGCAATGTGTGCTTTGAGATACATCATCCAGCCCCCATATGTGGCTTTGTGTCATTTTATCTCCCGGCACCGTGACAAAAACACACCACAAAGTGCTTACTGCAAAGGAACGGTTCACCTTCACCTGAAAAACTCTCTGTGTACACACTGAGAGACCTGCTGCTATCTGGAACAAGCTCTCCATCTTTCTGTCATCTCCCTCTCTCTCTCTCTCTCTCTCTCTCTCTCTCTTGCTCTGGCCGGGAGTCAATCTCTCTTTTTTTACTGCCAGCTGATAGCTGTGCATGACTGTCTGGATCTCTATTCATGCGTTCACTACATCTATCACCTGCTGCTGCCTCTGTCGCTCCTCGGTCCTCTCCTCCCGGCTTTTTCCTCGCTCCTCTGAATGAAAATAGATAATATGCCACACTTTCTTATCCATGCATTGATATCTTTGAGCGTACATACTCATTCCTTGAGCAGGCAGATTACGTTACCTGTTTGGCTCAAGGTCACTCGATGCCGGCTGCAGTGAGTTTGTGTTGTTTGTCCTGTAAACTGTACATACATCGGCATGGCCTTCCAATGCTTTTCCACATTTGCATAAAGACCCTTTACTAAGTTCTAACCCTCAAGCCTTCCCTTAACAGTCCATGGAAATTGCAAATCAAGGGGTTGCCATGGTAACCGGGGACTCAATTACCTAAAATTACCATAAAACTTTAATTAAAAAGCCCCAGCTAAGAGCACCATTTTGACAAGCTTTATGCAACACTGCCTAATCAGTCCCACAGGTACACAGAATGAACTGGGAGTCGAAGGAATTTCAACCCATTTACTGAGGTTTTCTCATTTTTGGGACAACAAACTTTACTCCACCAGAGAAAAAGTTTGACCAACGGTATGTCTTCAGCATGAGTTTCAACCAAAAGAGAATTTAAGTTGTTATAGCTGAGATGTCCAAGACCATATGTTTGCAGTATATTCCACAAATTGCTGAATGTCTTTGTCATATACTTGGCATGTTTGGTTGAAAATTGAACATTTCAACATCTTAAACTTTGAAGAACTGGCAAAAGCGACTCCACAGTTGAAGTTTAACTACAAATATGATTGGATAAGAACATAGGGTTCGGGTCCTACACTGAGGATAAGTCGGTGACAAAGATAACATTGAACCTGTTGTATTACATATAATAAAGATAATGAGAACGAGAATGACAATGAGAATCAGAACTAGAATATCCCATTTTAATCTTTTCGTTACAATTTAAGAAGTTTTCTCAGGCAATGAAGAAAACTGTCCATCCATCCATCCATTGACTACCACTTATCCGGGGCCGGTCGCGGAGGCAGCAGTCTGAGCAGAGTTGCCCAGACTTCCCTCACCCCAGACGCTTCCTCCAGCTCCTCCAGTGGCACCCCAAGGCGTTCCCAGGCCAGCCGAGAGACATAGTCCCTCCAGCGTGTCCTGGGTCTGCCCCGAGGCCTCCTACCGGAGGGATATGCCCGGAACACCTCCCTAGGGAGGCGTCCGGGGGGCACGCGAAATAGATGCTCGAGCCACCTCAGCTGGCTCCTCTCGAGGTGGAGGAGCAGCGGCTCTACTCCGAGCTCCTCCCTGGTGACTGAGCTCCTCACCCTATCTCTAAGGTTACGCCCCGCCACCCTACGGTGGAAGCTCATTTCAGCCGCTTGTATCCGGGATCTCGTTCCGGGTTCTCGACCCATAGTTCATGACCATAGGTGAGGGTAGGAACGAAGATCGACCGGTAAATCGAGAGCTTCGCTTTTTGGCTCAGCTCCTTCTTCACCACGACGGACCGATACAACGTCCGCATAACTGCAGACGCTGCACCAATCTGCCAATCGATCTCACGCTCCATCTTTCCCCCACTCGTGAACAAGACCCCAAGATACTTGAACTCCTCCACTTGGGACAAGGGCACTCCACTGACCTGGAGGGGGCAAGCCACCTTTTTCCGGTCGAGAACCATGGCCTCGGATTTAGAGGTGCTGATCTTCATCCCAGCTGCTTCACACTCAGCTGCGAACCGTGTCAGTGCACGCTGGAGATCCAGGCTTGATGGGGCCAACAGAACCACATCATCCGCAAATAGCAGAGATGAGATCCTGTGGTCCCCAAACCGGACCCCCTCCGGCCCCCGGCTGTGCCTAGAAATTCTGTCCATATAAGTAATGAACAGAACCGGTGATAAAGGACACCCCTGCCGGAGGCCAACGTGCACTGGGAACTGGGAACACACCCTCCGATCCCCCTTCTTGAAGAGAGGGACCACCACCCCGGTCTGCCAGTCCAGAGGTACTGTCCCCGCCCGCCACACGATGTTGCAGAGACGAGTCAGCCACGACAGTCCCTGCACATCCAGAGACTTAAGGAACTCTGGGCGAATCTCATCCACTCCCGGTGCCTTGCCACCGAGGAGCTTCACAACAACCTCGGTGACTTCAGCTTGGGAAATGGACGAGTCCATCTCTGAGAACCCAGCCTCTGCTTCCTCAATGGAAGACGTGGTGGTGGGATTGAGGAGGTCCTCGAAGTATTCCTTCCACCGCCCAATGATATCCCCAGTTGAGGTCAACAGCTCCCCACTTCCACTGTAAACAGTGTTGGTGGAGAACTGCTTCCCCCGCCTAAGGCGCCGGACGGTTTGCCAGAATTTCCTCAAGGCCGACCGAAAGTCCTCCTCCATGGCCTCTCCGAACTCCTCCCAGACCCGAGTTTTTGCCTCCACCACAGCCCGGGCTGTGGCTCGCTTGGCCTGCCGGTACCTGTCGATTGCCTCGGGAGTCCTATGAGCTAGCAGTGCTCGGTAGGACTCCTTCTTCAGCTTGTGGCATCCCTTACTTCCGGTTTCCACCACCGGGTTCGGGGATTGCCGCCACGACAGGCGCCAGAGACCCTGCGGCCACAGCTCCGAGCAACAGCTTCAACAATGGAAGTAACCTAACCTAACTAACCTCGGAGGGAGGTTGGAGACATTGAGTCCGAGTGGACCATGTTCTCACATGGTCCACTCGGACTCAATGTCTCCAACCTCCCTCGGGATGTGTGAGAAGCTCTCCCGGAGGTGGGAGTTGAAGGCTGCGCGGACGGAGGGCTCGGCCAGGTGTTCCCAGCAGACCCTCATAACACGTTTGGGCCTGTCGAGTCTATCCGGCCTCCTCCCAGTCCAGCGCATCCAACTCACCACCAGGTGGTGATCAGTTGACAGCTCTGCCCCTCTCTTTACCCGAGTGTCCAAGACACGCGGCCAGAGATCAGATGACACGACCACAAAGTCTATCATTGACCTCCGGCCTAGGGTGTCCTGGTGCCACGTGCACTTATGGACACCCCTGTGCTCGAACATGGTGTTCGTTATGGACAAGCTGTGACTGGCACAGAAGTCCAATAACAGAACACCGCTCGGGGTCAGATCGGGGAGGCCGTTCCTCCCAATCACCCCCTTCCAAGTCTCGCTGTCATTGCCCACGTGGGCGTTGAAGTCCCCCAGGAGAACAATGGAGTCCCCAGTTGGGGCACTATCCAGCACCCCTCCCAGGGATTCCAAGAAGGTTGGGTACTCTGAACTGCTGTTCGGTGCATAGGCCGAGACAACAGTCAGAGACCTGCGTAGGGACGCAACCCTCTCGTTCACCGGGGTGAACTCCAACACGTGGCGGCTGAGCTGCGGGGCAATAAGCAAGCCCACTCCAGCCCGCCGCCTTACACCGCGGGCAACTCCAGAGAAGTGGAGTATCCAGCCCCTGTCGAAGAGCTGGGTACCAGAGTCCAAGCTGTGAGTGGAGGTGAGCCCGACTATATCTAGACGGTATCTCTCAGCCTCCTTCACAAGCTCGGGCTCCTTCCCCCCCAGCGAGGTCACGTTCCATGTTCCAAAAGCCAGAGTCTGTGTCCGGGGATCGGGTCGTCGAGGCCCCTGCCGTCGACTGCCACCCAATCCACACTGCACCCGACCCCTACGGCAGCCTCTGTAGGTGGTGGGCCCACAGGAGGATGAGGAGGAGGGGCCCGCGTCGTCGCTTCGGGCTGAGCCCGGCTGAGTCCCGCGGGCAAGAACGCGGCCACCAGGTGCTCGCGTGCGAGCCTCCACCCTGGGTCTGGCTCCAGGGTGTGGCCCTGGCTGCGCCAATCCGGGCGACGTCTCCGTGCTCCTCGTGTGTGTATCCATAGGGGTGGTTTGAACTGCTTTTAGTCTGACCCGTCGCCTCAGACCTGTTAAGGCCTTGGGAGACCCTGCTGGGGGGGCAAGCCCCCCGGCAACATAGCTCTGAGGGTCATTCGGGTGCTCAAACTCCCCCACCACGATAAGGTTGCAGTTCAAGGGGGAGTGAAGAAAACTGGAAATGACAAAACTCTTAAGTGTAAAAGGTGCACCAGTTACAATCTGTATGTGAATTTTTCACAAATCTTTCAAAGCATTCGTCAAACTGAAACACATCAGTCAAAAGCAACAATTTTCAAAGCATGGAAATCTGGTATCATTCAACAATAAGTACTTGGCGTGAGACTGCAGTGTGTGAGTGTCGCTAACCATGAGTTCAAATCTTCTCATTTGATAGTTTGCAGTCCTGTTTTACCTACATTCAACTAATATACGACTCCAGGCTTGAGGACTATATGTGAGAAGTTTGCATGTTAACCCTGTGCATGCATGTTTTTATCTCTTGGCACGCCACTTCCTCCCACAGTCCAACACCAGGAGGTTGAGCTTAACATGCGCCTTTCCAATTGCCCACTGGCGTCAAGGTCTGTGTGTGATCGCCTGTCTGTCTGTATGTGTCCTGTGACGGACTGCCGTCCTGCCCAGGGCGTACCGAGCCTTCCATCACCTCACAACCCTGAGGTGTACCCGAGCAACCAAAGCCTCTGGGCTGGATCCCAAAGTGGCCAGTTGAAGCCGGCCTGACATCCTGGGTGGGAGTCGCAACATGGAGGATGTTGAAACTGAATTTGGAAGTCACTGCAAAGTATTGGGAATCCAGCAACGTTGCTGATGAACAGTGGTGATTGATGAATCAGTGCTCTGGTGGGAAGACAGACAGCCACATGACAGAGCAGTTGGACCTTGTGAATAGGATTAATCTCTAACAATTGCAAAATGTAATCCATCCATCCTTACAAAACAAACAGACTTACTTCATCTCTTCATCGGTTAAATGATGAGACTCATAAATTAGACATGGTCTGGTTTCTGTATCGGGGCCTCCAGTAGCATGAGCTACGACAGCAGGAAGGTGTTTATCAAGACACCAGCGCAACAGTTGTTGATGTTTTTGTTGACCACGTTACTTTATTTGATGTGACTAAGGCTTCATTTAATCGACAACATTTCCAAGTGAAAACTGAACAAGCATTGTGGGTGTGTGATTTAAACGACAACAGTGCTCAGAGTCAATGAAAACTTTTGAAAACGGCAAGGTGACACTTTTTGAAGATGTGTCTGTGTAAATGAGGAAAATCCTGCTTCCATACCGATACTGAGTGGGCCAAGGCAACAACAAAAGTCCTTTTAAAGAGGCTTTAATGTTAACAGTGTAGGGGTCTCTGCTTGCAACAATACACAACACAATAAATGCAAAACACACTTATGTATGACATGCACATGCCAAGGACAAGTGGGTATTTGTTTGTCATTAGGAATACTGCACACCAAAAAAAAAGAAAAAAAACAACAACAGATATACATGGCATGCTAAACCGCCTCCCTCACCTGACAAGAGAGTTAAAGAAAAAGCCAGAACCGAGTCAATCGCAGACAAAATGTTCATCAAACTCAATAACGTGAAGCGTTTTATTACTAACTATCATCCGCTTAACTATGATGATGTTAACTGTCTCCGTAGCAACATATCACTACTGCTTACTATCAATGTCCAGCAGGTGCACCTCGTTGCAGAGCGAGAGAAACTGCAGACACCTTCGCTGTCTGGACAAAGAGAGACGGGAGGAGGGCAGTCCGAATGAGGAGGCAGCTCTGTGAGAACGGAACGTTGTGGAGCCCACTAGTCACGACACAAAAGCCACGGTGGAAAATGTCTCAACACGACGCCGTCGCCAAGTCAACGTGGGCATCGCAAGGCAAACGTGTTCCAGTCAGCCAGGGGTTAGACTCTTCACTCCCACATACCTGCGCGGCATCGATCCTCGCATCACGATTCAGAACACCTTCGAGATACATTAGCATTCATAATATATTATCCGGTGGAACATTTTCCAATCCACTAATGAGGAGTAATGTAAGTAAGTATATTTTGCAGTTGTCTAAAATGTGAATCTTAACACTTGCAATCATACAACCGTACACCATTGCCAGGGATTTCCACAGAAGAGCAACAACAACAAAAATCCATCTGCACTTTGTCTCACCAACTTTCACTGTGACACCATTATCTATGGTCATAATTCACCACTGTATGAGTATGATCATGAAATCACTAAAACAGTTGCTGTTAGTGCCTTTGTCATCAAGGTAAGTGTTAGCTTTAGCTCTATCCCGGTCACTCCTTATTTCACCAAACTCCTGTTTTCTACAGGAGGAATCCCACCGTCTGACTGACAGTAACACGACAGGTGTGATCACAGTACCGGTGATGCATTCGCAGTATCCCTACCTGCATGTTGGTAGTTTGACCTCAGATGTTCAGACGTTCCTTGCTGATGTTTTTTTTTTAATAACCGCTGACCTGCAGATCGTACAGAATCGACATCCAAATAATTGCTTTAACTTTAGCTCACCTTTCTGAGTTAATCAGCCATCAGTCTGAATGACAATCAATCAAATCAAATAATCAAGTACTCATTTTACCGTAAAGGTTCTCAAATGAAAATGGAAAACTTCAGTTGCATTGTGGGTGTCCGTTGACACAACAATGGTGCTCAGAGACACTGAAAATGCAACTTTTCAAAAACGCTCCAAAGGGTAAAACACATCTTTTCTGAAATGCTGCTGCTGCACATGTGAACTACGGTCACAGTGAATCATTCTGCCCATGCATGAGGAGGATTCATTCATAACAATGAGTATGATGTGTGTTCTTCACTGTTGAATTTAACAGTCTCTCTAATAAAGTGTAAATGATCCCTGCCATCATCTGGATCACACGTGGAGACACATTTTATTTCTTTCATATGGCAGATACAAGTCGGCCGAAACGACAGAGTAAGATGCTTTAAAGGGGCATCAAAGTTTACAGAATACTGCCCCTGTGTAAATTTATAGGTGGTGTTATTACATAAAAACTGCACTCAGGAAAGCGACATCGTTTTCAGGCTTTCGAAGTGTTACCATCTACTAGTTGGGGTTTACAAAAAAAGCATTTTTATGGTCAAGATATTCACGTGGTCAGTTTGTAACAGCAAAAGGATAAATCACTTTGTCATAAATAGAGATGTTCTGTGTCTCACCACCAATTGATGGAAGATAAGAGAATTGGTTGATCAGGAACACATTGAGTTCATTTATTCCCTATTATTTCATTTTAACAGTCATGACTAAGTGATCCAGTGAAACATATTAAGTCCATAAAAGTGCTTCGTTTCTTCTCTCACAGTTTTATTTAAGGGGGACATTTGTGTTTTGTGTGGCTTTTCAAATTTTTGCTCATATTGACTATGTCAAGATTTTCGATTTTTATGTTTCTCCTCTTCTCCGATGTCTCCCCTTCCTCATACTGTACCTGTGTATAATGGGCAGAGTCTGACAGTCATCTTCATCAAGCCCCAGTATAAAGACTCCAGCTCTTCCTCCACTGTTTGCCAGATCTTCCGTTTGACCCTGTGTGGTATTGTGGTATTCTGCAGCTCAGGCTTTAGAAAGTCTGGCTGTTTCTTGTGGTTCATGGCACTTTGTTGCTTTCCTGGGCTCAGGTTTGGCCTTCACTGTGGCTCCCTCTCCTGTTTGGACCTCGGTGTGAAAGACTCTAACACCCTCAACTCCCGCTGCTTCTCTCCTTGAATCGCTCAGTCTCTTTGGACTGGCTTGCTCCTCGACATCGTCCACTCCTCAACCCTCCATCAGCAAACTCCAACTCAAATTAAAAACCTTTCCCTCATCTATTTTGTGTCTGTGTCAGCTTTTGGGAACCAAATTGTACAGGTCGTAACAAACTAATGCTCAACATGTCACTTGATCTGGACCAAATAATAAAGAAATGTTGTTCACAATAAACAGTGATTCATATTGTCAGGTCACAATATGAAAAATTCAACATCTAAAGAACAAGTATAAAAGAAGTGAAAATGCATACATACTTAACATGAATACATTAACTGTAATACACCCTCATTATTAGTTGATGCAAGTCAAACGCTTGTGGGATAAAGAGCAGAGATAAAAAGAACACTAACCTCACTTAGAGCTACAATGTTGCCATGCAAGAGCTGCTGTTCAGGCATTCCTATGGACACCTATGGAGCCCATAGGACCTGTGGGAGCTGGCCCACATTTCTTGATGTACTGCACACAACAGCAAGAGAGAGAGAGAGAGAGAGAGAGAGAGAGAGAGAGAGAGAGAGAGAGAGAGAGAGAGAGAGAGAGAGAGAGAGAGAGAGAGAGAGAGAGAGAGAGAGAGAGCGAGAGAGCCAGTGATGCATCAAGCACCCAAGCTTTGTGTTTCACATCCAGTCTGTCCGTCTGTACTTGTGAGTGAAATCAATGACTAAACGCAGTCCAGCCTCTTAATCTTCTATTCTTATCTTTAAGGCTCCATACAGGAGGTCTCAAAACCATACTTTTATGACAAAGATAGTCGACCTCTTCACCAAGACAAATATCCGCCTGTTTCAATTGGTCAACATAGTGAAACAAACTAATGCATGGACGTGGTTTGTGACATATAGTTGCGTCGCTGTCAGTACGAGCAGCGCGACTTTGATGCATATATTACAATGTTTAGCTGCACAACAGCTGCCGCTCCCTCATTAACACACTATTGAAGTTCTCAAATAGATGGCACTTTGATGGAAGTATGCTTTTATCCTCCAAAAAGTACGAAAAAAATGTGTGAGAAACACATTTCTAATTTGGAATTCATCAACATAATACCAGCAGCTTGTGAATTTCTTAGTATTTTTTTTTGGTAAATATCAAAAAGATGAAATCAGTCTTTCAAGGATCCCAAAAATCTCTGGCGCCTTAACAAACCATGAAGACCTTGGCAGGTTCTATGTAATGAGCTGCAACTGAGGGACTAATTCGCTATCTGGCCCTTAAACCTGGGAAGTTCCCCCGTTAATGATTTAGATGTTCATTCATCAAAGACTAGATGTGTCTTCAATAAGATAAGATGTCCAGGAAAGTACATGTGCACTGTTGTTCTCGTAGCTATATACATTATATGGGCCACGGTAAGTGATTCATTGAGGTTTTCCTTATCAATACTATTGGTAATTGTGAAGTTAAGTAAAAAATAAAGACTTTTCAAGTTCTTTCAGTGATAAGAAAATGGGAGGCTGCAGCCCTTCTTTCCGTTCCTCAGACACGCAATTTAAATAGTCACATGCAGCTCCACACACTCAGTACACTCATATGTGCATGGATGGGTATTCATAAGAGTCTAGAGTGACACATTATACCGTGCGTTCGGGCACACTCACACACACACACACACACACACACACACAAACACACACACACACACACACACACACACACACACACACACACACACACACACACACTGGTCCGAGGTCTTCCCTCAGTCACGTGGAGTTGAGAGGTCTATTAACATTCTCCACACATGGGTGCATACAGTCAGCCTGGGGGGACTTTGCTCCAACGTAAAGAAAAAAACACTGTCAAACAAAATTACCGGACCACATTTGACCACAAAGATGAGATCATCGTCAATGAGCGAAGTCATTGAAGAGACCAGCCCAAAACCGGCTCCAACAGCAGTTTGTTTATATGACGAGTGTCACTGCGATATTGCGTGAATAAATGTCAGACATGCTCGCATGACTGAATTCAACAAGACCTTTAGATTCTGTGCCACCATCCAGTCAAGAAGCAGTACATGGTGGATAAAATGTCAATAAAATGTCACGTATTATCACAATTCCTGATATCTAGTCATTTTTTGTTTGACTTTTCATTTTAAAACACCTTTTCCCAGTGCACTCATACTGGTCAAAGGAACCCACAGCTGGAGTTACGAACTTAACAGATTGCCGTGTTTCATTTGGCTGCAATTCAGTCATTATCACACATCTTTTGTGCCGCCAGGTTTCCTGAGAAAAATAAACATAGCATATTGCACTTAATCTTTTTGGGGTGCAATTGAAACAAGAGGGTTTTTTTGCTGTTTTTTTCTCATGAAGGCCAATGTAATACAATGAGTTTCATTGAACAACACAGACTGGGTAGTTTTCTAATCAAAAGGAATGAATGGACTACACAAAGCAAAATGTTATAAAATCTGGAAAGAATGGAAAAAGTTCATTTCCCCAAGACGACCGTCTTTCATTTAATTTATTTATTTTTTGTTGTTTTTTGTAATATATTCCACATAGATGGCTCATTTCTTGTAAATGCTTTATTTGTAAAGTAGGCATCGTGCAACCTCTATTTTCCTCTTTTTCATACAGTGTGAAACACCTCATGTTATGTTGTGCATGTTCTGCATTTGTGTTATTCATTCTACTTCATTTAAAAAAAGAAAAGAAAAGAAGGATCACTTCCAATGTCGATTTTTAGATGAAAGTTTTGTATTTGTTGTGAAGTGACTCCAAATAAAGAAAATGGAAAAAAAAAAGAAAGAAGAGCAATAAATGTAAGTTTGACAAGCGTTATTTCCTGCAGGCATGATTTAGAGAATGTTGCCACAGCTGTTGTAAGGTCAATATATTTTGAAGCAGCAACGGAGATAAATAATCTTTGACGATTTCATGTACGAACAGAAGGACGAGCACAGAAAATGAAAAAGTTAACTATGTGCCCGCCGTCCCCACATGTTTTCCAGACCTCGGGTGCGAAATGTCGATGAAGATCACAAACAGAAGAAAAAAAAACAAAGTGCAAACTTGGTGTGTAACTCTTGCCTTTAACAAATGGGGGCGTAATGCCAGCTATCAGGACACAGACTGGACAGGCTGAAGCAGCCCCCAACTCCTGAAACACATTTTACAAGACACTTCTGCTGGAGGAGGGTTGTTTTTTTGTTTTTTGTTTTTTTTCATTGAGACTGGCATCAATCAAAATCTCCATTTCCACTGAACCTTTGCGAGCGCTATAGTTCTTTCAAAGGTGATGTTTCCACTGTGTCTTGTAACGTATCAGTGGAGGATTACTGCTACTACCTCGCTAACTTCATCTACACTGTAAGGAACATTCTGGAAAACTATCTTATGCATTATTGTATTTTCCACACCGGATTATAAGGCGCACCTACATTGATTGACATATTTTACAACTTTGTTCATATATAAGGCGCACCGCATTATAAGGCGCATGGAATAGACCAGTGGTCAGCAACCTTTATAGCTTAAAGCTATTAGGTTACATTTTCCACTGATTCTAACACCCAGAGAGGTGCACGCACTTTATTTTGATAGTCCTACCTGCAGCCTATGCCAGGACCACACTACACACAAAACCTTCTTCACTGCTGGTTGACAACTTACAACTACCGGTAATAAACTAAACTACATGAACTAAGCAACAAAAACACAACACAACACAATTATTACCGACACCACAAACCAAATATAACCCCCAATAATTGCATTTAAAACACCACAAACAGAAACTCCCATAATTCATTGCAGCTATCGGCTGCACTGAGGAGCTCAGGATGCAAGGCATGATGGGAATTCATGTTTTGTGTTGTTGGAGGTTATTGTGGGTTGTTGTTGGGCTTGGTGTTGTGTTTATGTGTTTTTGTTCCCCAGTTTAGGGAGTCATTATTTCATCTAGTTTATTTTGGTTTGTTAGAATGTTGGTGTGCAACCATGAGTGATGAAGGTGTTGTGTGGAGTGTCGTCCGCTCTGAAGATCCAGTTGCGAAGTTAGAGTTGTCAAAATAAAAGCTTCTGGTTGTTCAGCTGTCAAATAGCAGTCTCGAGTAGAGCAATTCTTCCATATATAAGACGCACTGGCAGCTTTTGAGAAAATTTGAGGTATTTAGGTGCCTTATAGTGCGGAAAATATGATACATTGAAATAATCACTTGTGTTTTTCACAGTTTTAAAAGTTAGAGGAATTCTATGCACACGCTTTAAACACAAGTTGTCTCAACAAATGACCTACTAACCGAAGGACTAACCAAATATGATTATCTTGCCACTTTCCAACATTACAACTGTTGTCCACTGTCAATCAATTATTGCATTCCCATTAATTTGACACAATCTCACACAAACTCAACTACTAAAGGCATTCTCAGATGAACCAAATCATAAACTCAAAATAACCTAAAAAGAGGCGATTTTTGTTGAGGATCACAGTGACAGGCTACAGACGTGTGACTTTTTCTTAATGAAGCATTCCAGGAAAAACCAATACACTGAACACAAAAAGGAAAGACAGATGGGGTAAGTCAGATGTCTTTAATAGCCAAATAATTACACTTGTTGTTTTGGGTTTTATCATGAGACGAGGTCACAGAAACAATGCTGAATTAAAAAAATAAAATAAAATAGGAGGAGCAAACATATTGGCATGGAGGAATGGTGATTAGAAAAAAAAAAGTTGTCCTACTGAGATGATAAAATTCCAGAGAGTGGTGAAGGCGAGCAAACACACGGACAAGCAATCAGTCTCTTCCCGTCTGATAGCCATGACAGCTGAGCTGAGACCGACAGAGCAAGACAGCCAGCAGATGCTGTCGACTTAGAGAGATTACGCCCTCCTTCACCCATCTTCCCCTCTCCTCTCGACTCTACTGCTTTTCAAAAGTTCCACTTTCAACTTTCTCTGAAGTGGCATAAATATACATAATCGCCGTCGCCTGTCACTCTAATTACAAGTCGATTGCAGGTATACATTTCTTGTTCTTCCTCCTCCTCGTCTCCTTCTACTATATCGCTGTCTTTGATCTGCTTTTAACTCATCTCTTTATTTCACTAATAGAGGAACCGCTTTTTTTGTTTTTGCTATAATAAAACATCACTTATTAAAAGACTCAACGGGTTCAAATTACCTCCCTGTTCAAAGCCACGCGACTGAAACGGATGAGAGGACTTTAAAGACTCTAATGCAGGCCTTAGGGCCCCAGTCTCTTTCACAGTCAAGCATCTTCACCTACTCTGGCTTTTGTTGCGCTGAGAAGAGCCTGAAGTTCGACCAGAGCCACAGGAAAAGCTTCACTACGCATGTGGCTTCGTAGTGTGACCCCAACATTTCCTGTAAAGCTTTATTCCATCACTAATAGTCTACAGCACTGGAAGATTGTGTCAAAATAATGACATAAAAATGTTATATATTTGACAACAGGTGTTTTGCGCCGTTAAAGTTTAACAGTGCAATGATGAGAATCTAAAGGTTGAAGGTTTAAGTGGATTTGCTTCATTCTCATTCATTCATAAGCCCATGGATTAATAGTTCAGATATTATAAAATATTGTGTTTCTCTTCAATCGAGACAAGAGGACCATCCCATTTTGAAAGATAAAACATGATGTTAAATGCACCATCAACAGCCGATGCTCCATCAAAACTGACATTTGATTTAAATAAAAATACATGCCAGATAATTTGGGACATTTCTTTGGACGCTCACCTCATATCTGAGTTGTTACATGACTTTTCACAATTACCCCTCAAAAACACTTTCTGGTACGGTTTAACGTACAGTCTGAGTTTCTCAGCTTGCTATCAAACGGATTTTTAAAATGTGCAGAATTACTGATGTCACTTGTGCAAGCATCTGTTAATGAAAAACTTTAATTTTGATATGTCGAAACAAGAAAATTCCGACACTAATCTGGGCCTCGGCCCTTCTTTGTACACTTTGCACGGTCTTCTGCTGTTGTCTATCAATACATTTATCTTTTGTACCACTGGATCCTGTTCAAGGTGTTTGAGGAGCCGATCTCATGCAATGTGCCAATGTCAATATTGGAAAATTGCAATGTGTAAAAATTGTAATTAAGGACAAATTAAGATGTGAAAATGTGACCATAGTCATGTGCTGTTTTAAGAACTTTTGAGTTCACAATGATTTTGGGGGGGAAAAAATAAAATATTAGGGGTTACTGCAAGGCCATTTCTGATGAGGGTGAAACTGAGCAGGCCAGCAGAATAGAAACAACATGGAGGCAATCACACACTGGGACACACACACACACACACACACACACACACACACACACACACACACACACACACACACACACACACACACACACAGCAGATTCAGCAGAAAGACAGGGTCATACCGTGTGACATATTGGTCGAGTGTGAAAGAGTTTTTCACACACACACACACACACACACACACACACACACACACACACACACACACACACACACACACACACACACACACACTGAGCTGACGGCAGTGTGAAACACCTTCTCAGGTTATTAACAACTGTACGGTCACCTACAGTTTGTGCCAAACTGTTCATCTGTGAGGAGAAAAACAAACAACGTGACAAAGTTGTACGGTTGCTGTTTTCTTATGACCTTTTTTCCTTTTGTTTCCAATGCAAGCCAGTTGTTGTGCACCAATGTGGGGTGGCCTCTTTTGCCCTTAGCCTCAAAAACCCAGCTTCATCTCAAAAAAAGAATCTAACTTTCTGCCGATCTCAGCTAAAATACCCTTGCCTCACTCCCTCTTTGTCAGTGACAGGTCATCTTCTTGAGTGTTCTTGTAGCTGTCACAATAGATGAGACGATAGTCTTTTTCTGTGAATACAGAAAAATAGCAAAGGCCTGTCCCATCAGAGTATGATGGTAAAGATGCAGCCCAGTGGATTACTGCTGCAGACTCTGGATGTTGAAGTGAAGCCGAGGGAGTCGCATGACCCCACTGCAATGTGGAAGGTTGCACTTTCACGTGCAATATTCTTTAGTTTTCGGTACCCAATTCAAGTCTGTAATGCTTTATCAAACATTTCAATGGAAGCAATTCTCTGGTTTCCCTACACTCCAGCACTGTAGAGAAATCATCTATGCTACCGTAATTTCTGGACTATAAGCTGTTGCTATTTTCACCGCTATGAACCCTGTGCTGGATGGATTTTTACAGGTTAATGAGCTCCATGCCACAAATACATGGGTGATGCGTTCAGGTGCATCACATAAGTCAGATCCTTTGTTTTTTCTTTTTAAATGTGATGGGTGCGGTTCATATTCAGGTCGCTCAATAGTCCAAATATTACGGTAGTCAATGACAATATACCAGGGTTCATTATAAGGTGTAGGATTTTACTATGTTCCTCCAGGCCCATAACACATTAACTAATATACCAAATTTGAACTGCAACTAAGACTTTTAATCTATTATTATTATATTGTCTTTTTTTTAACTTAACAGACTGAACTAATTACCATTTTATATTATGTTGTTTCATTCAAATTTGACGCAGCTGAACCAAAGATCACGTCCATCCACCTTCTATGTAAATGTATTGGACTCAAAGTCCCAGAGGACTGAAGCCAATCACAACAGACCCTGTGGGGGAAATACAGTATTACACCCTGGACAGATAGCTAGTCCATCACAGGGCAAACAATCTCAAACAAGCTCATTCACACCAGGAAATCTACAGTCACCAATTAGCCTCACATGCTTGTTTTTGGACGGTAGTAGGAAGTCAGAATCCCCAGAGAAAACCTACACATGGACGGGGGGAACAGGCCGAACTCCTCAGAGATATGGCAAAGCCCACAGTCCAAACAACAACTAATAGGTTGGAAAACAACCTGGAGACAAATGACTGCTGTTAACAAGCAACTTAAATTTTCCCAGCAGACTCAGAGGGATTCAGAAGCTCCAACTTGAGCCAAGTAATGATGTCATCCTCGAGAGAAAACTGAATGATGCAACCATTGCAACACTGTCATGGAGACTGTGAAAGGGACAGAAAGGATGCTCCCATATGAATCTGTACTCGCATTGGCTGAGGAAAGAAAAAAAAAAAGAAGACGAAAGAAATCACATTAAACCATATAAATGAACCAAACGAATGAGATTAATTTATCCACCAAGAGACCAGTTTGGACCATTTCATGAAGCTGATGTGAACCTACAGTACATGACGTGCCGTGACGAAGAGGATAATGTTTCTATATTACCCCCCACACACACACACGCGCACACACACGCACACACGCACGCACGCACGCACACACACACACACACACACACACACATGCTCCCTTCTCCACTCCGCTTCTCTAATATGCTGCAAATACTTTCTAACAGGGATTTGATGCTGTTAAGAAAACACTGCAAAAACTGTAGCGTGTGTGTGTGCGTGTGTGTGTGTGTGTGTGTGTGTGTGTGTGTGTGTGTGTGTGTGTGTGTGTGTGTGTGTGTGTGTGTGTGTGTGTGTGTGTGTGTGTGTGTGTGTGTGTGTGTGTGTGTGTGTGTGTGTGTGTGTGTCTTTTTTATGCTGAAAGGAAAGCCAACTGCTTCAGGTTAATACTCTAATACAAATCTTAGAAAACTAAATAAAAACTGATTTGCTAATGTGGGTAGGTTTCAAAGTTGGATGTGGCTTTGGCTGGCTGCGACCCTATCACCAGTTCACTACTGTCCTTTCCTTGGATGAGCGTGGATACGAACCTCTGCAAACTGGGAGTAGAAAAACAAAAGCTACAGTTTCAGAGATTCCCTAGTCCAGTTGTCTTGCCATCAATCCAAACCTGCTTCGAACATATCAACTTCCCAGTACAAAATGTTCAAAATCCCACCGACAAACAGGTGCTACGATAACGAGATAATCAAAGTTATTTACGTCGGTTGCTGGCTGTCCCACTGATATGGCTGACGGGTGTGTATCACAATCAACATGGCATAATCTTCATTGAACTGACAATGATGATAATATCCCTGTTCGTCCTCATCACGACACCACACACTGCAGATGCACTGGTATCTCTGTCCCCCTTCCCTCACTGGGTCTCTCCGTCTCTCTCTCTCTCTCTCTCTCCTCCTTGGCCCATCACCATGACGATGAGAGCCGGTTCCATGGATACAGTCACTAGGCAACCAGCAGCATCAGCAGCAGCAGCGGCAGGAGCAGCAGGAGCAGCAGAGTCCTGACAGAGCTACAGTGGATCAGCAGCGAGAGCCTTCCTCCTCTCTCCACACGCAACTTGGCTATTTGAAGAAGAGACGTCAGTGTATTCCATTTGTCTTTCAAGCAATCCACAGTACACTCAACGGTTGCTTGATTCAGACATACCCCAACAGAGCATCACATTGACACGGTAGCTGCAAGCCAGAGCACCTGAGCGAAACAGAAATGGCTACGGTGTGTAGATTAAATGAAAAGAAAAAAAAACACACGCGCAATGACAGGAATGTGGTTTTAGTTCAATAGTATTACACACACATACGCATGCACGCACACACACTTCAATGACAAGCAGTGGGAAGAGAGATTTTGCCTTTTTTTCTTATTTATGTATATTGAATCCTTGAGACGGCATAGTGAGGAAAAAATACAAATACAAGACTAACGGAGGAGCCAAGGTGACAAACATCTTCATATGAGAGAGAGCACATGTGGGACCTTCAACCAGGAAACCAATGCGATGTCTCTCAATCACTTACCTCACTAACTATCTCATTTCAGGGCAAAATATATAGTCTTTCTCTGAACAAAGTAGTATTCCTACTGATGAACACAACTTACCACACTGCAGCTGTTTATCTATTTATCTATATTATTGTCACAGCAACCAGCAAAAGCTGGCAATTGTATTCAGGATTCAGTTAGGTTGCTTCTTTCGTACAGGAATTTGCTCCCTTAGCCAATCTTACAAATTACAAAACAGTTTCTTTTCTGTCAGTTGCCCATAAAATGATTGGACCAACATGACTGCAGCCAGCAGCTGAATGAATCCTTCAAACACAACCAATTCTTTCAAACAGTGCTGAATACCTTGCTTGCAAACAGTCTTGCTGGCTTAGTAAATATATGAAGCAAAAAGAGACTTATGATCAGAAAGGTTACACATTACACTCATCAAAGACATCTTCCCGTGATTCCTATCTTGCAGAGAAGTAAAAGTATTTGCAGAAATTAAAAAAAAAACATGTTTGATTTAGGTTTCAGAAATGACTCCCAGTTTCCTAATTCAAGCCAAAAATGATGAACCACTAATGCCTTTCCAGTACAAAGGAGCTCATTTTGTAAGCAAACTAAATTGGATCAAGTATTGCTATGACACTTTTCATGATGAGTAATGGAAATACGTTGAGACTAAAATGGCAAAACAAGATTAGTGTTTCTGTCGAAGACGGTATCTGAAGGTTTCTAGAAAGCGAATCAATCAACGACAGGCACTTGAAGAAAGGGTTCATGCAAAGTAGAATAAAATGGAAATACCTACGAAAAACAAGAAAATGTCTAGTATTTATGTAAAATCATCAGACTCCATCACCGTCACGACCACATTGATGCCATTTTTTTTTAAGTTGGTGCATAAACCTCTGCAATCCCTTCACCTTAAATCACTCTAAACTTTAAAGCTGAAAATCTGTACACAAAGACAAATGTAGATTGCCTTGCTCCATGCAAACCTTTAAAGACACTAATATTCACAGATAATCACCTGCTGTGAAATGTATACAGAATATGGCCAATAGCAGGGACTAGATATTGTTGAAGAAGAAAAGAAAAATCAATATCAGTATGTTAGCAGCAACACTGACAGAGAAGCTTTGAAATATGTTGCATTGAAGATTATAATTAAATATTCCCTTTGATGACAAAAAGAGCCTATTTGCATGTTGTTTCAGTGTCGGGAAGAGATCTACCCCAAGCAAACACTGGGCAACTAAAACATAGCACTCACTGAAAAAAAACCAAAAGAACCCACAACACAAATATGATCCGGATTTAACAGATTTAACCTTTTCCAGGCGTTTAACTGCAGCAGTGAAGCATTTTGCTGCATGGTTAACTAGCCTTTGTCATTACAAGCTTGTAACAAGCCTGACATCCTGATACAGCTAAACAATGGGCACGATAGGCTAATAAGCTCCAATACCTCAGGCTGAGGGAATTAACAGGTGCAGAGTGTGTGTGTGTGTGTGTGCGTGTGTGTGTGTGTGTGTGTGTGTGTGTGTGTGTGTGTGTGTGTGTGTGTGTGTGTGTGTGTGTGTGTGTGTGTGTGTGTGTGTGTGTGTGTGCTATACAAATGTATGAAGCTGTGATGGCAGAACAGCTGGGGGCTACATGTCAAGATAGTGTATGTGACACTGCATCATATATCATCCCTCTCTCTCTTTCTCTCTCCCATCTCCTTCCTGCAGCCATGGCTCTTTCAGGAGCACACCACACAAATTGCTGGAAATGCCATTGGAACAAGGTCTTAGATATATATATATATATATATATATATATATATATATATATATATATATATATATGTATATATATATATATATATATATATGTGTGTGTGTGTGTGTGTGTGTGTGTGTGTGTGTGTGTGTATGTATATATATGTATAGATACAGAGAGAAAGAGAGAGAGAGATTTATATAGAATTGCAAATGGATAATAAAAACACACACAGTGTTTGTTGCTCAGTAACAACACTGGAGCAGAAACGTGAATAAAGCCATTCAAAGTGTGTCAACACAGCAGCTTCAGAGAAAAACACATATGGTCATGGGCAAATCAAGAGATGCCTTCAGAAAAAGGCACCACTTCACCAATTTTCTAAGACGTTTTAATAAATAGTAGGATTTAGTACATGTACCCCCCCCCACCCCCCCCCCCCCCCCCCCCCCGTAAGAAACACTGCAGCAGGTATGTGTCTCGGTGTCGCCTTACGTTGTAACGTGGAGTAGTTATCCATCGCTCAGGCTGTTGGTGGCGGATCCGCTTTTAGAAATAGAAAATCACTCCGGTGGCCCCTCCCCGCCTTTGGACACCGCAGCACCGGGCAGGACACGAGTCTACCGGGACGAACCGGACCGGTGTGAAACCAGGACAGGCACCCGCGCAACCAGCGGCATCTTTCAGTCCCCCCGGGGCCAGAAAACGGAAGAGACGCGCGCGTCAAGCGGGGCTGCGTGATTCATCTTCGGATCACTCGGCGAGGTTTGGAATCCAAGCCGGCGACGCTACGCACCGCTGTCACTCTCCTCCATGCAAATGAGGACGGGGAAGAAAGCGGCGGAGGTGAGGCGGAGATGCGAGCCGGCGTACGGCGGTGAGGACCACGCCGGCGGTGCGGAGACGTGAGCGCTTCTCCTTCCTCTCCGACGCCGTGGAAAGCCGCTGCAGGAGAAAAGCGTCGAGCAGGAGCGTCTCCTCCCATCTGTCCCCCGCGGAGAGAAAGAGAGGGGCGAGCGAGCGGAGAGATGGATGGAGATGGAACGAGGACGCCAGGGGAAGGTGCGTTTACGCGTGCGCAAGGACGCGCACGTGTGTGCCACAGTGTTTGGTGAAACGTGCAGCAAGACGTGCGTGCGTGTGCGTGTAGAAGAAAGAAGAGCGTGCGGGTCACCTTTTATCTCATTGTGTCACTGCGCGCGTGCGCTCGTGCACGCACTCGTATAAGCGCGTACGCGTGTAGTGGGGCCTGATTTCTGAGGCTTGTTGCCGTGCCTCCTTTTTTTTCTGGAGAGGGGATATTTGTTTAAGAAAAAAACGTATTTGTTTGTTTGTTTGTTTATTCGTTTATTCTGACGAAGTGCATTACGTGAAAATGCGCGTCAGGTCAAACATTGACCAGAGTCCAGGGGTCTGCATCCTGCAGCTCAGGAGCCACATGTGGCTCTTTGCCCCAGTGGCTCCCTGAACTTTCCACAAACCTCGACCTTGATAAACATCTGATCTCTTTTTCATTTCATTTACTCACACAAAGTCATTTTATAAAACGTTTTGGGGGATAAACTGGTTAAAATGGGTGAAAATAGCTAAAACCACAAGAAATGGGATGTAGAAAAAGACATGTTTGTCAGGATTATTAAAACTGAAAATATTTGTAAAGTTGTTATAAATCAATAAATTATTTCAAACCATAATTAGAACTTTCTACTTAAAGGTATACAGGAGGATTTTCAGGAATTTTAGGAAAGAACCGCCCTCTCCACCGTTTGAAAAAAATGCGCATGCGCAACGCTGTACCTGCTCCCGAGACGGAACGCCTACTAAAACGCGTGCGAGAGACATGCACGAGCCCAGTTCTCCTCGTGCACGCTCTGTTTACAAGTCACAAGTCGGCATCGCTCACATAAGCTCACTTTACAAGAAGATTTGCACCAGAGGGGGTGAAACTGTGTAAAAATGTCAGAGAATAATGCGTCGGGTCGGCCACCGGCATGATGAGGACCGTGTGGAGTGAGCTGCGCGCAGGGACGAGCACGTACGACGGGCTTACGTCATATATCACCAGAATGATTGACAATTGGGAGGACCAGTTATTTTGATGATCCACCCGGAAGAAGAAAATCCTCTACTATACCTTTAAGGAACACTGAAGTCATGGTTAGCGCCACTGCACCGGGCAAATATTATTTTAGGCTACACGCTTTTCTGTGTTTTTCCAGTATCCTGGCTTTGAATCCCAATACCAAGACAAATTTGTGAGGACAGGTGACCCTAAATTGTAGGTTTCCGTGTTTGCACAAGGCTGGCCTGTCTTTCCCATTGCCAGATGGGTCTGGCTCCAAAGAGCATCTTAGATAGTAAACCGTTGAACTGCCTCAAAAGATTAATGCAGTGAACAAATTGATTTTAACTTTTACCTGACATGCAGGGGAAACACCTTGAGTTGAGCATCAGTACCAACGGTGTTGAATGCAGTATCTGCTGATAAAACGGCTGACTTCAAAATGTTGTGTCTTACCAGCCTGTCACGTCTTCTTAGTCTTAGTCCAGCATTAATCTGTTCTCAGTTTAAGAAAAATAATGTCTGATTATATATTACAAATACATAAAGCGTTATTAATCAAGATTAAAAATGTATTAGATTTAATTGTTTCATTAAAATTCAACCACAGCAACCCTGTGATTATTCTGCTTGCAAATGTCAATCATTTAACAGCACTAATGTTCAGTCATACTCTTGAAAATGTTGTATGGCTTTACATGGACACTACAAAGCAAACACTTAATTACCACAGGTGAGCTGTGGTTGTCAATTGAAATGTGTAAGAACCTGTTGGTGCTGTGAATGACTTGATGAATGTTGGGAGTGTAACTTCAGCTAGTCAGTACTTCACCTTCATCTGAAAGGACTCGTCCCTTGTCAGCATGACGACAGTGTTTTCTATTATTTCAATCAGAAAAACAAGAAATCCACTCAACCGACAATCTTCACTGTGCATACAGGTTGTCGATGAACTGTTAGCTTTACATTTGTGGTTCTGTTTTTACTCCATCTGCTGAGCCCAACTGTTCACTCCTGAAGGTAACTTGTTGCCACACTGAATAACATATTAATTCAAGACACCAAATGATATTATCTAAACAAGTCAAACAAGAGCAACGCTGTCTAGAATCAAAGAAGTAGGCCAGTGTCAGATACCTTCAGAATGAACTGATCTTTGGAATGTGACAGTAAATGTCCTTCGACTGTTACCACTGCAACATACATCACACATCCTGGGACAATTATGACATACAGGAGTAGGATGTGATGTGTTGAAGAGGGATTGTGTAAATATTGTGGTTTCCCCATCCAATTCCAAATGTTTCATGAATGCACATTTTGAATATACTTAACAAAAAAATCAAGAACCGCGTGTAAATGTGTTTGTTGTCTGCAGACATCAACATGCATTTCAGCCGCTGATTTGATGAGCCCTGTGACAGACAGAGAATAATAAAAGAGACGTAAAATAACGTCCTTCCGATGTGAAAAGAAAAAAAAACAGACTGACCGAGAAACATGTATGAAGTATAAACACTGATCTTATAACTCAAATATTTGATTTTTGATTAAACACGTTTGATATCAAATGGATCTATACTTGAAATAATATTGTTACGATTCATTATTTAACTATTTGAGAGCCATACACATAAAGCCGTTGTTGTCGTGGTAACAGTAAAACACACACGTCGCTCTCAAACATTTGGTATTTGGCGAGGTCCAATTTGATCTCAGCTGAGCAGCTAAAGTTGTTTATGTTGCGTTACACACTACTACTCACAAACAATTTGCATGAAGCTACATGAGTAGTTTGGTTGAAATCCCTCTGTTTTAAAGGTTAAGAGGGAATAAAAACTTAAATACAGTTTTATGTATTTCTTTGTTTTTGTTTCCCTTGAGCAATAACTTATCCGATTCATTTCAATTCAGTTCAATTTTGTTTACATAGCACCAAATACAACAGCCATCTCAAGGCACATAAACAAAGAAAAATCCAACAAGTCCTCCTGAGCAAGCGAAGGCGGCCATTAAATGGAAGAACTCCCTTGTAGCGGGATGAAATCTGCAGAACCAGACTCAGGTGGAGACTTTCTGCTGTTCTGATTGGGGTTGGAGGATAGAAAAGACAAGGAACAGGACAGGAACCGAATCATTCCACCGTAAATCCAATATTTGAACACTTTTTTTTTATACGCATATTTTCTTATTAGCTGTTTTCTATTCATTGGTCTCTTTGTTTGTGGTCATCCTTTATGAACTTGGTTGCATTTATATGTACACTGGCCACAAAGAGTTATCCATCCATCCACCATCTGCACACATTTTATCAAACATAGTGTTCTTGTAGAGTCCCTCTTCCCCAGCTAATGATGTGCAAAAAGCATAGTACACACTGGACAGGTCATCAATACATAACAAGATGATGACACTTTCTTAGGAGCAATTTAGTGTCTCCAATTACAGTTACAACTACATTTTCATGTGAAAACAGCAAATTTACGCTGGGTTTTGTGTTGGATTTACTTTACAGTGGCAGTTAGAGCCACTGAACACCGAACTTTTTAAAAACGACTTCTAAAGTGCAACATCTTCTAAAGTGCTCTGTCTCATGTAATCAGGGACAATTTTGCTTTACTCAATTGCTGGTACTGCACATGTGTATTACAGTTGTCATGGCGAGTTGTAACAAGTACATAGGCAATGACAATAACAATCAAGGTGCCGTTCAGTCTTAGTGTTCAGAATTAAACAGCACATGTACAATGAAGTGTACATTTACTGCACTGTCATCTGGATTACATGTGGAGAAACTGTTTTTTTTTCTTTCATACAGCAGATACTGAGTCTGACAAAATGGTTTAAAGGCACTTGAATGATTCCATAAAGACAGCACCCACGAGTAAAATAACTTTCAGGTTTCAGCCGTCGTTTTCAAAATGTTGTCGTCAAAAAGTGAAACCAAAAACATGAAATGAAAACCAAAAACAACTCAGTTTTCAGTCGATCGTTGTCATCACATTTCTTTTTGATGTTTGGCTGGTCCAGGGATGAATATTCAGAATCGGCTATCTTAGAATATACTGGTACAGTACATATCATCTGGGGCCACGAGATGTCACAGTTGTGAACAGAATGTGGCTCCAGTACCACCGAGAAACCTCCAGTACCACCGTATTTGGCTGACAGTGCAAGCGAAACGTCCTGCAAAATGAAAATGTGACACAGCAGAAGTCCAACTAACAATGATCAAATGTACAGTAGAAAACACAAACAGAGTTGTGTGTGAACGTGTGAGGGGCTGGAGAAAAGCAGAGAAATTGTGACCATGATGACGAAAACAAAGAAGGTTAATCCGGGGCTGAAAGCAACACAGCCAGAGCTGGAGAAGCCAATTCACAGATGGGTCAGCAAGCTGCTGGCTGAGGCTTATCTATGGTGCAGCTATACGGCTGGAAAAAAAAGAGTAAATCTTATACACTCATGCAACATATATGTTTTCTTCCTTTTGACGGATGCAACTTATAGCCAGGTGTGACTAAAGGTCCAAACATGGTTGACACTAAACTGCTTGGACCGTGGATAACTTTCACCTCAGCATAAACACTACTTTTTATGCCAACCGTTGTTAGCCAAGGCTTTTATTTTGAAATAACCGAACTAGACCACCATGTCAGGACAAGTTTAACCACACAAGTTATGGTAAACTAAACCACTATCTAACAAGACTAACTAAACCACAACAATCACTAACAGCACTACAAGACTAACATAACTCACAATAACAGCATTTAAAGTCCCAACAACCCAAACTCCCATGGTGCATTGCAGCACAACAGCGATCAATACGCTATTATTTGACAGGTTTTACGTTCGTAGAGGCAACGTATTTGGGCCGTTATTGTCCAAAAGATTCAGTGCATCTTTGTACCATTGGACAAAATCCAAAAATCTGCTGAAAACCACACAGAGAAAACTCCACACACATAAAGTATGAAATGTTATGCCAGAGCACCAACGTGACAAAACCACTTCCACTTCTCAATACGGTCACTATTACTGCAGTTTAGGCCATTTTCACAATAAGTGAGCTATACAGTATGTGTGCCAACTGCTTGAATGTTGTGTTTGCATCCAGCAGCTCATCATTTTCTTCAAAGAGGTCAGAAATTTTACCTGAATGTGAAAATCTAAAAATAACAACTAAACAAAATAAGCATCACATTGGTTAGTTTCTGCAATTATTTAAATGAGATTTTTGCTGTTCAGACCTTTAACATAAACTTTTTTTTCTCTTTTAAATTGTATTTGAATTTTTCAATAACAAAACAACACAACGCAAAAAAAAAACCCACGTACACATAAATAATAAAGACAATAACAACAAGGCAAATGGTATACTGTAGAGACGAACTAACCCCTCAGGGTCCTTGTACTGGTGAGACATGGCAAGAAAAAATACAAATTAAAAACAGGACGATATTGAGAAGAAAAACATTAATTATGTTAACTATAAGAGCAGGCAGGACGTCATAATTCCTTATTTTTGTCATTGTTGAGAGTATGGAATGGAAAAGGAATCCCAGCTTTAACAGAAACCTGATTCCATCACTAATTATGCTCATAATGTTTCTTTTGTCAAACGTGAAATTTAGCGTTCATTGTTGCTGTTTCAGGCCCTAATTGAAACTCACCTTTGACATTGCAGCTTTTCTTCAATCTACTGTACTCAACGGTACCGAACACAGCGGCATAACAACACGAGGGCCATCTGTGCCAGTTGGCCGTGCCGGGACGAAGCTCCAGTTAAACCCAGGCAGCAGTGCTGGGATTGACTGAGTTTGACAACAGTCTGTGAGAAACCAGGAAGCCTGCCAGCCCGTCACTCTGCCACTCAACAACCCGGCTTTGCTTTTCTGCTTCGCTTCCTTGCTGCGCCTGGCGTTTGTGTCCTCCTTAACGTCACGACGACGCCTATAGATTGTCACGACAGAGAAGTCATTCTCAGATGTGATTTCCAGAAGTGAAAAAATGATGGCAGTGTGGGCAGATTTAGCCCCTCTTGCCTTAGAAAAACTAGAGAAAAACGAGTGGTAGATAGTTAGTCAACCACAACAACAGTGCAACAACTATCTAACTATCTAGCAGTTAGATAGTTAGTCAGCGACTAACTATCTAACTGCTAGAAAGAAAGACACAACCAGAGAGAGAGATATAATGTAGCATTTAAAAGGATTGTATATTATTGTACATTTTCAATGCTTGAATGAAAGTAAATATGGTTTTTTTTTTTCTAATTCAGTATTTTTGACCAAGTTATGTTTTTTTTCCTAAGCAAGGTCACACAAGAAATCCTTGAAACATTTGCTCTAAAAGCACAAGAATTGCTCGTCACGTTATTGGTCGCTTTAGCGTTGTGTTATAGGAACCTTTTCTTGTATGAAGCACAGTGTTTTACAGTGATTTAAAAGCAATACAAACAGGTTTTATTGGGCTTTATGCTTCATGTTTCTTTATGAAGGACTTCTGCCCGTAGCCTTTGTGCAACATAGTATTGTGATAAATAAAAACACAAAAGGTGCTTTGTTGCTTTCTCTTTTCGGTAACAAATTGATTGTGTGGCATGTCAGATCTCTACTGTATACTCTCAAACACATCAGACATCAAATTGTCTTTAAACCCGGTTAATGAATCCAAATTTGTTGACATGTCGCTGACATTTAATACTGGAAAAGTCTAGTGAGCTCCACACCCACATCGAATATCTTTGACTGGAATGATTTACGTCCATAATATTTACACTATTTTTATTTCAGTCAGAACATTTTTATTTATGAGAGCCCACTGACTTTTACACCTGCAACAAAAAACAATAGTTGAAACCAATTCAGCTGTGCTGGTTTTGGCATCCATGTGAAGGAATATTGTTCAACTTCTTCCTCAACTTGTTGAGGAGGACTCAAGGTGCTTCTGAACATTCCCCTGTTAGTACTTCCATAATATCCTCCAGGTGTAGAGGAGACATGGTAGAACTTGGATGTAAAATAGGATGAAAATACACCTTTAGACAAGGGAAAATTCCAACATGGTATTTTACACTCAGTGTAACTCTTCGGGGGGGGGGGGGGGGGCAAACAATTTATAACAGCCAGGTTTGGCCCACAGATCATATTTCAGGAAACCCTGGAATTTGACATATTTTGCCCGCAGGTCCTATTCTGGGCAACTCTGGTTTACAGAGCCAATCTATAGAGCGTCGATCACAATGCTGTATATACAAACAGTCAGGGGCTTTCTTTTGGGTGGCACCAAAAATAAAGCTTCTTCAGCACCTCTGTGTATCTAGTGACTGTTATTAGCAAACAATACAAAGAATCTTATAATAAGTCAATGGCAGAATTCCCAGATTTGCAGATAGAGCACAATTACCAGCAGATGCCAAACGCTGGCTCATAAATCACCCTCAATGGAAGTGTATTGTTTGAGTCAGCCAGCTGAGGCAACTTCATTTTTATTTGTTTTTATTGCTATTAAATAGATGTGTGCATGCGTCTGTGTAAGTGTGACACTCAGACTGTAGAAATGCTCAGCGCACACATGCAGCCCCCACTTCATGCACAATTGCGTCGCAGGAAGACAATATTAGTCTGAGATGGGGCCCTGCAGGTAGTAGGATGTCACACAGTGAATTGGCAGCCAACAATAACACTTGTGTCGTCAAACCAGTGAAGCTTGAATAGTTGCTTCCTGTTAGGATGTTCATAAAGGTAGTGCCGCCTCACAACAAATACAGATTCACCCAGTAAAAGCAGGTTTCTAACACAATCGCAAGGCAACATAACTTACAGGTCGGAAAACAAAAGGCACAAAGGTTTGACAGCTTTAGATCTCTAATGATATTTTTGAGGTTAGAATTTGATTTTTTTTTTTAAATATCGTAATCGAGACCAAAACATGTCTTGGGCACATTTTTTGATTGGTTCAGGGGTACAGTAGGGGTTTGCAAATAGAGGCTTGCAGATCACGTTTTAGACTCTTGTAAAAATAAAGTTTGTTCTCATAAATGCACTGCAGGAACAAGCGTACACATCTTTGATTCAATCTAAATACTGAAAGTGTAGGAGATATGTAAATGTTGAAATAGACTTGATGGTACAATCAGAAGTAAAATGCACCTCCAAATATCGGTAATATAACATTACCTGCGTTGGTGTCGATATCAAATGATAGCAGTGCATTGAGATTGATACTTGCTTTTAGTTTCTCTCCAGTATGCAGGAACGCTGTTCCTACCTGAATATTTAGGTCACATTTTTTACTTATTTAAGAAAGAACATGCTGCCATTACAATGTATGGCAGAATAATTGTTTTGTTCACATTTTTTTAATTATGATAATGCATTATTTTCTGTTTACCTATGAACTTTTCCCAAATTCGGTTTTAACTAATTAAGAAACTATTAAAAAAAACAAAAAAAAACACTTAAAGGTCATGAAAATTCATCCAGATTTAGCGATTATTTTCTCTTTTTTTTTTTTTTTTTTAACAATTTTGTTGCAATGAATTCATTGATGTACTTGGTCACAAAAATTTGTAGCCTTCCTTCTAGTTTTGATCATCAAATTGTATACAATAATAATAATAACTTGTCTTGACATAGACATTTATTATCTAGAAGGCACTTTCATTTACAAATGAAACAAATAAGTTTCATTTGTAAGTATTTTCAAGAGATTCTTTGTCATTTGATACAGAGTTTACTCACAAGTGTGGACAAACATTTTTAAAAAAAAAACCCTAACACATGCACACCGTCATTACATTAAACATCAAAACAAACATTAAAAATCTACAAATTATAAAATACTGCCAGTTTCTCTTTTATAGGAATTATAGAACAGATTTTTTTTTGTGCCCAGCTCCTTTCATAAACCACATACGATCCACAAATCCAATTACTTTCTTCTTTAAACCTATAAAAATCAAACGTATCAATATGACATCTTCAAGATTAAAAGCTTTTCATATCCTTTGTAAGAATTTATCATTAACAGAGATGTTTTGGTTTGTGAAAGAATTTCCAAGGTTTTTCCAGAAAGGAATGAGAAGGAAAAAAAAAACTCCTCTTGCTTAGGGTGTCAAACTTTGTAATTATACTAACTGATTTAAGGAATGAAATATGATTTAAGGGGGGGGGGGGGGGGGGGGGGGGGGATTACACACGGACACTAAGAAAAACAATGTTTTGGTCCCTTAAAGTGTGATAATATAATTACACGTTGGTCCATATGAGGCCACCATTATACTTTAAAGCAAGTTAGATCAGCCAGCCTTGAACACAATTAATAAAGTTTACAGAAGAAACTGGAGCAGATCATTCTACCTGAGAATGTGAAAGATCAGCTGTGGAAACAGTTTAAGCAATTAATTTTCTCTCTGAAGATCAAATTTAAGAAGCGTTCTTATGCAGAGGAACTGCTACTGACTGTGTTGCAACCTTGTGATCTGTTGAACATTATGTGTAGGCAGAGACAACGTTTTGGTAGGTCCTACTGAGATGGGTAATTGGCTGGCTCCTTTTGGGGGGGGGGTGTTGAGCCACATTTTGTAATAATGGTGCATTTTGTAATAAACGTCCAAAATGTAATAACTTTTTCATTTCATTTTGTAATAAAGCCGCATTTGTAAATAAACTGCCCCAACGCATTTTGTAATAAGTTTTGCCGCATTGTGTAATAAGTTATTACATTTTGTGAAGATTATTACAAAATGCACTTGCAACTTTTTTATTCTCTAGGAAATGTAATAACATGGTGCATTACGTAAAAACAATTCTAAAGCATTGTTTATTTGTTTGTTAATTGTATTTTATTTTACTTTAAAGTATTTGTAAAAGTTAGGCCTATTATTAGTATCACTGTATTAGCCTAGTAGCAGTACTTAGCAATTACTATCAGTAATTCAAAGGTTGCATTAACAGAAAATATTCTGTAAATTCCAGATTTTTTTTATTGGATACCAAAACCACATCAAGGATAGTTATAAACATCCAACAAACCTTATTATGCTTCTTATAATACAGAACAAAACTCTGGGTATCAAAATTGTATCCATTCGTAAACATTAACATATGCACATACAAAATAGAAATGCTGATGAATAGGTAAAGAACAGCTTTGTTTATGCATTTATAGAACCTTTCAACAACAATAAATGCAACCAACACATGCATGCTTGCGGCCAATTTAAAATAATAATGAACCAATGAATATAAGTTCTACCTTAAACAACGTAAGTGTCTTCTGCTTGTTTAGAGAGCGGCTATGACCAGCAAATTTCTCCACTAAGATTCATTTTAAACAAACATGAAATTGCCTCAAAAGGCTAAACAAACAACAAAATTTCTATTTCCAAAATATATCCGTAATTTCAAATTGTCCATGTCTAATATGTCTAATTACCAGCCAAGCCACAAACCACTTGGAATGTTTCCCAAACAGCTCCTTGAGTTTTAATGCCACACCACCAAAGCGCCCTGCTGCTTTGTACAACCTTTGTACACTAACTGTGTGCTTTCCAACGACGTCCAACCCAAGGCTTTGGCTTAATGTTTCCCTTAGATAGATTGATGGATGGAATCGATCTGCAATGTCTTTAAAATGTTGAGACACTCTGTTAAACGTCCCAAGCATTGACATGTCATCCTCAAGGGTCATTTTGATAATAGACTGAAACATTTCAGTTGGTAGGACAGGCTGAACAGGGGGTGTAGTCAGAACAGGGTCCTCAGGCTCATCAGGCTGGAGAGGTGGGTCAGACTCATCTGGTGAGGCAGGCTGCAGTGGTGAAAGTGTGTTGTTGTCATATAACTGTCCTGCTTGAGCATCCAGAACGTGCTCTATAAATGGTGTGACTGGTCCCTCCAAACTCAGATAATGTTCTCCATGCCCCTCTGCCACATGACCAAGTACTAGCACTGGATTGTTGTGACAATATATGTTTGACTCTGATACAATAGTTGAGGCATTGATTCCCAGAGAGGAAATTACAAGAAACTGGACCTGGAAAATTTCAGATGCTCTTTGCAATGTAATGTGGTCACCATAGGTTCCAGTTCGGGCCATTCTTTCCAAGTATCCATCCCAGTCATTGCCCTCGACAAAGTTGAACAAGAGTGTTCCATTTCCATTGTATGGATAATTCCTGAGGTCTTGGACAATTTCATCTCTTAAGCTTTCTGGTGATCTAAATATTCCAAGGGTGGATAACTGGTCAGCCATGGCTGCAAACTGACAATTTCCATCTGGGTCAGGGTCATAGCGAATGCTTAACTCCACGGACATAAATTCCTCTAGTCTGTCTGTGTGTGTGTGTACTGAAACAAAAGTGGGTTTAGGCCTCTCTTTGATGGTGCTGTCTTGGGTTTTTTAGAGTGTCTTTTTTCGCAGCCGGGTAGCACTAGTTATATCCGACACGAAGAACCATTTTTGTGTTTGTCGGAGGGTCTTTGGGTCCCTAAAACTCACTTTGTATTTTGAGAGCTTTCGACTTTTTTTCACAACTGTTTTTAATGCAGTGAGCATAACTTGGACAATGCAGGTTTAAATTCAGTCATATAATTTCTTATCAAGGGCAAAACATCTACATAACTTTAGATCAACTGCAAAATGTCTTTATACTTCCATATATTCAATTACACAGATACTATTTGACACAGTTTTTTCATACCTGGCATCATGTTGAACTCTGTTGGCTGTCTCAATTAAGCATGCAAGCAGTGCATGATCTTTGTAGAACTGATGCAGCAGCCAATCAGATTACAGCCCGCCCTCCCCTCCCTGGCTGAGTGACAGACCACGTAGAGCTTTGAATTTGGCCACAAGTTATTGGCCTATATAATTCAAAACGTGTTCTGTCATACATAGATTTATTGGACTACATAGCTCTAAGGGAAGTTGCATAAAAAACAACAAAAAGTCACTCTTGTATAAATTCATTGTTTAAAGGTATACAGGAGGATTTTCCCGAATTTTAGGAAAGAACCGCCCTCTCCACCGTTTGAAAAAAATGCGCATGCGCAACGCTGTACCTGCTCCCGAGACGGAACGCCTACTAAAACGCGTGCGAGAGACGTGCACGAGCCCAGTTCTCCTCGTGCACGCTCTGTTTACAAGTCATAAGTCGGCATCGCTCACATAAGCTCACTTTACAAGAAGATTTGCACCAGAGGGGGTGAAACTGTGTAAAAATGTCTGAGAATAATGCGTCGGGTCGGCCACCGGCATGATGAGAACCGTGTGGAGTGAGCTGCGCGCAGGGACGAGCACGTACGACGGGCTTACGTCATATATCACCAGAATGACTGACAATTGGGAGGACCAGTTATTTTGATGATCCACCCGGAAGAAGAAAATCCTCTACTATACCTTTAACAAACAACAATAATAGATATTATTACGTAATGCACCATGTTATTACATTTCCTAGAGAATAAAAAAGTTGCAAGTGCATTTTGTAATAATCTTCTCAAAATGTAATAACTTATTACATAATGCGGCAAAATTTATTACAAAATGCTTTGGGGCAGTTTATTACAAAATGCGGCTTTATTACAAAATGAAATGAAAAAGTTATTACATTTTGGACGTTTATTACAAAATGCACCGTTATTACAAAATGCGGCTCAACAGGGGGCTCAACAAAACTGACTCACTGAAAAGGGAGAGACGAGAAAAAAATCGCGAGACCAACTTTATTGAATTATTTCAGACTGAACCACCAACGTGCCACAAATATACAACAACACAGAAATCTGTGAATCTGCACTTAACTATGACATGTCTTATTGAGGGAGACTATTTGAAGTAACACAAGATTTTTTTTTTCACAAAGTCACTTGTTTCTTTTATTCCTGAGGCACTTCTGAATTTAAAGGAGTCATCATCTGGTATTCTCATGTATCCAGTCTCTCTTCAATTGTCTTTAAATCAATTCTTAAAATTTATAAGGAGAAAAATCAAATATAAAATGCGCTCTGACACTTTTTCATACTGAAACTTCCTCTCGCGAGAGTACATGTGAGATTTTGACATATTGTGATGTTAGGCACATGCTGATTGGCTGCAGGAGCTGTCAGTAGCATAGCATCGTGATAGCATAGCATTGCGATAGCATAGCATCGCGATAGCATAGCGGTCCTTTGTTCACACAAAAAATATAAAGATATCATGGCGCTGTAGAGCAATGCACCATGGAAAATTAAACATAAATACACTGGTAATTTGCAAATCACATTGGGTTGAAAGATTATACTATTCACGTTATCGGCTATTTATTAGCGGCTGAATACAATACAATACAATACAATAGAACTTTACTGTCACTGAAAGCAACGATAAGAAAGTAACAGCAGTAAAATGTGGTTATAGCCTCTTCTGTTGCAGCAATAAATACAATACAATACTTATGTGAAAGAAAGGTCAAATAATAAATATTAAAATTTAAAAGCTGGTGGTTAAATTTAATAAAGGCGTGTTTATGGTATTAGCCTCCTCGCTGTGTTGACGACACAGGAGCACAATCAAAATCTCTTATATTGAAGTGCACGGCCTTGTGGGCGATTCTGGTTTGAACAAAAAGCCCAACTAAAAAAATCCTAGCCAGTTTTTTAAGGAATCCAGCTATTCAGGCAAGTGTTCAACACGTAAAAATTAGATTTTCCGAAGATGACCCCTGAATTACTACTCTTGCGTATGTGCACAGCACCAGTTAGTATGCAGTTGTACATTTGGACCAGTGATGAGTGATTCAATACAGGTATAAATGGACGTACTGACACATGAAATAATGAAGTACCATCCAAACAAACTCTACGTTGCCGTCATTGTGGAAATTTCCCGCATGAAAAGCAGCTCCCATTTTCTCTCTGCAAACCTCTACCGTGCAGAAAAAGATTTTCCGTGGTTCATTATTTACTCTGAAAAGCCTCATCTCTGTGTATCGTCCTTTCACTGTGCCTGGCTCTGTGAATCTCAGAATACATTCAGTCTCCATACTGCATTACGCCTTATATGGTATTTTGTGAATGGGTGTTGCTAGGTAACTGGAGTGCAGTAAAGCGTGACAGCTTGATTCTTGTATTTAGAATGAATTGGGTTTAGAACAATTTTCCATTTTGAACAATGCATCTACAAAGATACGTGGGAGAATTACATGTTAATTAGGCATTGTGGTTTTTAAATCTTTGGAAAGAAGACGTTTGACGTTTCTGTCGAAGATATGAAATTATGACGTGTGTTGCTGTGAGGAAGAACAATGTCTCGTGGTATATCGGCAGTGTGTAATCCTGGTCCTTGCTTTAGATGGCTGTAAAGAGTTGCTGGTGATGTGGCTTTTTGCGTGCTCAAGGAAGACACATATTTCACACAGAGTTGCTTTTGAGCAAGGGAGACATCTTAATTGGATGTTATTTTAATTTTGTCAGCGCTTTCAACTCCTGGTCCAACATGGCAACAGTGCTGTTTTACATTTGTCACTGTTCCAAAATCAACTGAATCTAATGAATGTTATCCATTCACTGCACCCAGGTGCATTGGAGAAGGACGACATTTAAAACCTACAGTGCAGTCAGTGGCTCTGCAGCGCAGGATCTGACTCAACTATACTACTTCACAGGTTTGGTTCTCATAACATTCGAGATCTTAAAGATTTATTAAATCTTATTTAGAGAGTTGGATTGGGAAACCTGTGTTCAGCAAAGTGTAATTCTGAAGGGAAAGTAATTACCATCCCATGCAAGTTTCGGTGATCAGAGAAAGTTCTCATCAACTATTTACTTACTGGTACTGGGAAGGAATTGATTCATATTGATTTATAACCAACCCATTTATGGTTCACGCACTAATAACGCTGTGAAGGGATTTTAAGTAATATTAAGGTCAGAAGCATGAGTCCTGTTGAGGCGCAGCCTGCGAAGGGTTAATTACTGTTGCGGAAGAAGCTGTTGAGGCTTACTAAGGTGACGGAGTGGAAAACTAACAGCAGGCTACCATACCGCATAAAATCAGACAAGCAAGCTAAGCTACGCTGCGTCATAATCACAGAAGACGTTGTTCTTCCCAGAGGAGATAATAAGACGTGGCTGTGACGGGTCAGGAGGATCTGAGACCTCCAGTCAAGATTAGCGTGGCGTGAGATAGGAGGAAGTTATTCTATAAGTAGAAAGGAGCAGTTCTTTCTACAGGCTTGACCTGACTGGGTGAAAAGCAGTACATTCACCAAGGGAGAGCTAAGTCAAAACCACGGCCATTTCCCAACGTCGAGACTACGGTAATCATTTAGAAGAATATCGTATATAAGCTTGTGCATTTTTGTAAACATTGTTCTTTCTGGGAAAGTTGGTTACAGACTAACAGCTTGCTGGCTGTGGTTCTGAACCATTTAAGAACCCTTGTATCAGCCTTTTCTGTATCCCAGTAAATGGTGGAAGACACCACCAACGAAGAAGTCTTGTGAGCCTTCAAATCAGAATCAACAAACACGAACATGACTGCCAAGTGGGACTGAACTGTCCATCTGCTGTCATGGCAACACCATCAGCAGCAGTATCTGCCCAGTGCTTCCTGTAAACTGCTGGTTCCGAATACTTTATAATTTGTTGCAAGTAGTTTGTTTTCTTTAGATGTTAGTTGATTCTATACAGCCACATTATTTGAAACCATAGACTCAGCATTTCTGAAATAATCTAATGTCATAGTTTTCATATTTTCTTAATGATTCAAATTTGTTTGTAGGGATTGATTACGTACATGCATTTTCTGCAGAGTGGCAAATTCACATTCATTGTGCCTATTACTCTACACATATTTTAATGGTGCTGTATCATTGTATTATATTTTGTTGCTGTGCATCTAACAAAAATTGAGGAAGTCCTGGCAGAAATGACAATATCGCCTCCTTGAAATCATATTCACTTCTTTTTTTTTTCTTTCTAGTTGTCTTGGTTGCTTCCCCTTTCAATTTACTTGATTGACGTTGCTTTATGCTGCTTGTATTAATCAATTATTGAAGTAAAATGTTTTTTTTTTGTTGTCATTACTTTGCCTCTTTTCACCTTTTCATTTCTTTGTGAGGGATCTTTTGAGTTTGTGAGACGACAATCGAGAGAGAACATCTTTGTCCTGAACTAAAGCAAAATTAAAATGAAAAAGGTAGGGGGCGTGGTTATGGCGCTGAACTGAGCACATGTCTTTTTGTGAGCTCCTGGCGATTTTCTAGTAAAATGCTGTAAACTTTCCTTTTACTGCATAAACAGTGATAACTTTTTATATTTTTGCGGTGACCTAATACTGCATACCCGCGACAGTATGCCGAGGAGGAACAACTCGAAAGCACACTTCTCTCAGGTTGAAGAAGACGACGTTCCAGATGCTAGCAACCCAGCTAACCCGGAGTGTGCTGCGGGTCCCGTGCCTCGTGAGGACCATGTGGTCACTGGAGCACCCCAGAACGCGGACGTCATTCAGATACTCGACGGGATCAGAAAGGACTTTTCCACAAAGATTGACGTGGTCCTGAAAGCGATTCAAGATGTTAAGAGAGACGTGCAGGAGGCGGAAGCGCGTATCAGCACCGTAGAGGACACGGTTAACTCAGAGAAAGGCAAGGCTGATGCTCGAGCTAAACAAGTGACTCTCCTCACGAACAAACTTGACGAGCTCGAAAACCGCTCTCGCCGTTCCAACCTGCGGATAGTTAACGTGCCTGAGAAGATGGAGGGGAGTGACGCGGTTGCTTTCCTGGAGAAGTGGCTCCCCGAGGTGCAGGGACCAGCGACATTCCCAAATCCTCCTCTCATTGAAACAGCGTAGAGGTTACCTGGCCGGACGCAACCGAATCGATCAACCACTCCGAGAGTCATCATCGTGAAGTTTTTAAACTTCCAGGATAAAGTCCGAGTGAAGCGAGCTTCCAGAGCCAGAGGCAAAGTTATCCACGCCGGTCAAGAGATCATGTTCTTCCCGGATCTTTCGGTGGATCTCCACCGACGCAGGAGGGGTTTTGACCGGGCAAAACAACATCTGAGATCCATGAACATTCGATACGGAATAATCTACCCAGCCAAGCCACGAGTGACGTTTGATGGACAATCACGTGAGTTTGAAACCCCAGCAGAAGCTGAAAAATTCATACAAGGGTTACAGAACACGGAGGACTCACAGTCTAATTAAAATGGAATGCTGAATCCTATATTATCCACCTGAAACTGCTATAGTTTCATATTACTGGCGTTATGGGCCAGTTACACACATTTGAAATGATTGTGAGTTTTCTTTTCTTCTGAGGAGAATTCTGTTTTGTTTACATCATTTTGTCATTCCATCTCCCTCCTCAGATGTAAACGCATTTTTCATTTACTTTTTATACTGAGACTGACACACAACCTGTAAGTGGGCTTTCATTGCAATACTTTGAAACTGATTACTAAGCATACTGTCTGCTTTCCCGGAAGAGATTTAAGCCGCAAGAAAGACTATGAAACACATTTCAAACATACTTGTTTATGTAGATCATATTTTTTTTGCCAGGGGACACAATGGTCCTCTGAGATCTGTTTGGTTTAACTGCTCCCTTGTTTGCATTGGATCAGTTAGTGTACTTATCTGCACCCCAAGTTCAGGGGGAGGGTGGGGAAAGGCGAGGGGCTGTCTTGTTCTGGTTGACAGCTAAAGGGGTTTGGTCATGGCAAAGTTTAAGTGTTTTTGTTTTTGTTTTTGTTTTGGGGTTTTTTTCCACATCTTGTGATATTTCATTGGTACTCTCCCAAAATGAGACTCAGAGATACTCTTCAGGTTCACAAACAACTAAAAGATGATGCTATGCTGTACAATCTGGCATATTATTAAGACTAGATGACTGCAAATAAAATATTTAAATTCACTTCTTGGAATGTTAGAGGGATGGTAAAGTTGACTAAATTAAAACAGGTGATTACCAGGCTTAAACAACTCAAATCTTCAATAGTGTTCATCCAGGAGACTCATTTGCTCAAAGAGGACTTGGTGAAAGTACATAGGAGATGGCCAGGCAAAGTAGTAGCATCCTGTTTCCCTTCTCGTTCAAGAGGGCTTATGGTGTTAATTCACAATTCGGTGCCTTTTCAAATAAACAATGCTATTTATGATAAAAGTGGTAGATTTGTGGTGGTTCAAGGAACTCTCCTGAGAGAAAATATTAATTTGGTTGATGTGTATGGCCCCAACGATGATAACCCTTCATTTTTTGAGAATATATTTCTGTTGCTGGCCACACTCCCTGGTAAGATAATTTTGGCAGGTGACTTAAATTGTGTATTAGACCCGAAACTGGATCGATCGACAGGGATAGATGCATCCCATTCCCAATCCAGAAAAAAAATTCAACAATACATTAAAGACCTAAACCTCTATGATCCTTGGAGGACTCAAAACCCAAATAAAAGGGAATTCTCCTGCTACTCTGCAGTATTTAAAACACACTCCAGAATAGATTATTTTTTAATTTCCTCATCTCTGCTACCTAGTATATCCAATTGTGTATATGATAGTATTGTTTTATCTGATCATGCCCCATCACTTTTCTACAACATCGGACGAGTGTATAGACAATCAGCCAATTGGCGACTACATCCTAAATGGCTACGTGATTCCGACTTTATAACATTTGTAGGAGATCATATTGATCTCTACTTCTCTATTAATACAAATCAAACTTCTGCAGCCATTAGATGGGAAGCTTTTAAAGCATATATCAGAGGATAAATGATCAGCTTCACCAGCTCTAAATTGAACAAATTCAAACAAACTATGAATGAATTAGGCTCCAAAATTAGAGAATTGGAGAGAGAAGTTAGCATAGATGATTTGACACAAAAGAAAAAGGAATTACAGATCCTTAAAGCAAAATATGAGGAGCTCTCCATGCTTAAGGCTGAGGATGGTATAGTAAGACTGAAACAAACTTTTTATGATCAGGGTGAAAAGCCAGGAAAACTACTAGCTTGGCAGATAAAGAAAATTGAATCAGACAGAGCCATCAATACAATTAGAAATGAACAAGGAGAATTAACTACAGATCCCTCAGAAATTAATTACACTTTTGCCTCATTTTATAAAACTCTTTATAATTCTGACACTCCTCAAGACCAGATAAACCAAAACAATTTCTGGGATGGGCTGGTTATTCCCTGTATTTCTGAGAGTTCAAAAACTGAACTGGAGAGGGAATTAAATTCAAATGACATCTCTAATGCCATTACAAGCATGAGAGGAGGTAAAGCTTCAGGACCGGACAGGCTTCCTATTGACATTTATAAATTATTTAAGACAAAATTATTAGACCCTCTACTAGATGTCTATGTGGAATCTTTTAAAACTGTCACGGATCACACTCAGACTCAGTTGCACACAGCCTGGTACGAAGCGGAGCGGGATGAATGGCGTGGTCGACGCTGGAGACCAACGGAGGTGGCGTGGGCTGCAGCCAGGAGGATGGTTGTCCGGGAGTCCTGTGCTGAAGCTGTAGGAACGGGTCAACGAGCTGAGTCTCATGCAGGAGCTCAGTGCAGCAGGGTGGGTCAAGAGCTGCAGCCGAGGAGAGACAAACTTTAACGCAGGGAAAAACAGACTGAGGCGAGGTCAGGCAGAACAGAGTTCAACTAACGGTAGGTAGTTTTACGGTCCGACACCGAGTCTTCATCTGATGCCAGCTTTATAGAGAGAGGTGCATGTTGAGTGAAGCCACACCCTGCTGCAGGTGAGTGCACTCAGGAAATCAGCACTGCACTGCACTCATCCACACCTCACACAACATGCAGCACACGCCCACCTAGGAAAAAGGAAAGGAGGGAGGGGGAAGGGAAAAAATGCTGCCACGAGGCAGAGCCAGAGGTGGAGGTCATGACAAAAACTGGTTGCCTCCCTGATTCGATACGTAGTGCTCTGATCACTCTTATTCTAAAACCAGGCAACGTGTCAACAGAACGCGGTTCTTACAGACCCATATCACTTAAATTCAGATGCAAAGATTATAGCCAAAGTTCTTGCCATGACACTTGAGAGGGTTCTACCGTCCATTATTCATGGTGACCAGAATGGCTTTGTGCAGAAGCGGCAAGGGTTCCATAATGTGAGGAGAGTTCTTAACATAACTTATGAATGTGAGGAGTCCCCTGATACTGCAATATTATCACTAGATGCCGAAAAGGCATTCGACCGTGTCGAATGGCCATATCTACTCGAGGTGCTTAGACGGTTTGGATTTTGTGAGTATTTTCGTCGATAGGTCGAAATTTTGTTTGCTGATTCTTCAGCTATGGTATCCACTAATGGTCTCATCTCTCAGCCTTTCGAGTTGTTTCGAGGCACAAGGCAAGGGTCACCAATTTCACCTCTTCTTTTTGTAATAGCCATGGAACCTTTAGCAATAGCTATCAGATCCCATCCCTTAATTAATGATATTAAAATTGGAGACTTGGAACACAATACAGCAATGTACGCTGATGATGCTATAGTGTTCCTATCACAACTTGCAGAATCGATACCATCTCTCTTGGAGTTGTTTGATCAGTTTGGAAGTATCTCTGGGTTTAAGGTGAACAAAGAAAAGTCATCTATTATGTTTTTAAATGGAAATGAGAGGAAGAAACCTTTGGTGTCTCATCCATTTGTGAATGCCTTGGAGGGATTTAAGTACTTGGGCATCGAAATAACCCCAAAGATAAGTAATCTTAGTTCAGCCAATTATGAGCCTATGGTACTTGATATAACAGAAGAGATCTCGAGATGGACAACACTACCTCTTTCATTATTGGGAAGAATTAACCTAGTAAAAATGACTGTACTACCAAAGTTTTTATTTATCTTTCAATCAATTCCACTAGCTCCTCCGCTTTCTTTTTTTCCCCAAGATCAGAAAGCTCCTTTCTAACTTCATCTGGAACAATAGGAAGCCAAGACTCAGACTTTCCCTCTTATATCTTCCTTATGATAGGGGAGGATTACAGCTGCCAAATCTAGAATGGTATTATTGGGCTGCTCAGTTGAGGACCATAATGTTTTGGTTTTCTAAAGATGTCTTCATACCCTGGTTAGAAATTGAAAAATGCTCCTCAAAAGATTTGCCATTGAAGCTGTACTCAGCTTCTTTTAAAACACTAAAGAAGGGTACAACTAATCCTTTTGTAAAAAAAACTCTATTGTTGTTTGGCATGAAGTACAGAAATATTTGGGTGATTCTTCAAGGTTGTCCTGTTTTTCCCCCATCTAGGTTAATGATCACTTCGCCCCAGCAAAGAATGATATGGGATTTAAAACTTGGATGAACAAGGGCATAAAACAAATGCAGGATGTATATGAGGATTATACTTTAATGTCATTCAGTGACCTAAAAGCAAAGTTTGATATACCACAGAAACACTTCTTTAAGTATTTACAACTTCGAAGTTTTATTCTGGCCAACTTAAACAACTCAGTGCAACAACCTCCACTATCCATCTTAGAAACACATGCTACAAAAAACTGTTTTGGAAAGGGGCTGATCTCCCGGTTTTATAATTTACTGGTTGAAAACCATAAGGAAAACTCTGATAGTAAGAGGCAGGAGTGGATACGTGACTTACAATTAGACATTTCACCCAGTGAATGGAGTAAATTATGTTTAAAAGCACAAACTCAAACCATCAACACTCGGTTGAGAATCATACAATTTAATTGGATCATGCAAACATATATTTCCCCTGTACAATTAAATAAATGTAATTCTAATATTCTCGATCTATGTTATAAATGTAACAATCACCAGGGTACATTATTTCACTGTTTATGGAATTGTGAAGAGATTAAAAAATGTTGGAGTTCAGTGTTAAAATATGTTTCTCAAATCACAACTTCTCCTGTACCTCTATGCCCTCAGCTATGTATTTTAGGTATCTATCCTCAGAACTGTTCTTTATCCTGCAAAGAAAGGAAAATGGTTGATCTGTGTTTACTCCAGGCCAAACGTTGTATTGGATTATGTTGGAAGAATGTTGGGTGTCCTTCTGTTAAACACTGGTTGAATAACTTAACATGGAGTTTGGCTCTTGAGAAGCTGACCTATATTGTGAGAAAGAGGGCTTCTGAATTTTATGACATTTGGAAGATGTTTCTGGAACTGTTGGAGGGAGGGGATATGGAGGAGATAGTGGGAGAGTGAGATGATAAAGATATTTATATAATTTATTTATTTATTTATTTGTGTTTTCTTTGATGGAAGTATATGTTATAACTTATATTGAGAATATTATTATTCATCATTATTGTCAATGAGTATTTTCATTTATGTATGTACTTATTTATTTTCTCTTCATTTATTGCTTAGAATTTGGTGAATATTTGTTGGTGTATTTTCTTATTTTTTAAATAATACCATATTTTCAAATTGTTCAAATTGTTGGTTGCTGTATTGCTGTACGAATATTAAAATAATAAAGATATGCTTTAAAAAAATGAAAAAGGTTCTTTGCAACATTTTGTAATAAAAAAAAAAAAAAAAAGAAAAACTTGCTGCATCTTTTATAAACATAAGCTCACTAAAACAAAAATGCATAATTGCAGCAACACATCATCAGGAGGGTAAAACGACATTCTAATCCCGGCTCACGTTATGGGGAACGTCGTGAGACAAGTTAGTTTTACCCGACTGATGATGTGTAGTTGCAATAGTAATCCTTATAAGTGTGTACCGGTACACCACTTTGGAAACAAAATATAAATAAAGGTCTTTTTATTTATTCAGCAATGGTTGATGGGGAATATAGACAGCCAGAGTGTCTCTGAATACACACACAAACACTTCCACTTGAGCCACCATATTGAAAGGACTGGTGGTAATTTAGCACAAACTGCTGCTATCCAGTGGATCATTATTTCCTGGTTTTACATACAGTTTCCACCAAATTGTGGCTTGAAAGTGAAAAGCTTTATGGTTGGATTATCAATAGATTGACAAAGTGATGAAAGCGCTTGTCAAACAAAAGAGAATTGACAATGAGAGATCAGAACACTTAAAAGAAATTGCAGTCTATAGAACAGTTGCAATATGAGGTAGGCACATTTTCTCTTCATGGTTTCAGTGTTCTTCATTTTGTTAAGAGAAAAGCATCTGTCATGTTTGACAGTGAAAATTGTGAATGTTGACTTCTGAGCTTCCCTATTGGCTGCATAGTCACAAGAAATAGGACCTCTTCTGTTTTAATTTTTTCACACAGTCTGTAGGCATCATAAAAGGAGACAATTCAGTGTGTACATTCTTAATAAAATAAGAAGAGCGTGTTGTTGCGAAGTGGTGATCTGCCACATTAAACGACTGCTTTAATCGAAGCGTAAACGTTCAAGGCACAGACCAATGTAATGTGGATGAGAGACTTGGGACATTTCTTCGAGTGAGGCGGCAGTTTAACGTCACCAAACTCTCCGTGAAAACATGTCCCGAGGTTGGTCAGGTGTGAAAACATCTGCAAGCTGAAAGCAGAGATGTCATACGTGCACAACTTGGTGGAAGTTGGCGAAGCCACTAAACTGTGAACAGTTTTGACACCACCCAGCAGCACACAGCAAGGAAACCACGTCCAGTGCCTGAAATCAACCACCAGCACCACAAATTACAAGTACAGAAACCAAAGCCAAGTACAATAACAAGGGTCAAACTGGTACTATCCAAACAAAGGAGAAAGCAAGGGGGCAGTACCTGATGACTAATTATAGAAAGACAGCTTCTTCTCTCGAAAGACATTGACTTTAGTTTCAAGCAACACAAGTAGCAAAACTGGACCACAAACCAAAATGCCCAATTAACTTAAAATTGAAGCAGCTGATAGTTCTCCGAAGCTGCTTGACAACATTGAATTTGAAGGTTTAACCTTGGATCAAAACTGAAAGAGTTCAAGAGGCCGACCAAACTAATTTAAACACACACCAAAATTTCCTTTGGCAGACTGAGCAGAGTGGAACCAATACCACACAAGATCTAAGAGCATGTTCACACTGCCGACCCAATTCAATTTTTTTGTTTATAGGTGACCCATATCCAACCCGTTTTGTGGTCATGTGGAAGCTGCAATTCCAATTGTTTCACACCAGACCCAGGCCTCCATCATTTGTGGAACCAATCTGGATATCGTTCTAATGACGTCACGGATCAGCGCCAGAGGAAGAGGCTCCGCCAAAATGTTAAAGGCTGTGCTCTATTTTTTCCTTATTTTCCTTCTTTCCCTCGTCATGTTGTCTAGAATTTCTCGGCTCGCACTTCACAACCACTTAAAAATGGATATACACCTGCTGACCTGTGTTATCCAGATATGGCAGTTATCCCCCAATTGAGGAGCCAAATTCTTTTACCTTTTACCTTTGATTATTTTATTCATTTGTGTGTTTATGGCGTGTTCTGTACTGCACATATACATCTTTTACAGCTTCAACGTGATTTCTATAAAAGGCTGAGATATGGACTGGTTTTTATTCAGGTGTGTGGGTTTTATATTCTTTGGGCTGAAAACAGTGAGTCAGTGGGAACCCTGGTGCAAATGGACCAGCGTGCCATCCATATTTACTTCCATAAATGGCGTCTACTCTGCATGCAATCTGGGGCCCGAAAACGTCGGGTCTGATAACATTCACAAAGCAGTCTGATAGAGGTCTCGTTTGAAATGTAATGTAATCCCAGCAAATAATCAGAATTAAGCATCAAGACCTGCAGTGTGAACGTTGCTTTAGTAAATCATACCTGTCAGATAAAGTGATGAATGGGAATCATTCTTAAATATAAGTCCTTTTCTGTACTACTGGCTGTACTTGTGACCTTTTCAATGTGTGCCGGGTTCTTTTTTCACTGCCAAACTGAATCCAGCTTCTATAAGGAGGTTCACGTTTGTTGCTGTCCACATCTCAGCTGACCTCACCCATTACAAACATTTCCCATCAGGAGAGGAAAGCTCGGCAGAGACTGTAATTCCAAAGGGAGCTGAACCAAGCCTGCCTCTGTCCTCTCCTGCTGATTGTTTTCTATCGCTCATCCACAGAGAGCCTCCCGACATTATGACTGCGCCGTGTGGTTTTCCAGATGTACAGTGGCGGCGCGGTTGGCAGAGCACCTCCTAAACAGACCACTACCCCAGACCACTCCCTGCCCATCCACCCGCCAGGCTCGTCAAAACATTAAGACACAGACTGAAAATCATGTTCTCTTTCTCCAGCAGCCAAATTACCCCGTCTGCTTTAGTTTTGATTGCATGGGTCAATGTATAATCAATATTCTCTCTTAAAAAAAAAAAAACGACAATAAATTAAATTGATTAATATGATCAATGAAATCTACATGTTGCAGCAGGTAGTGCATGTTGGAAGTGTACTTTTTGGTGATTAACTTTGCAGATGCATGGAATTGTCTACTTTTTCATGTCATTATTGGAGATATATATAAAAAAAAACTTGCATGTTTTCTTATTGTTCCAGAAAGGACGGGATGACTGAACTGTGAAACATGCACGAATCATTACCTAAAAATATATCACAATCATCCTTCTGTCTCATCACTATCATCAACTGTCACATGTTTCAGATAGAGCATTTTCATTTTTTTTTCTACCAATATGCTATATTTATCATTACGTATTTGTGTAATGTAGCTTTGGAAAGGAAAAGCACAAGAGAGGCAGAGGCAGACGATCTAAGAGTTACTGTTTATAATAAAAAAAAATATTTTAGCGCTCTTGTAAGAATTAAACTGCTATTCCATCTGTAATATCTTGTGCAAAATAAAAATCTAGTCCCCAGTGATTTGCTGGTGGAGAAGAGGAGAGAAGAGAAGAGAAGAGAAGAGAAGAGAAGAGAAGAGGAGAGAAGAGAAGAGAAGAGGAGAGGAGAGGAGAGGAGAGGAGAGGAGAGGAGAGGAGAGGAGAGGAGAGAAGAGAAGAGAAGAGAAGAGGAGAGGAGAGGAGAGGAGAGGAGAGGAGAGAAGAGAAGAGAAGAGAAGAGGAGGGGAGGGGAGGGGAGGGGAGGGAAGGGAAGGGAAGCTAATTGATTTTCCCTGTTCTCTTCTCTAAATGCCCCCATCTTTCCGGGACATTTCCCTTTTGTGTCGTCACCTCTCTTTCTGCCCATTTCACTCCGGTTTAGCACACTTTCTCGAATATTTAATGCATACATGAAAAACACGGTACTTCAGATGGACAGAGAGATTCATGGATGTATTTATGGATTTCTTTCTCTTGCTGACTTTATCTCACTCTGCCTCTCTCTCTCTCTCTCTCCCTGTGCCTTTCCTTCTCATTTACGTCAGCACTTCTGCCTGCTGATGAATATATGAATGAGATTAAAACACAGCAACACACATACACACAAATACAACGCCCCCTCTTCTACTTCTGCGCAGACCTGACACTATGGACGGACATGAACATGTTAGTGTTTATATGTTCATCGATGTGAACGTCCCCTCATTCCCCAGGCTTTCACTCTTGTTACTATAGGTTACAGTGACATGCAAATGACAGTGTTTATTTTTTTCAATACTTGCTGAGTGAAATAATATAATAATGCAGCCTTCCAGTTAGGAAACTTTGAGACTTTGATTTGTTGTCTTAAATCATCCCAGCGTCTCCAGCAACAAGTAAATAACTCAGCCAAGAAGTAGTTTTTGTTCAAGCAAGAAAACAGTGTGCATTGTGTGTGTGTGTGTGTGTGTGTGTGTGTGTGTGTGTGTGTGTGTGTGTGTGTGTGTGTGTGTGTGTGCGTGTGTGCGTGTGTGCGTGTGTGCGTGTGCGTGCGTGCGTGCGTGTGCGTGCGTGTGTAGTTAAGACATCAACTGCCAACATTATAAAATAATTCAATATCCAGTGGATTGCTATAAAGCGATACCACTTTTGTCTTTTGAAGGACTAAAGAGGAAATACGATTTTGTTTTTTTTTTGGGGGGGGGGTTTGGTTTTTTAATCTTCAGCCAATATAAACCTCAACTGGGTTCTTGGCTGATGAAACATTGTTTGACTCAAGTGGATATTGGTTAAGGCTATAACACAGTAGTCAGTTATGAATGAACAACTTTTGTCGGATTAAACAAAAACAGCCTCCGAACACGTCCATTAAAGTTTTGTCCAGCACCGGTATCTAACCCTATGAAAATAGCTTGTAACACAACATTGAAAGGTTGTTTTTCTTATTTTGTACTTGGCACAGTGAAAAGGTGAGGATCTTTAAAGATGGCTTCTGCAACATTATGACAAAGTATATGGAAATAGTTTTCCCATTTGATTGAAATCTTGGTTGAAATCTTGTATTAGTACATTTCTAGAAAACTGAAGTTTGGTACAAAAAAAAACCATTAGAGTAGCTGTATCAACTCCCTCTAAATACATATCAGCAAACAGTGAGACAGATGGGGACAGGAGACTATGTTGAATGGAGGAATCGAAAGAAAAGAAAAGCTTTGGATTCTCCAGAAAGAAAAATAAAGAGAGATATGAAGACAGAGATGCTGCAAGGCGGAATGAAGAGCTGCATTTAAAGTCAGCCTTCCCTTTTTTCTTCTCTGACTCTATCTCTCAGTCCTTTTTCCTTTCTCTTCCTTCTCACTCTCTTTCACAGTACCATAGGCTCTCTGTTTCTATGGCGACCACTCCTGCCATTGCCGAGAGAGAAAAGATACCTGATGTGAGGAAGCGAAGTCAGCTGAGGAGCAAATTGATAAAGATAGCGAAGAGATGGATGAAAGCATTTAGGTCTAGAATCAAGGCTACATGAGCAACGAGGCAACTGTTGATGAATTGTTAACTGGATTGCTGGATATATGAAGATGTTTGCCCTCCCACTAAAAGTTACACAAGGCACCAGACACCACTTTTAGAAAAGATCTTCACAGATGTGTCAGGTAGTATCAGTAGTATAAAGTAAAATTAAAAAAACAAACAATCAAAAAACCAGTAGCAACAGGAAACCCAATGCAGAACTGTAACTGTCAATAGGTGAAAAACGGGTATGATATATAACAGTTGCAGTGCATCTATTTGGTTTTGCAGTCATTTATCTTATATGGGTGTGACAGAACAGTTACACTTCTATTCTCGATCAATAAAGCTGTCCACACTGGCCATGCAATTGCACATATTAGGCTTGTAATTTATTCACCTCATGGGTATTTCAATCCTGCAAAAGCTGCAGTGAAACTGTATCGAGCAGTCATGTGCAATAAGAATGTATAAATCTGCATTTTGTTTCAGAAATCTACAAATCATACTGTGCCCGAAACTTTTTTAAATATTTTATTCATATTCTCTTCATATTCTACTGATTCTACAGATTCATACAGCACCCCATACAACACAGTCATTTCTCTGCGCTTTTAACAGAAACTCAACAAATTGGACTCCAGTGGAGGTAATAACAGGTTTTGAGGCTTTTTTTGTTTTGATTGCTCTGTACCGTTTGCCTCATGGCAGCAGGTGACAAGTAAGACATTGAAACCACAATACATATGTACACTGACTGGAAGAACTCAATAGTGTCAATCGAATTCCAACATGGCGGCTATTGCATTGTTTTCTTGGTCTCTTCTTCCGTCCCTCTCATCTTCTTCTTCTTCTCTCTGTTGCCATTGGTCTTGAAGATCCGCCTCCAGAAGCTTCTTTTCTTGGCACGGATTTCTTCCTCTAAGCCGTTCGTGTCCTCCTCTCGCTGGGTCTTCTCAGAGTGGAGGGTCTGCTTCTCAGCCCCGAGTGTCTCCTTCCCAGACTGCAGGTTCTTGTTCAGAGACTGGAGCACCTCCTTCTCAACAAACAGGTTCTTGCTCAGAGACTGGAGCACCTCCTTCTCATCAAACAGGCTCTTGCTCAGAGACTGGAGCACCTCCTTCTCAACAAACAGGCTCTTGTTCTGAGACTGGAGCACCTCCTTCTCAACAAACAGGTTCTTGTTCAGAGACTGGAGCACCTCCTTCTCAACAAACAGGTTCTTGTTCAGAGACTGGAGCGTCTCCTTCTCAACAAACAGGTTCTTGTTCAGAGACTGGAGCGTCTCCTTCTCAGACTGGAGCGTCTCCTTCTCATCAAACAGCTTCTAGGACTTTATAACCAATCATGGTGTGGAAATAAATGTACCCCTGTGTAACTGTAACAACTATCCTCAACACTGGCATGATGTTTGTAGTAACCTTAAAATACATCTAGTATATAAAAGTCTACGTGTACTTATGTTAATTTGACAGACGTTAAACCATTTTAAACCAAACAGATTAGATATCTTTTGTCCATGTTGTTGTTTTAAAATTAATCTCACACTTCTTTTTAGAAGTGGGTCTTTCTGGGTGAAGCGGCATCACTGTCCAACTGACTCAGATAGACGGAGACAAATATTTTATTATGCACAATTTATTCTTTTCTTGACATAATCTTGTTCATTCAGAAAAATAGAGCTAATCTTATATACAAACGTTAAAGTTTTCCGGTTGCAAAAATCACACCCAAATTTAAAAGATGAACCAATGTGATAGTGGCATTACGTTGATAGTGGTAACTGAGCCTAATATGTTTGTCTGTGTAATATACTAATAAACAGGGGTAACACACCACAATGTTCCCAATATTGTATCTTTAACCAGCTCAACCACCATCCATAGATAAGATGAATCTTTGTCGATGTTATCTTGAAGAGCTATACAGCCAGTCAAATTATCCATTCATTTATCAAATATTCTCAATTTATAAAAGTTAGAACTCACCTGTCTGTGCTGCCACAGTGATAACTGTCACTCCACTGTTACATCTCAACCACAAATACCAGTTTATCTTCACCTGGGACAAAGTCATTGAGAGACATAAAATAATCTATAGTTTGAATCCATGAGTCTATCCAATCAGAACTGGAACTGTGAGGCATTGATAACACAGCAAGCAAATAAAAACAGCAGTAGGGATACCCGCGTCTCCAGGAAACACCTGCAGTGATCAATACAGCATCCATGCCAACTATCAAATATATGTGGACCAAGAAGAAAAAAAAAAAAAAACCTGGATCAGTGCACCATTCCAAATGGCACCGGTTTCCTGTAAACTGGCCAAAGAGGGAATTCCCCAAATGATCCCAGTTAAGCCAAGAATATGTGCTACAACCGTGTCCTCACTCTCTTCTCTCTTTTCCAGGATTTGTCTTCCGCTTCTTTTATATTTGCCTGCATGCACACTGGTCATCTGCAGTCCAATGAGATACATGCCTGCAAAGACTCACCCAATACCAACAGGTCAGACACACGATTACACTAATGACTTTGCTTTCGCAGATATTTTGGCTTTTGGTTTATTTTTTGAACCGAAACACATTTTGAACAGTTTCAATTAAAAGAGGCTTTGTTGCGCAAGAGACAAAAAATGCCACTCGATTACAGACGTGTGACGTATCAGAAGTATGTGAGTGAACTTTATCAACAAGCTCTGCAGCAGTAACATCTTTACATTGAACTAAGATGCTTTGTTGTCTGGATGTTAGCAATTCTTAAAAGAGAGTAATGAACTAATCACAACTAATAGATGCTATGAAATGTGAAGGAGCGAGAACTTGTGCATTTTGACGTATGGGCTCCTTCAAGGTTAATGGAGTGCCTCTTTTTCAGTTAAGTGAAATTGCAGAAGAAACACCAGCTTCTTTGTTTTTTTTTTGTTTTTTTTTAATTTTGGAATAAAAAATGTATTTCATTAGAACAAACTCGTTCTTTTTTTTTTTTTTTTAAAGAAACACCAGCTTCTGATACTATAAATATACTAAAAATAGAAGAGATAACTTGTGAACTGGTGAGTTTCTGGCAGTGTGCATTCTGCACTCTGTTCCTTTAAACCTCTATTAGCTCAGATAGTCTCCCTTCCTCCCTCCTGTGACTTGGGAACTTTTGAATAGGAGATGGATGAATGGATTAATAAATGCCTGACGTTGAATCACAGACGAGTATAATACATCACGATTGTCATTGTGTTCTAAAACTCTATTTTTTGTCCATGAGAAATTCTAAATTGCTTCCTAAAGTGAGATTAAGATGGGATTTTGTCACTGGGATGTTCCTATAATGTGGCCTCAGGAGTTGTTCAGGAAAGCCATTAAGTCTGTTCAGTAAAGCTCAGACTGAAGGTTCAGGCTCATGGCATTCATTAGCATTTGCTTCAATTACTTTGGACTTGTTCCATGGTTCTCCATTGCTCTGCCATCCTTCTTTATGCAGAAAAAAAAAAGGCGTTAGCAAAACAGCATATTGGGCCAAATGTTTCTCACAGTCAAGAACTCGAAGAAGGATGGGAAAAGAATTGTAATTATTTTGCCATGTGACAGGTGGATATTGGTCAAACTACATCACACCAATAAACAAAATACTGTAATTATTCAAAAACGACAAGTTAAAAAGAGGTAGTCATGTGCTTGTGTTAATTTTTAGAACAATGTAAATAGTAAAAAAGCCACTGTAGTTATTAAATCATATATTTAAATCACAGCCTGTGGACACATTCGCCTGGTTTTGACACACTGCTTCCACGTACCGTCATTGCAACTTCAAGGTTTCCACAAATTTCATCAATAGATTTAAATAAACTACTTCAAAAATGTGCTATATGAAGAAAAGCTCCTGATGTCTGCGTGAAATTAGGATAGAGAGGACATGGTCTGCAACTCTTAATTTGCTGTTTCGGCTTTAAATTATTAATTTATTTTGAAACAAATGATGCAATGCTTTTATTGGTTGATAATAAATGGGAGTTTCACCAGTCCTGCACAGGGCAAAGAAATTACATCTACACACACACACACACACACACACACACACACACACACACACACACACACACACACACACACACACACAATATCATTTTAACTTGTTAATGTACGTTGACATTGCATATGTTCCGTCAGTCCAATTACTTAATGTAAGCACTTATTTCTGTCCTTTCAGTTTCTGTCTTGAAAGACCATCAGCTTATCTTGCATTCATAGTCTTCCTCTGAAGATTCTTCATACCCTTCCTGCACTTTGGGCTTCGGGCTCTTAGACTTCCTCACAATCTTAGTTTTTCATCGCGATTGATGTTGTGCTTTTTATTTCCTGTCTCCCTCATGTCTTGCTTCCACACAGTGTCCGCTTAATCTTGGAGCTTGGATCCTGAGTTTTTACTTCACAAGGCCGTCTCTCTCTGTCGGTTTGAAGGCTGAAGTTTTGGGGTTGAGGTGCTTCTTCTGACTCATGTTGTTTATCACCCAAATGTCCACGGTCTCCATGAACACAGGAAGAAGAATTTTTCATATTTCTGAAACGGTGTACAAATTGTGGGGGTTTATTTTGTGTGTGTGAGGCTTTTTTTTAGGTGTTTGGTTCTCTGTCCATCAACAAGCTAAGTCTATGGTAATTGTGTTTTGCTGTTGTGTTCTTTCTGTAGCGCTTCCATCAAGAGGTTTCATAGCATATTATAATTCACATGTACTCTTCCAGTGAGCACGTATTATTTTGCGGTCCACCTCTTTGATATTTATGAATCAGTACATGGTCTCTATTTTCAATTTTCTCTTGGCTGTATTGTTGTCCTTGTTCAGCTGTTTTCCTTGTTGCAACGTTCCAATGTACACCTGATGCTCTGACTCCTCCCATTTGCATGTTACCAATAGCCAGAACACACCTAATGAAGTCACATTAAATTGTTTAGCTGGATTGAGAACGACCTGGAGCCATTATAGAGTGCTGATAATAGACACTGCTAGATATGATAGTGTCACGGATCACGGACAGGACCCAAGTGCAGGACTCTGGAGGCAGGCTGGGTTCAATCAAGTCTTTTATTTCATATTGAGAGCACTTGACTCCAATCACTGGACAGGACAGACGAGACATGGAAGACTAACAAACCAACAATGACTAAACACAGACAGGACATATATATAGGGCAGGGTGATGACTGGAAAGTGGCCACAGGTGCGGTGCTGGAGCGCCCAGACCTATGGCCTGCCCACTCTTAAAGGAGACCTCAGTCTACCTCCTGACAGATAGCACATTACCTTTGCACTTTCTCAAAGAACTGATTTTCAGATTCATTCCAAATTAGCCAGTGATCAAATCTCATAATTAGACAAAACATTATTATTGTACAGCTGCTTTCGTAGCTTGATGTTGTACAAGATATATTAATATATTTCATGCCACCTTTGCTTCTCCTCAGTTGTAAATACTCCTTGAAGACCATTTAACAAGTTGTGAATGTTGTTGTGGCCTTCTTGTTTAACTTGTTCTCTAACGTTTGGCCATTTTCCAGCAAAAATAGTTGTTCATAAACTATAATGACACAAACCCGTCATGATCTGCCTGCTCACTTCAGGAAATTATCTTTCACTGGAAGAAGTTCATCATTTTCCAAATAAAGATCAAGTTACTCCCACAAGAAGCCCTTTCATTCTCTTTCACCTTATATTGTATTCTAAAACTTCATTGATTTGTTTGAGAGCAATACATAGACAGAAAAAAGAGAAATAATATTTTAGTTATGATGCAATCTTCAGTCTGATATGTATGTCTTTACGTAAAGGTGAGTTCAGGGAGATCATCAATATTACAGTGGAGGGCTGAAACAAAAACCAGTGTCACTGTTGTTCTCGGCCTGCTGACTAGTTTCACCTGCAGCACAGTTCCTGGGTGTGCACTAATACAGATAATCGTACATGTGTCTATTTTGCTTGTTGACTTGATACAAGTTGACATATTGGTCAATACTTTTAGGACTGTATTTCAGGGTCAGCCGGTTATTATTGCTTTACACAGTGAACTGAAGGGTGTAGAAGAAAGGAACAGATCGAGGCCACTTTGGTACCAAGAATCGAGCTTCTCCAAACAGTATTGGTGTTCTCCATTGGTACTAAATCACACACAGCTGTATCTCATTAGCGTTCCATTAACATGCCATTTCAGTGTTGTCCAGTTCACCGGCTGAGAGGAATGACCGCTGCAGCCTTTCGTTATCTGTTTCTGATATATCTATCTGTTGGTTGGAATAGCACCTCTTGAAAAAAAAAAAAAAATAGCAACAAATAACACGGAAATAGCTTCGGAAACCTCTCTGACTGCCATTAGTTGTGATTTTTCAGAACTTGAACTTTGGGTTCGTTCAATACTTCTCTGAATAACACATCCAACATAACAAAGTTCTCTTTTGATTCCATGGTTCTTTAGCCTCTGAAGTACTTTCTTTTCTTTTCCACATGGAGGTCACAATCTTTTTTTGAACACCAACAAACACCAAAAGTCCTAAAGGCAAGGCATACAAACCTTAATCTCTGTTCTGAAAGGCGGCCTTCAATGTAACACTATAAATCAGCCTGAACATTTGTCAGTTCAACACGTAATCCCCATGTGATGAAGCACAAGTAAACAAAAATATGATAACAAAGTATTAAAAATATCATGAAAACTTTGCCAGGCATTGTGAACCATGAATTTCCTCCTAGAGTCTATAAGGGTGTCCAGTTGTGTCTTTTGTTTTTCTTTCTTTTAGCTGAAAGTCTACACAAAATCTGATAGAGAGATCCTTTTTCCTCAGTGTGACTATCTATTGTTTGGTTTTAATCCATCCTTTGCTCAGAAGGGCTACAGGTGATATTGCAGGTCTTCATTACTTTGATGTCGACCTCAATAAGTACTTTCGCTTGCAATCGGGAATACATTTTATGAAGTAAGGTGGTCTACCTAACACACAACTCAATCTTGTCATTTAATATCTAACTCACTTTGCATTACTGCTGTTTAAAGGTGGGCGAGATCAGCAGGTGAGCCACAAAGGTGCGTTTCAGGTTCTCCTTCAATTTGTCCTTTACAGTTTCTACAACAAATAACCACCAATCACTGTTTTACTTTGTAGCTTGACATCATTGGCAGTCTTGTGTTCAATCATAACTGAAACAGTGGAGTCCACAGGCCAGGGTATCTAATATAATAATTAGAATAAAGAAGCATACTGCTTCTTTATTATGCTTCTCATCTTGTGCCTTGGGATGGTGACACCCAGTCTTACACCGAGTCTAGTTATCTGACTCTGAGCTTCCTTTTATGTTTTTTCAAAATTCAACACTGATCTAGTCTTTTTCATGGCCAACTTTGAGGGCCAGTCCAAGACTGTGCACAAATCTGCTTGCGACTGTCTAGTCACTGAGATCTTGCTCTGGGCTAAATCCTCAATTACACTGAACCTGATTGTTTGCATTCCAAGTGAGTCTGTGATCACAAGTAACAGTTCAGTGGCCTTGATTTCTGGTAGACTGAACTCAACTCATGTCCAGCTTTCAGTGGGGCTCTCTCTCTCTCCCATTTGCAGCCTGAAGTCCAAATGCCACATCCTCTGGGAGGCCGGGCTTTGGGGAAATCTCAGCATATAATCAGGGCAGTTGTTTTCTCCAGTTTGCCTCCACGGTAAAGCCTTTGGATCCTATATATTCCATAACACTGTTTTTGAATTAAGGCACACATTATTAGTGGCCCACTAAGGTCTTTTACTGTTTTAATTTATAATACCACAGCGGAAGGATCAATGTTTACTGTTGGCACTCTTGTAATAATGTGTGCATCTGGAGTTAATCTACCACAACTTTGATTTGATTTAGTACATTTAGTACATTAAGTTAGTTGGTCCATGTTTGGATTAACCTGTATAAGGTTTTATGTGTCTACTTGATGAGAAAGTGTACGGGGGTACATTCGGACTCTTGGACTGCATGGATGATACCGTGGCGTTGCATTGCTGTCTGTGCTGTGTGTCGTGTTGGCTTGTCTTAAATAGCTCGAAGATAAAGAAAACTCTCCAAGTAGCTCTTTATTTTCACCCCAGAAGAAATTACCTGAATTCCTGCTTTGGCAATTTCATCTTCCTTTCAGCCTTCTTTGTCATCCACGTTTAATCTGGCTTTCAAGACAAAATTCAGTTTGTCCATTTGACACACTTCACCAAATTGTCTGGTGACATTAAAGTCTTCCGTGTACATGGGTTGTGGACTTATCTTACTTTGTTTTCATTCAGTTTCTGAGCTTCTACTTGGTCTCTGTGATTCTAAAGCTTGCTGGGTACATAGGCCAACTTCAAAACTTCCCGGCTGTTTATTTGTCTCCCATTTACTGCTAGAAATGTCAGTATCTTTTATCAGGATGTCCATAACCTACATTCATGGCGAAAAAGCAATGACAGTGCTTTATCCTCAAAACATGTAAATTCTTCTCCCTTTTATATAACTCAGGGTCAGCTCTCTGTGGCCGACATGAGGATTCCATGTGTTCTTGTGTTCACTTCAGCTGAAGCACCAAGATTAGGGAGCTGCAAGTAAACACGTTTCTTTCCCACACTACCCAGCAGTGTTTCCTCATCCTTATAGATCTTGAAATTGTCCCCCATTTACTTACAGAGTGATGAAAGCATTGATTTCATCCTGTGTGGTATTTTTGGTGTGCTCATGGCCACTGCAAAGTTTTCCTCTAAGGCCCTGTCTACACGACAACGATTACAAGTCTATCCGCAAAACTTTCTTCAATTTTGGGGTGTTATTTTACATGGCACCAGCGTGCGGATGTACTGTATCCGCAAAGTTTTTAATCCGGCTCCCAAGATGGAAAGATTCTTTCACGGCTGCTCATCCCTCCTGCAGAGACTGCTGGAGGCTATTTAGCTTGTTACTGTGCATGCGCAACTCTCCCCCTCCCTTCCCCTTCCATCCCTTGTAAACAAACACGGCGGCCCGTAGTGGTATTAGTCACTGTCAGTATTCTAGTTTTATCGTCCATATCAGTAGTTTTATGGTTGAGACTCACCCCTGAAAGCATCCAATGCGTCATCAGTCCATACGGATGTCGGGTTCTCTCCATTTTCTTCATGTTTATAGTGTATTCTTCTCTGCACACATGTCTGTGTGGTTTCATTACAAAATCAAACAACAGCGCCCTCGCATGGTCCGGCATACTAACTACACCATTGTCCCTGTGTCCGCTACTGCACTGTAAACACACTCCTTTTTTTTTTACGGATTCGGTGTTGTCACGTGAAACGTCACGTGAACAGGGCCTAAACCTGTTTTTTCCTGGCTGAAAACTTACTTTAACCAGTTAAAAACATCAGAACGGATCTTAAATAACACAATTAAAAGAAAATAAACACATCTAACCCATAGTTTAAGACTCAAACTTTTAGATCAGAATTTTTACAGCCAGTAAATGTATTCTTTTAACCAAGGCACTCCCTTGTTTACAATACTCTTGGTTTTATATACGTATATACAGTGTTGGGACTAACGTGTTATTACGTAAAACGTTACAGTAAGTACGTTACTTTTGCGGTAACAAGTGCTGTAACTAATTACTTTGTCAAAATCAGTAACGTGTTTATCATTACTGAGATATAAACTGGCTCGTTACTCATTACTTCACGTGCATAACTCAGAACTACGGTTACCATGGTGGATGTGACGCTAACGTGATGCAGTGACGTGCAAGTTGTGATGTTTCTATGAATGCTGAAGAAACGTAGGTTCTTTTACAACTTCTAAAAGTTATCTTGTCTTACGCTCCTCTAGCTCCATGCAGTCACATGCAACTGGAAGGGACCGCCGCCCTCACGAGGTTGGATGTATAAGTGACGAGCACTACAAGTGAATGATTGAAGGTTTAAAAGAACGGATGAACCTCATTGTGTTTATGTTGAAATAATCTATTGAATCAGTTTTGCACTTTTATTGATTATTCCTACAGCTACTAAATGTTCTGAGGCACAGTTCAATTTTTATACTGCCTGTTTTACCTGTTTCAATGGCTACAATAAATATGCCTATCAAAAGTTTCAACATACTGTATGTTGTTTTGTTGATCCACTGCTTCATCGTAGTGATACTGGGTACAATGATCAAATGTTTCAGTTGTTTTATTGAGTACTATGCCAAAACAACCCCAAAATAATGTTTGTAGAACATTGCAAACAATAGAAATGAATTAAAAAGGTAGGGTAAAATAAATAAGAGGAAAACAGGCATTATAAGTTTACATTTATTTTCAGTCATTTCATCATTCACTTGCAATCACACGACACTGCCGTTGCACGTTCAAGTCACTAGGTGGCGCATTGCGCTTGTGATAGGATATGATTTACATTGCAGGCAAGCCAGAGGACTGGCTATCCAGTTAGCAAGGCAACATATTAATAAGACAATTTAGAGTTTAAAAATTGAGTTACTTTCCTGAGTAACTAGTTACTTTGAAAGTAATGAGTAACTTAAAGTAACTGAGATACTTTTGAAAGTCGTAACTCGTAACTGTAACTGAGTTACTAATTTAAAGTAACTTAACACTGCTTATACGCTTCTACCTACAAGAGGTGTTTCCAACAGATATTTTATACAAGTAAGAATTATTGAATGTCAGCCAATCACAATGCCAATCAAATATGCTAAAATTACCTAATACTTTCAGAGACTTGGCTGAACAGTTCATACTTTTACTTTAGTATCGTTTAATTACAGAGCTTATACTGAGAACAATTAGCGCAATAGAACAGGAGCTGTATTTAACCCCAAATGTTCGGCAGGCTTTCCATTCCAGACATGCAAATAATGACTTTCTACACCCTGTTAATTGCATGTGAGGAGCCAGCGAAAGCACATTTTTGTGTTTTACTGATAAAGATTGTAGGAAGCAGTAACAAGATGTTTCAGGCATTCTGACAGAGACAGCTACTCTCATTGACAGGAAATAAAAATATTAAAGCAACAATTTCGAGTTTTGCTTTCTTACTGTAATCCCTGTTTTGCAAATAACAGTTGGCTCAAAGTCTTGATTATGGATGTACAGGTGGCTTAATATTGAAGAAGCACAAGGATATATGTCACATAAGAATTATGGCAACAAATTATTACAAAAAAATGTTATGCTTGTGAATGTTTATGAATTGACATGCATGCTTCAAAAGTTTGTCATTGCAGCACAAAATGTGTGATACACAATCTTAATAAATACAATAGATATTTCACTCAAAATTGATTAAAATAACCTCCCTGGTTCAGTCACCTGTGAGTCCCCAGTAGAGTCTGCAGCATAAATAAATAAATAAATAAATAAAGGCTTTAGTCTTCATGCTTGCTTATTGAGCAGAATCTGGTATTGTAATTGGAAGAATCAACATTTACGTTGATTTGCGAATGAAGGCTCCAAATTAAAAAAAAAATAAAATTTGACTCCTCTTTAAATTTGGAATTTAAATAGTTTGAGGTGTGTAAAAGTTGTCAAAATTATAAAATGTGGGAGAAAGAAATTGCTGTTAAGATATTTATCACAATCTAAACTAGTAGATTTCTTGATTTAGTTTCTATCCTTTGGAGAGGAAAAGGAGAGGGGAAACAACGGCAGCTGTAGGAATAATTGAGACATCAATGAATTTCTGCCAAAAGCAGAGACAGTATCTCCAAACTGCCACGAGCGGCTTAACTTGGTTTTCTATAATGGGTTTGAGATGCCACCTAGTGATTTGGCCAGCCCCAGTCAAACTACGCCCTCCGTTTCCTGACTCAGCAAATTGAGACAAGTGGGATGGGTTTCCATGGCAACAGCAGACAGAGAGAGAGAGAGAGAGAGAGAGAGAACTAGGAAAAGGAGGAGAGATGGAAGGACAGTGGCAGAGAATACACTCTACGATTGTTACATTCAACTTGGCTGATGCAAACATGTTTGAAATGATTTTTGGAGGCTCTGAGGTTGCCCATACCTGAAGACACATAGTTCTCAAAGACATCTTCTGTAAAGAATGGACAGCAGGGTCCACTTGATGGTGCCTGATAATAAATCTGGCCACAGACACTCAAACACACAAAATATATATAAACACCTTTACTAAAAATGCATGTCTTACTTTTGCCATCACACAAATAATGTTTGTAGTGTCGCTAAAATGTGGGTCAAAATCAGAAGAAAAATAAACTGTTAACATCCAGGCTCCATGTTCGTATTCTACTACTTGTACTGCATTCACTAAAAAGGAGCTACACAATCACATCTATAAGCAGTAGGCTAGTATTAATTGTAGTAGTAGCAGTCATAGTAGTAGCAGTTGTAGGAGAAGTAGTAGGAGACATAGTAGGAGCAGTAGTAGTAGTAGAGTAGTAGTAGTAGGAGCAGCAGTTTCAGTAGTAAAGGTAATTGTAGTAATTGTAGTATTAGTAAAAAAAATTGAAGTATTAATAACAATAGCAGCAGTAGCAATAGTAGTTATAGTAATAGTAGTAGTAGTAGTAATAAGAGTAGTAGTAGTTGCAGTAGCAGTTGTAGTAATAGTGGGCATATTAGCAGTAGTAGCAGCAACAGTAACAGTAGTGGTTGTAAAAGCTGTAGTAGTAGTATTCAAAAAAATATTAATAGGAGTACTAGTAGTAGAAGTCATCATTGTGGGAGTAGTAGTAGCAGTAGCAGTAGTAGTAGTAGTAGTAGTAGTAGTAGTAGTAGTAGTAGTAGTAGTAGTAGTAGTAATAATAATAGTAGTAGTATTAGTAGTTGTAAGATCTGACCTTATAGAAGATATTTGCAGTATTCTGACCATCTGCACCCTTAAATCCAGCTGGACTAAACTTGTGTTTGAATAAAGAGAATTGATATCCATGCTGTACTGCATACACCTGTGAGGTCAGATGTTTTCCTTGACCATTTGTAAACACACCTTTTCAGCACGAGTATCAATAGTTTCAAAAAAACTGAAAAACCTGAAAGAAGGGTTTTCTGAACATCGAAAACAACATAGTTCTCATTCTCATTCCTTTTCCTTATATTGCTATTATAAGTCAAATATATTTTTACAGTATCATATTGTATTTTCTTTCTATATACTACACTATAGTATGTGTACATATTCTTGATAATTCAGTTCCCCCATCTTACCTTGCTGCTGAAAGGTCTGGTAATTCCCCACTGTAAGAGTAATAAATACATATCTAATGCAAAGCAAGTAAAATAATCATGCACACAAATTCTTTGTTTTCAGAGGATTTTTTGTTTCATTCATGGCACCTCAACTCAGGTCACATGAAGTTGTTTTCTCGGACAACTACGATGTCACATGTATTTCCTGGTTGAAGTGTTTGTATTCCACTTGTGAGTTTCCATGGTACTGTATTTATAGGTTCAGAGGCTTGATGACGAGATTATATTGTAACCATGTGTCGATTTGAGCGTTTGTGCATCAAAATACAATGGACAAGGTAGTTCCTATTAACCAAAGATGAGGCATATATCAGATAATCAGGCCAACATCTTTCCTTTGTGTGAAAAAAAACAAACCCAGCATGCAATGTATAAATATAGAAGGATGATAGAATTTATCTTATAACTGACATATCAGACATAACAATATTTTGTAACTGATCATTGAGAATGGATTCACATGCATAAAGACCACAGTATTTAAACAAAGAGAAATACGTCTGATCTCTGTTTGTAACTTTACAAATCTCATTAATACCTCGAGTTCATCCTACTTAGTTAAAAATATATCAGAGACTTTGAATGTTTGTTCAACTGAGAATCCATATAATCTTCTTTGCCATCACAATTCACTTCCCTCAGCAGCCACGTCCTCAGCTTTGCACCCGTTAATGTTTCATGACGATACACAATCACAGACCACACAGTTCATACCTGTACTCAGGGCCAATGAGGATCCAGATGCTGGCGTATGAGTCGCTGGTCCTTCTGTCCGTCACCTTAGATATCAACGGTGGGCGGAGCTTAAAGCTCCAGGTGACTGTCTGTCATTGGCCAAGTTCATCTCTGCCTTCCTGTATCTCCGCCCACTGGGCCTTTTGAAAAGCCTTAGGAGTGCCAAGTTCTGCTGAGCATGTTTGTTTTGGTTCTGCAGTTGAGCTGAACGTCTGTCCTTGTCAAGCTCCCGGTCCGTCTCTCAGAGGCGACGCTCTGCGTGTCGTCTGCATACAGCTTTCCTCTGTGGATAAAAAAAGGAGACGAAAATTTAATCATTTATCGAGCGCCGATGTGTGACTGAAGCGGCGGCTCTGAAAGAAGGAAAGGTCAAAAGGGAGGACGGATACTTCCCGTTTATCAGTGGGTTTCTTCTTGAGTGTCTTTGGGTGATTGCTTGTGTGTCTGGAAAATATGAGGGGCTGAGGAACGTATTTCATACAAAGGTACTTTTTTGTAGGTTATTAATTCTCAATAACTCCACCGTGTTTTCTTTTTTCTTTTGAATATCTGCAGAATAAATAAAAAAAACTGCTCGTATTCGTTTCTGACTCATGATTGTCTTTTCATTATTTGGCTCATTTGCTCCCCTTCATGGACACACGCAGACAATTCACACATGTTTCCACTCTGTGACACGGTACTCTGCATGTTCGGGCGTTTTCATTTTTATTGAGCCATGTTTCTATGGATTCTCATGGTCTGAGCACAGACTTCACTTCAAAGCGACAGAACGTGTCAGTAACACGGCCAGGGTTTCTGCTAATGAATGTAACAATGCGATCGGAGCAGCCCAGTTGTGTTACATGTTGGTCATGTGGCGTTCACGTTCACTTTACAGACTGGACCAAACCGCCCGGAAAATATGCACCAGCTGCTGGTTTGGGGGCGCTGTCGCCCGACACGAACACTGATTAGAGAGGAAGTAAAGAAGAAACATGGCTCATTAATTGGTCCGGACCGAAAGCGGAAGTCTCAACGCTTTAAACCCGTGGTGGCGAAGCGAGTTAGCACATGGCTAATGGGTAGTCCCAAAGAATTGCGATATTGTATAGTCTTCAGACCAGATATCAATGAGGGCCTTTCTCACTACTTCTTTCTCTCTACTCCCTAGCTGAAGGCGAAACATTTTCCAACTTTTTCTTTCTGCATTCAATTCTTCTGATTCACGCGGCCAGCTTTGTTTGTTTACTACCCAGAATGCCTTGTATCTAATCTAATGCCTTACTATTTTTAAACCAACAATCAGTTTAAAGTTACTTCTCCAGGTCACTGTGCGTTACTAAAATGTCCAGCAGGACATTGGAAAGGAAGACAAGTTTCTTGATTGTAAGGCCGCTTTATCGAACAGAGATTTACAATCAGAGATTTACCGCACTGCTTCTCCATTGTCCTCCAACACACAGGCAGTCTCTCAGCATCACGCACCTGACCCGCCCCCTTCTCTACATTCAGCCAATCACAGGCCAGATCACTCTCACGGTGTGTTCAAGAAACACAAATGAAAAGGAACCAACAGAACATTATCATTGAACCTTAACGTTGCAACAATAACACAACTGCCAAGATGCTACGCTATTTAGTAATTTTCCTTAGTAAAAAAAATATACTGGCAGAAGGCCGCCCTCCCTCCACCACCACCACCTGCACCACCTCCACCACATACCATCCCCAAGACAACCACCAAACCACCACGACTTTGGTGCAAAACAAGTAAGTGGGGGAGAATTTAAGAGTTTCGGCAAAACCGGTTGTCATTTTAAAGTTGAGGCGATCGGGGTGTTGCTGTAAACTATAATGTAACTACTTACTTTTCAAAGGAGTGATGAGTAATCAGTAATTTAATTACTTTTTCATGGTAACTGTAGCAACACTGGTAGCCGCACAGGTGGAAGTGACACTTCAGCCTGTTCCCTGTGCACGGCTTCATTTAAGAGAAATGTGAGATGTTGTGGCTTAAACAGAAGAAATGTCCAAATGATAGAAATGATAGATACTTTTTTGTTTCAGAAATGTTGTTCTCTCTACTTTGAACTATTTTAACTTTGACCATGTTTGTCAATGTGCAGTCCAGGCGTTGTTCTGCTGTAGTCTTTTATGTGAAGTCATATCTTTATCAGCTACTTGTTTGAAATGGTTCAATGCTGTTCTAAGTCCTCATCTGGCCCGCGGACATAAAACACTAGTACCTAATATGCCCACATTCCTGAGGAATGTTTTTTCTCAGAAATCTTTTTCTCACTTCAGACAGATGCAGACAAAGGTGGCTTTGTGCATAAAAATAATTTCGGATGACAGACAACAAAAGAAGATAAGAAAGGAAATAGCTGGCAGAAAACGGAGACGATGAATTATAACTTACCAGCTACAATACAAGCTTTGTATTTTCTCGGACTCCCAACCTACATTTCTTTGTCACCTTACATGTTAAAGGAGTCAGCAGAACTAAAACAGGGACAAACATGAACACTCAGTGTGATAATAACCAGGATGGTGTGATGTGTTATAGTAAAGTGTTTGTTTTTGGACTGATGAAACACAATAGACGTCTTGTGTGAAGAGCGAAAATTAGGGGTTATAGATGTGCTCTGTGGTGTGTAACTTTATAAAATAGGACTTGTTTGTTTATCACTGATGAGAATGACTGTAATCAATCTGTCACTGATGTGAATGACTGGTCATCGTTAGATGAAGAGACAATCTTTTCCACGGTGACTAGTTTATGTGTCCCATAAATTAATAAACATAAATACCAGGATGTAACCATGTCACTTTGGGGCTTTGCAACATGTCAATACTTGTTTTGTCTTCTACTTTCTGGATCATGTAGGTGTGATTCTATTGTCAAAAGGTTACAAATGATGTTAAAGATTTACAAGTCTTAGGTGTCATTTTGAATGCAAATTCTAAATTGGCAATAAATCAAGTATGCTCTTCAGAGACCCGGGTCTAAAAATGGCTCTCCCTAATGCAGTATCTCAGCCTTTTGACCTGAAGGCACCAGCAAGAGGAGGATTCCAGAGATCCTTCCCTGCCAGTGGGGCTTTATCGGTGGCTGCCTCCTGAGCTGCTCCTTTGGTTGATTGTGAACTAAATTCACTTTCAAAATCATGAGACATTGAGCTAATTTCTAGAAACACTTCTTTATATACCTGTTTTAATATAAGTTTAAAATGTGATAATATTACATATTTTGAATATGACTACAAACACGATTTGTCTCCACATACCACTAGAGGGCGCTCATGTACCACTGGTGACACGTGTACCATAGTTTGAGAATCCACACGCCTGGACTCTATAATGCAAATCAAACTGACTCATTGCCCTGAAGAATCTAAATAATGCGCACTACTATATGATATAGTTGTGGCTTTGCCCAATATTCATGTTATATGACAGTGTTTGCTGAGTTTCATAGCGCTCCTGTGGAATAACTGCAGGTACCAGAAAACACTGCACCACTGCTTTGGTGACGGGACTGCTTTCACACTTTCAGCTGATTCACCTTGAAACTAAAACAGATCGGGAGCTGGAACAGTTTTTTTTTTTTTTTTTTTTTTTTCTGTGAACTCATTGTTCCAGTTTTAATCCATGTGAGAAGTTGAACCGGCAAACCTGCTTCAGCAGTCGGCTAATCGCAAAGCTGTCTGTTCATGTTTGTTTACTATGTGTGTTAATAGTCTCATGCACCAACAGAAAGTAAAGAAAATAACTCCTCAGTCTTTCAATTTGGCGAGACATCTTGCCATAGTGGTTATAAAGATGGATTGATTTACACTCAAGGTCATATGACTGCATTTGATATTAGATTCACTCTTATTTTTATAATTCCCAAATATCAGCGTCATAATACATGAAATCTGTTGATCCAACAACTGTGTCACACTTTGAATACCTTATTACCTACTTAACTCGGAGCCACGCTTATATGTTTTACTTCAGGCATGGGATAACCTGCACCTTTTAATTGAAATTCAAAGGTTATTTGTTCAGTGACAAGGGGCTGCTTCTGCAGTGGGAGTTCTCTTCTTTCTAATTCTAATCCATCTCTACTCCATCTTTTCTTTTCTTACAAGCATCCATTTATTCCGGTTGTCACTGTCTTAAATGTTACTGGCAGAAGTGGGTGTAATGTAGCTATAGAGTGTCGCTAAGATACATCATGACGACACTGCGGTGACAGAATGAGTGTGAGTTAATGAGTGTGCTCGTCTTGGCTTGTTATACAGTATAATTTCAACATATAAAATCAACCAGACCACTGGAAAATGTCCCAATGTTCCCAACAACCAGTTGACCCCTGATCTGCGCAATCATATGCTTCTTGTTTAGGAACTTTAATTTACACTCATTTAGACACTGTATAATGACTCAGTGAGACAGAAGCGAACACTTCAGGTGTTAAAGAGCCACAGTCCTGCAAGGTTTTGACTTGTTTGGCCTTTGACACACGTGACTGTAATGTGTCATCTGTTATCTGCACTTCTACATGTCTGTTTTACCCGTTCTTTCTTCCTTGTATTTAGAAACAAAATGCCATAAAAAGACAGAGTAACACTTACAATTTCATTAAACACTCATTTTGAAACTGAATGAAATATAAAAATGGCTAATTCTCAAAAAATGTAAGCTTTAGTGCAAAACCAAATGTTTGTCTGGTCTAACGATTACAGGCTTTTATAAACACTTTCATTTTATCTCAAATTAAAGCTGCTAAGCAGCACATGTGAGCTAATGTTTTAGGGCCATGGACCCCAACAGTCTTTGACTCAAATACTTCTTGAAAGAAAAAATACAGGAAGTCTGATACAAAAACCAAATGATTGTGTTTATATTTATTCCCCCCACAGGGTGTATTTACTAGGAAGCGAAAATGTTTTAATTACCAGGAACACAAATCATTCAGTGGGGTAGAAATTCTCCCCATGCATGTTTACAGGGACACTCAACTGCCACATGCATTGTGTGAGTGTGAGTGTGTGATGCTGTGGCGGTCCTGTGATGGACTGGTGACCCATCCAGGCTGGATCTTACATTCAACCACCATTAACTGGCATTTAACCCGAAATTCAACAAAGCAGTATTGATGATGGATAGGTGGAAATAAAACATGAATCGTAGCAGCATTTCTAAAACTGCCATAGGAAAAAAAAAAATGTCATCATGAGAGAAGTGACAGAGAACAAGTGTATCTATCAAAAAAAAACAAAAAGAATGGCAATAACTTGATCATCTGTTAGAAAAAGCTCAGACAAAATGTTGTCTTTAAAGGCTGAATACTAACTCTCTTGCCCACCCACAGTCTGTTGGCTGCTTCACTCTGTTCTTATCTGAGAGGGGGGGGGAATAACAACGGAAAATAAACCCAACAAAGACGAGCTGCAGGTTTCCCAAGGATTTTGAAGTGACTTGATGAAAATTGGACGTCATATTTGATTGCAAACGGCAGATAAAGTGGAAAAAAAAGGTGTGTTTACTTTTCTCTGATCCCATTCACTTATGTATGTTTGTCTTTTCTGTCGGCGCCCCTTTTTTCTCTCTTTCTCTCCTGTGTCCCATGTCCATCCTTGCAAACAGAGTGGGAATGAAGAGTGAATTAATTAATAAAGGAGTGAAAGTGGAGCACAACTCCCTGAGGTCTGCCTTTTCTGGGACAATCACACAGGGAAAGCCACGCACGCTCATATCTGCACATATATGCACACAAGAGCAAACGTGGAGCCTTTCTGTGATGTAATGAGATGAGGAGGACAATGCATACATCCCATAATCTCCAGGCATGTGGAATCACGATGACGAGGAACCAGAACAGAGAGAAAAGAGGAGGAGACTGAGGAAGGAACTGTGGAACTGGAGGAGGAGGAGGAGGAGGGGAGGAAGGAAGAGCAAGAGCCATGTGCAGAGAGATGAACAGAAAGTGTTGCCCAAGGCAGTGAAACTCACAATAGTCCCATATTCCCCGGGATTTCTTCCTTCTTTGTTCCTTTCCTTTCTTAAGTATTTCCTTGATACCCTCGTCTTTTTTTTTCATGATTTTTCATCTAGATTTTTTTCTCCATATATCTTTTAAGCGTATCAATTTTCTACTACAATTTTTTTTACCCTTAATGAAAATTAAAAAAAATCTTTATATTATTATATTTCTGTCAGTTCTTCATCCCAAACTTTATACTTTGTATCAAATGCCACATAAATGCTACTCTCAGATCATAAAGTTAAAAAGGCACTTTTTGGTGTGTTTTTTTTTACATTTTCATTTGGTCAAACTGGAGTGCTGATTGGCTGGTGTCAAAATAATAAGCCACGCCCACACGTTGGCTGCAAAATGAGACTTTTTTTTTTTTTTGCCAGCACCATTTGTTTCACTTTGTCGACAGAATAGAATAGAATGGAATAGAATAGAATAGAATAGAAAGTAGTGTTGCACAGAGGAACAGTGGTTCACTCTCTTGACTCACATTGAGAAGGTCATGGGTTCAAATACCACATGAAGTTGGTGTTTGTGCCTGTCATTGTCAAAGTTATTAACTCTTTCAACACCATATCTTGTCAGGATTACAGTATGCCAGTGGGTTTTTTTTTTAACATTGCATTTTAACAGCAACACCAGTGTAATGTTGATGTGGCACCCAGTTGCGTTGAATATGAACAATAACAGGTGTTAAGTCAACAAAGAATGGGTGTCAAATGTTGCTTTAACACCAGCTAGTGTGGACACATAGACACTTTTGTGGTGTTAAAATTAACATTATTGTTAAATGAAAACGGCATTTTTTACTGTGTATGTGCATGATACTATGACAGGTCATAACGGCTGATAAAAGGCGCCGCAAAATTCACGTAACAAATATTTCATTGTTTTTGTTGAGAAACAGTAGTATATTGATCTTTAATTGTTTGATCCTGCCTGCATCCTTACTTCCTTATTAAATGTAATTTTCTTCACAAACTTCTTTCATCTTTCCACATCAGTGCTTCTGTTTTTAACATGATTTCTCTCATTCAGTCCCATCCATGTCAAACATCTTTCGCTGCAACTGAAACGGACAACAAACAGTTACTGACAGATTGTTGTCTTACAGTGAGGAAGAGAAGCATTGTTTATTTATGGGTTGTGGCAATAAAATCTGTTAACAATTAATCATCCTTTAGTGAGGGGGAATAGTCCCTGAGGAGTTGTATTGTGATTCACAGTCTTGTAGTAGTGGGCACGGGCTCGCACTGGGGATCAAGCCAGCAACTCCTCTACAACTCACTGGATTGTTTAACAGATCAGCCATCTTCCTCCCTTTGTTCTCGTATTACAACAGAAACAAAAGAGACAGCTCCAGCGAATGAATGAAAATAAGTAGATTAACTGACAGATTAACTGAATTGACTACACCATCCATCCGTACTGCTCCATCCAAGTCAATGGCCCAATCATGACGACCATGCACACTCACATTCATATCCATTAGAGCGATGCACTGGGAGAACATGCAAACTCCCACGGTATTATTCCAAGGCCACCGGGAAGTGTCCGCTGGATTACTTTCTCCTTGGTGGAATCTGGGATGCTGATACATGTTGAAACATGCTAGTTAAATATAGCACAAAAAATTAATTAAAAAAAAATTTAAAATTGGCATTGAAAACAGGAGCCTTTCATTTAATTTCAATTTGTCTAATTCACTCTGACAATTAATTTTGACTAATTTGGATTTTTTTTTTTTTTTAAGACAATTACATGATTGAATCGACGGAGATCAGAGATGCACTTAGTGAAAATAAGAAAACCATGCAAAACTAAACTAAACTAAACTAAACTAAACTAAACTAATGGTGAGTGGCTGAATTAATAATGGTCCTAAAAAAATGTGTTCCCCACACCCGTGATTCTCAAACTGTGGTACGTGTACAACGAGTGGTGCTCGATCTCCCTCTGGTGGTAAGTGGCAGCAAGTCATAAATATGTTTTTTTTTTTTTTTTATAAAACTATTTGAAAATACATAAAACTATCAAAATAGTACAAGACAAATATATATAATATATATTCTTAAAAAGTATAAGACATGCAATTCATATCCAAACATGCATATTGATATATAAAATAAGTATCTATCCTGAGAACCACTGTTCTCAATCAGTTCTAGTAGAAAGACACCATGACAGTAGTTTATAATCTGATGCCCTGTTTTGAATGTGAGCATTTAAAAACTATTAGCCATCTGTGCTGCTGAGGTGAAAACGTAATATCTAAATGCTTAATCAATTTTGGATGGTTGTGCAATCTAACACAAAAATATAGATACACACGCATCACGAAATATAAAAGTCAAGAAAAAACTCAAGCAATTGTCTCGACATCATCGAGTTTTTTAATTCTTTTTTCGGTGAGCTACATATAGATTCCTGCACAGTAAAGATATTTGACTTAAGCCCACTTTCAATTTAGAAATAATGCTTGCTTGAGCAGCATCATTATTATGCAAATCATTTGTTGTGAATGTCACTCAGTCATTGTTTCTGAATGCTGTTGAACCTACCGGATTTAAGAATGTGGCAAGCAACATGGAAACATGGTATGAGTCAGAGGAGATATTTTCAGAAAGAATAGAAGATGTAATAAGAAGGAGCAGAATAATGTGACAAATCAGAGTTTCCATATGTACCATAGATTATTTATAGTGCAATGTGAGGGCAGGAAGGGCAGACTTAAGTTAAAAGAACCAAACAGAAAAGCGATATCTGATAATAATGAGCAGTAGTGACTGCAGATAACATAACTTAAAGTTAGAGCTTCTTCTTCTTCAAACTGAGCCAAAGCAGAAAATATCTTGTATTAAAGTCTGCAATTAAATGTTGCTTTTAATCACAATAAGAGCAACACCTCGGCTGAAGGCTGAGACAGTTTGCACCGCTGTGTCTAACCCAGTGAAACCAGGACCAATCGTCAACATTGGAAGCATTTTCAGAGACAGTAAATCACCCTATTCTTGAATTCACATTCAAGAAGTGAAATACAATAAATGGATGTTGTGTTTTATTTTGCACGACTGTCAGACACCATAAGTGTGTCACATTAGAAGATCTGCCTGTGTGTGGGTGTGGGTGTGTGTGTGTGTGTGTGTGTGTGTGTGTGTGTGTGTGTGTGTGCGTGCGTGCGTGCGTGCGCACATCCCCTCAGTAGAGTACACCAGGCCCCCAGTTTTCTAATGTTTGCTTTGACTCCACACAGTGGCAGCAAGTGGAACAAGTATTTCTTAAAATACCGCCACATGAAAGTAACACTGCCAAAGACTCCATTAAAACTCTGCAACAAAATAACAAACATGGAAACAGTTTATGAGAACAGATTTAAGGCAATTTCAGGTCAGTTAAAGCTTCTGAATCTCACAGTAAAACGTTATAGCACTAACTTCATCTCACACATTCACACAAGCGCAGAAGAATAAACAGTTATGACAGGATTTAACAGCAGAAAGCCCCAGCATGAAAATATAGAGGGAAATGCAGCAAGAAGAAAAAGATGTAAGGATAAAAAGTGAGAGGGAAGAGTCACAGCTACAAGCAGCAAGAGGCAAGAAGGAAAGCGAGCCTCTTGCAGAAGCCCAGGGGGTATCCTGCTATCCCAGAATGCTTTGCTCTAACCTACTTTGGTATTTCTGTTTCTGTCTTTGTCTCTGCAGCGCTCTGAGTGGGCTAGCCACCCCTCGCACAACATATCTCAACGAGCTTTGCACAAGTACGTGTTACTGAATGTCCTGTCCTTCTCAGTCACACTTTATTATTAATAGGTGTGTGTGTGTGTGTGTTTTACAGGATAAGCACATTCACACCTTTGATTTGTTTGACGGATTGCTTTACTCACTTGTATGAGCAAAGCTCTGTTATTTTATATAAACTGACTAAAGTAACATGTTGATATGCAATTAACATGGATCTGTCCACCTGCAATGGATATATACATCCACGATTATGGCCGGATGTAATGTGTGTGTGTGTGTGTGTGTGTGTGTGTGTGTGTGTGTGTGTGTGTGTGTGTGTGTGTGTGTGTGTGTGTGTGTGTGTGTGTGTGTGTGTGTGTGTGTGTGTGTGTGTGTGTGTGTGTGTGTGTGTGTGTGTGTGTGTGTGTAATAGGCGTGCGGGATGAGTGGGCAGCCTGGCGACCTGCGCAGCAACACACAGTTACCATGGAAACTAATGAGAGGAGAACACTAAAGATGAACGCAATGTAGTGAGAAGGTTTGATCTGTCATCTATCTATCTATCTATCTATCTATCTATCTATCTATCTATTTATCTATCTATCTATCTATCTATCTATCTATCTATCTATCTATCTATCTATCTATCTATCTATCTATCTATCTATCTATCTATCTATCTATCTATCTATCTATCTATCTATCTGTCTATCTATCTATCTATCTATCTATCATCCATCCATCTTTGTACAAATGTGTACAAATACATCTGGTGTGATCAACACAAGTGTTCATATCTTATATCAAGTTTCGTTTGAGTGAAGGTGTGATCCCATTTGAAAGTCACGTCTGAGACTAAAAGGAAGCCATACGTAATAAAATGTAAAACAAAGGATTTTCCTGAGACCTATTCACATTCTCCCTGAACATGTATGGGTTCAGCGACTCCGACTTCCACCCACAGATACTAAACATGCATCTGGCATGCTTGCTCAATTATTAGGTGACTTCCAACTGGATGAGACAGGTTGTGAATGATTGCCTCCCTTTAGCCTTGCAATGCATCGATGACCTGTTGACAGTGTGCCTTGTAAACAACTTACAGAATTGAGACTGAATGATTCTGTGCTTTGTATACACACACATGCACGCACATGCACAGAATTGCATTGATGTGCGTTCATTTCATTTTGACATCCCCGACTCAGCTTTACCTTCTACTTGCACCTCACTACCTCTGCCTTGCGTAACACTATGTTCCATCTTTCATAGTCCAACATGTTGTATAAAGGGGTGACATGTGAAAGCATGAGCACAAGCTTTACACACACAGGGTTTCGCTTGTAAGTGTGACTTGTGCAATGTAGCCCACCGTCCCACTGCCACCTCCAACTACTTCCAGGAGTGGGACATGTGAAAGGGCATATGAACCACACACAAGGTGGGAGAGAGAACTATATTCAAAAATGAAAAAAAAGCTTGTTTATCGATGATATGTTGTACCACTCAATGAAATCTCATTTGTGTCTCAGTAACTCTTAAGGTTTTTCATATTATACTGAATTTATCCAATATAGAAGTATTTTTTTTTATTAGTAATTTTTCATGTACCAATGGGAGGGTCAAAGGGAGTCCCCACGACCAGATGAAACACTTCCCACGTGACATCATGAAGGGAAAAATCTCTGATTCACCTGAATGAGCACACATTCGCTAAAAAGTGGAGCAAGTAAGTGAGGGAGATGACAGACCTTCACTTCTGGGGTTTCATACTCTATATGGACACATGACTGTTAGAAAACCCTTAAAATGTGAATTTTGTATAATCCTTTACAGTAATACACAGAGAGAAATAATGACATTTGGGTATTGTGCAGGCCAGGGCACAAAAAAGATCTACCCTATTGCAATTTTGAAACAACCAGAATTGAATGAATGAATGAATGATTGAATGAATGAATGCATGAATGTCCTTCAGTGTCAATGAAATAATAGTATACTTTTCTTATACATCCACTTACAGTTTGAACCTCAAATCGCACATTTGCTCCAGGAATTCCCAGGCCACCACTTTCCCAATATTTGAGATGCATTTGAACTTTTACAATGCATCTTCATTTAGTTTAGGCCTAATTGAAATATATAGTCATATATATCATGTTGGTGTAACTAATTCCTTTTGAGAAGTAACTGTACTCAAGCTGTAATTAGCCCATTATATCATTGCAGCACATCGGTCATCAGAAATGCTCACAACAGGGAGGTCAAGCAGTGGTGGTGAATGAAGCATGCATGGGAAACTTTTACAAAAGGCACATAGTGCCAGGAAGGCTAGGCCACTCTGGGCCACATGCACATCCAAAGCACAACACCGTAAGCCAAACCAGTCATCCCAAGCGGCACCATGGGGAATAAAATGTACCATTTAAGCAAGCAAGTTAGATCAAACCAGGCCCTGCTGGAAGGGAAATGGCTGACCGCCACCAAACATGAACGACTGCACATACACAGGCATAAAGAGTCGTTCAAGGTAAACAGATGTTTACAAGCGGTAACTGCAGGTTGCAATTCACGAGCAACCCCAAACCACCCCATTTAATTTGCTAATAGGTTGGTGAGGCTGTCCCATGACTCATTCCAACTCTCTCCCTCTGCAATGTGTGCTAACACATAGGGTTAACTCCCAAATAATGAATCACCCATGTTTTAGTGCTCCATTAGCACTCAAACAGAAGCAGTTACCATCACTCAGCAGAATGGGAACGCAAGACATCAGACACATTTTGATTCCAGCCAGATCTGGTTACTCGCAACAGCGTGAAGGAGTCTCAAGAGCCTCCATCAGACAATCACAGCCTCCTCGTAGACCTAGGATTACGTGTGTGTGTGTGTGTGTGTGTGTGTGTGTGTGTGTGTGTGTGTGTGTGTGTGTGTGTGTGTGTGTGTGTGTGTGTGTGTGTGTGTGTGTGTGTGTGTGTGTGTGTGTGTGTGTGCATGGGCATCCTGTTTGTGTGGGTGGACAGTGAAGCTGAGTTGTCACGTTGGGTGGAACATATCTGCATATTCATAGTCAAACATCTCCAGCAAGCGAGCCTGTACACAGATCTGCACTCAGGTGACGAAGGCTGGACAAAAATTCCCAGGAGGTGTAAATATGTTTGATTTTAATTGTTCCTCTTTAAATGGAACGAAAAAAGATAGTAATGACACTATGCTGAGGAGGACAAGAGGCAGGAGTAGTTGGGAGAGAAACAGAGAGAAGGGGGACAGAAAAAAGTAAGACACGATGGCAAAACTAAAACTAGAGTTAGTGAGAGAGGTGGGCAGCTGAGACACGAGAGAGAGAGAGAGAGAGAGAGAGAGAGCGAGAGAGAGAGAGAGAGAGGGGTGGGCAGCAGGAGAGTCTGTGTGGGTTGGTTTTTTTCTCACCCGGGTACCATGGTAACCTACGGAGCTAAAGCTAGTCATACAGGATAGGAAAAGACAGAGGAGGAGTAGAAAAAAAGAAAGAAGGTAAAGTAAAGGAAAAAAACAGAGCGTATAACTAAAACTCAGATGATAGATAAAAGTCACGCACGATATTTTTTTCCCAGACGCGTATCTAGGTAAACCAAAGCTGGCAAAGCTGATGCCTGTGATATTTTCAATCATCTGCAGTTCATTTCACTTTGAAAAGCAAAGGAAGAAATACTTCCTGTTCCAGAAATAGGTCCTGTAAATTGTGTAATAACTTTTTTTCTGTGGTGTAAAAACCTACAGAGTGTGAATATTGTTTTTTTTGTTTGTTTGTTTTTTTCAACCCTGTGAATAGATCTTTTAGTAGACACACATAGTACTGATTCATTAGAAATGTTTGCTGTGATCTGCAGTACTGATTTACTACTGGTATTAATGGCCTCAAAGTGAAAGGCACATATTTTAAGATCACATGAGATCTTTTTCTTTATTGGGGAATTTCCTTCCCTAATTGACCGGTGTGCTCATATCAGAGCACTTTGTATTTACATCATTTGTGAAATGGAAGTTTTCTTTATAATTTTGGTAAAGCAACAGTGTGCAGAACGGTTAGAAAAGCCACTCTCGTACTAAAACTCTTTGTAGGGGGGTAATATGAAATACAGAAATATTTATAAATGTGTGTCTGCGTAGTAATTTTAGTATCTTAATGAGTGTTGATGTCACATTTTAAATGACTCCACTCTACTAAAAATGTGCAGACATTGTGTTAATCTACTCAGTGTGATTTTAACAGAGAGGACCAGTGCAAACAACATTTTGTCAGGGGTTGAAATTGAAGCAGTTACTGGATGGATGGATACCGGATTTTTTTTGGTTGTGTTTAATAGTCTATGTTAATGTAAGTACTGAAACAATCATAGCATACATGCATATATGCCTTTCTATTCTAAATTATGGTTTTATATTTAATTTTTAGCTGCTTCCAAGTCGCCTTTCTCCTGTTGGGTTTCACCGAAATGAAATTCAGATTTAAGTTAAATGTTAAATCAACGGAGTAATGCATTCAAATGTATGCATTGACTCATGCAGCAACTTCCTCCCATGCTATCCTCCCTCTCTCTCTCTCTCTCTCTCTCTCTCTCTCTCTCTCTCTCTCTCTCTCTCTCTCTCTCTCTCTCTCTCTCCTCTGCTCCTGCACTGCTCCTGCACTACCTATCTCAGAGTGAGTCAACTCAGAGTTCAGGGAGTTCTGAGAGTTTGACCCTCCTTTCAGGAATACCCCCCTGAGCTTTGCTTGTCCTGCAGAATTCCAAGGACATTCTGATTTGAAGTCAGTAACAAATAAATACAGTGAACAGAAAAATAATTTTTTTTTTTGCTTTTATTTACAAAATAATACAACATTTCATAATGTAACGTAGTAATACTCCTGGTTTAAAAAAACAAAGAAAGGTGTAGATGAGCACAATATTTGACCTTTTCACATGCAGAAGTTCGAAGTAAAGTTGTGAGTTTGTAGACAACACACTTCTGTGGTCAACATTTACCATTGGTATTGCCAGTACTTTACATATACTGGGAATATATAGAAATACTGCGGATATATAAAGTACTGGCATTTCAATTGGTAGCACTTGCTATTGCAGGATTGAAATGAACTTGTGGTTCAACACTTCTCTACATCCTTCACTGTTTATTTGAGCCTTGTGCAAAAACTTACAACAGCTAAAGAGTAAAAATGTTATAGTGTACAGGAATACTCACACAGGAAACAGTCAAGCAAATATGTTGTGGATAAGCTGTGGGATCATTTAGTTGCAGTCTCTAAGCTGTGGTCACTGCTGAGTTCTGTGTTGTTGCTGGCAGATGATATTAGATGCAGAGGCAGATGCATACATCGGGTGGATTTCCACCCCTGCAGCTATATTTTTAGATCTCGGATGAAGCATTTTGACGGCTTGTCCTTTTCTGAAACGTACCGACTCTGAATGTGTAACTGTCTCCATTGTATCATTAGTTATCTGATCACAATCAGTGGCTAAATCGACTGCAATCTCTTCATCTTTGGCACAAAAGAATGGTTGAATGATGGCTGATAATGTTAACAACATGTTGACATCTGCTAATAGAACGACATACGTTAAAAGATGATACAAATTACGGTAATTTTGAATTTAGGTTCTCAACCAACCATTTTTCTGCAATTATATCGACAATTTTAATGCCTTTTATTTGTTTTGTACAAGTCCAATGTCACAATCAATGTGTGCCGTATTGTGACAACGTATAACTCATATTTTATGGAACCAATATATCAAATGTTTTCCATTTCAAGAAAAATAAGAAAATTAAAAATACAAGTTATTAAAAGGAGAGGATGAAGCACAATAGCAAAGCTTTGTAAAAAAAAATCAAATAAAAATATCTGTTGAAGACTTAATGTAAAAATGAATATAAAAATATGAATTATCTGTTTCAATTCCTGATATGTTGTAGTTTTTGTTGGTTAGTTTTTTTTTTGTTTTGTTTTTTATATTGCTAGTGGGTAGTATCTGCTTTGATAGAACTGTTTTGAATTTTGGAATTGCAGTTGTTTACTCAGGCACTTGACTTTGACCTCTGCTATTGCAAAGCTCACCCCAGAAATCCAATAAAGGCAACTACTAAACAAAATAATCTTTTTGAGCGAGAAGGTCACCGTCAGTACAAACAGTGTTATACACATAAAACTAATTTAAAAAACAACAACTTTTTGTTAATCTCTTAAATTCCAAAGCCAAACATGTTTGAATATTAAACCAAACTAAGTTAATCGATGCTGGTAATTACTTGATCTGCTCATCCCAAAGACACTGGCTATTTGCAACAAGGCCACCAAACAGCAGTGATCTGTATATCTTTCATACAGTTCATTTTTACTGGACATTCATCTACCTGGTTTATTCCACTGAGACCGGGGTCACATTCCGTGCATAATAAATACAATTAGTCACGGACACAATGACCACCAAGTCTTAAATCACATTCTAAATACAAGCAGAGTGAAATTATTTGTTAATCAAAGAGTAACATGCTTTTCTATTAATAATGCAATTTGCTGAATCAAACTAAAATTATGTTCTGTTTTAATGATTTTGAGAGATGAAATTAATATACATCTTTGCAGATGACTCTGTCCTCTCTCTCTCTCTCTCTCTCTCTCTCTCTCTCTCTCTCTCTCTCATATTATTTCCATTCTCCACTCATTTCTCTCAGTTTCATAATCCCACTGAGGATGATGCAACTATACAGTAACTGTCGTAGCAGATGAGCAAACACAACACACCTCTCTGAAATGACAAACACTGAAATGACATTTTCATCTACTTATTTGATCTGCACTTAGTTTGATCTCATTCACAAACACAAAAACCTCCATATCACGACGGTACGACCTTGAAATGTTGCTGGACTTACTCATATGTCATTTCCTGTGAAAATACAATTATAATTTGGCTGATGTCACTGTTCATAGAAAACAACCTGTCGCTGGGGTGCGTTGCACTATTGGCTCCGGCTGCCGAATCACTGAAAATACAACTTTCCTTCATTTTAACAAGACCTTGTTCTCGTTCGGACAAGCCAAAGGCAAGATGTACCTTGATTGGTGGTCGCGGCTTATTCTGGATGATTGGTCATGTTGTCAAGCTTCCACAGGACAAACACAATGCAACAATGCACCCACAAAGTAAACGACTCACAAAACCTTCTTGCTGTAAGATGACAGTGACTTTACCACCGTGCCATTCGCTTTAAAAAACAGTTCTTTATAGATGATGGCCTGGTATAGTTAAAAGTGCTTACAGTGATTCTGAGTGGACACCAGACCATGGTATGGAAATGTAGGGAGGTATTGGTTTCAAGAAATTATGTAGAAATTGTGTTTTATTTCTTCATGGACACATAATGGTATTTTGCTGCAGTTTGGTATTAAAAATGCAATAAATGACACAAAGCATCAATGACATCCTCAGAAAAACGCCATATCTCATTAAAGCCATCAAAGATCAGCTCAGGCTTCTGGAGGCAAATTTCTGTATTTAGACATAAACAGTCAAACTGCCAAAAGAAAGATAATGCATGTAATCCTCTTTGCATTCCAGTGAATGTGTGAGCTCGGGACTATTTGTGATGCACCTGTAAAGTTGCGGGCTCAAATGTGACGACAAACCTGTCCCACTACCCCCTCTGTCTCTCTGTCATTTTACCATTTACTGATCTTTAATGAGGCGAGAACAAATCCCACAGCTTCATATCTGCAGTAGACAGAACTATGAAGATGAGATGTTGCCTCCTACGCAGGCAAGCAGACAGGCAGCAGCTCCAGAGACCCAAACACCTCCAACTGCAGCTACTATGACACTATAGAATATCGGATTTATTCACAGATAGCAAACAGGAGGCCTGCATCCTTGATCCAAGCAGTGAGCTGACATTTTATTAGCTGGATGTGATCACATCCGGCTAATAAAACTAGTCTCACAGTGAAATGCAGTGACTGTCCACCAGGCTTCCATGCACAAATGTGTAAAATGACAAAAATACATAATACGAAAGAAAGACACAAACTAATTATAAAAAAAAAAACCCATGAAGGTAAAACTACTATATACAAGAGGCATAAACAGGCAACTTACCCATGGAATGCACACAGTTAAATAAATAAAATGGTTAAATATGGAAAACGGTTAAATGAAATAGTCCCTGTAAGAGAAGAATATACCTGAGCTACCTGCCAAATGACAACAATGTAGGTCTTGAATACTAAGTGTTTTTTGTCGTAGTGTTAAAATGTTTTGTGTATTTTAGGAGTACTTTATTGCAATTGTAGGTTTGATGAACTACAGAAAAAAAAACTTAAAGGATATTCAATCATCTCTGGTTACTTTATCCAAACTGTATCTGTGTGAGGAAGCCAGAGTACTTCAGAATCACACAACCACACCGAGAACATCCATTCATCATCGTCATCACCTTCAACACAACTTCATCCAGCTCAGGGTTATGACCTGCTGGAGGTTTTTAGTTCGTCACAGGAGAAACATCAAGATATGAACATTTGCAGGCCGACATTCACCACCACAACCGGATTGATTTTACAAAACTGATTATTTTAAATATTTATTGGAGAATATGTCTGGGGTGGTCATCTCTCGATTGTTACTGTCGCAGGTTCAATTCCCCATGTCCACACGTCAAAGCAAGACTGAACCTCCAACTGCTCCAGTGGATGGACGGAGCGCCTTGAAAAGCACTATTTAAGCAAAAGCCATTTACCATTACTTCGGCATTTGTATTGCACACAAGGCCTGAAATCTTTTAAAATGTATTTAAACGACCATTCATTCCATTGCATATTCAATGAACTGAGGAATACAAAATGTGACCTTATTTACACTGCTGGGATAAGAACATCACTTTCAGGACATCAGATAATAATTAATAAAGCTAAAAGTAGAAAAGAAAAAAAAAAAGCCCTACAAAATCAAATGGGACAAAAAAACAAAAAGCCACCCGCAGGTAACATTTTTCACACCTGATCTAAAAAAGCCTCTGACTGTTTGGGTGTCCTCAGGTGGTCGGGGAGGAGGACTCCTGGCAGAGGAGCAGCCGAGCAGAAAGCCAAGTCCCCGTTGGTGCAGTGATGAGTCCTGGGGCAGAGAGCAACAGCCGGCTCGGCCGTTGTCTGACCCAAAAGGTTACTAATGGATGTTTTAGGGAGTCCTGGTGGCACAGAGGGCTGCCACCACACACATGCCAGGCACTTGCAGCAATCTGATACCCACGCATGACCTATCGCTCTCTTAACACGTCACAACAAGTAACACGACATCTTGGGTCAGAAAGTTAAGTGTCTTTTCAACCTGGCCACACCAAATTATAAAGCTTTAAAGTGACTTAAGAGCAGTAGACAGAGGCAGCATATACAAATGAATGGATTCCAGCAACACTAATCCCCTTAAAGTTCAGCAGAAACTGTGACTGTCTTTCGAGGTTACAGTAGGAAAGAAGCCTGTCACACAGCAGCCAAGTGTTTCTGGACTAGTGGGGCAGCAAAATGCTGCACAGCCTTGATACAAGAGTATAGATGAAGTGTTATGTAACTAATTTCTCCTCCTCCTATGCAGATACAGTAGGCATGGCAGAAACCCTGGCCTCAGCGATAATAACTGTATCCCTGGTACAACTGGTGCAGCTCACATATAGCGTGGTTTTCATTCTGTCGTGTATATTCTCAGACAAAGCAGCAGCTCCTGACTCAGCCAAAGTCGTAGATAAGTGAGAGTATAAAGGAGACTCCATGTGTAATTAAGGGTCCGTACAGTAATGTAAGACTCCCTGTACAGCCACGCAGCATGCAGAAAATCTGTCCTTTTCTGTCTCACCCACACACACACTCACAGACAAACATAGCTTACAGAGCAAATACCTTTCAGTTTGCCTGCTATTCCATAGTTCACAGTGCTGACAGTGACAGGTCCCTTCTAAAGCCAAGACACATAGAAAAGTGGTGTGGGTTATCTCTTACCAACAAATCCCCCTTCATTAGGAATGCCTTCTTTCCTCGGATTGTTGCAGCACTCCGGCTTTCATCTTTGCGGTAGAGAGAGCGGGACGAAGAGGTAGAAGGACTTTAAATCATCAGCATTCCTCTTGCTCCTGTGTTTTCTCAGCGTTCCTCCTCTCCTCCAGATTTCTCCACAGTCTCTGGAGGGGAGGCAAGAGTGTCAGTGATACACTGTCGTGTGCTCCGCTGCAGGAGGCTGAGTGTCAGTCACACAGGTAACCTAGGGAACCGCTGAGCCCGCCCCACAATGAAGTCTGATTGGTCAACTGGTTTAAAATCAGAAGTCACAAGCCCTGGCAGATCCACAGATGGGTGCTGAGAGCTGTGGTGGGATCATACACACAGCCCAGCAAACAGCAGTGAATTGCAGTACTTGTGTATTTGCTCCCTCTCTCTCTTTCTCTCTTTCTCTCTCTCTCTCTCTGGCTTTATTTTACAGTTGCTAAGCAACAGTCTGGCATGTGTGACTATGAGTTGCAGAGCAGAGCAGGAGAGATGTGGGGGAGAGAAAAGAGTTCAAGTCCTAAACTCTGTATTTCACTATCTGAAGTGTGGATGGGTACTCGATGTTTCAGGTTCAACCAGTAACCCCCCCCTCATGTCCTCCCCATCCCTTGCTCCACTGGACTGACAGTCAAGACATGGGGACGAAAACGCTTTTTGAATCAGACTATAACAAACAAAAAAGCTTTGATAGAAAGTGGGAGTAATATTAACAGTAAACATGTTAATGTTTGCACTTATTTGTCTCTTTCACTGCAGTTTTAAAACATTGCTCATAGTGGCCCATTTCAAGCTATTTCTTTTCATTCTATAAATAATTGATAAAGTGTAGATGAGAAGGACCACATTCATTTATGTATGGTATTTTGAAATACTGGCTGGTTTCATCAGATTTCGGACCTCAAGACGTGTGCACAATGTTTGCATTTTTTTGTGGATAATGTCTCATCTGCACATTTAAGCAGAACATCACTGGAAAACCTGTTTTGGTGACTGTTTGGGAGGAAACAAAGGCAAATATATGCACAAAAAGGTTGCCAATATTGATACATGAAATCCCTATTTATTAAGAAGTTTCTAAATGATGAGAAATACAATGAAACTGTGGAGTTTGTGTTTTCTTGTGCATGTGTGGGTTTTCTCCAGTTATCCTGATTTCCTCCCACAGTCCAAAAGCATGTATCTCATACAGGTATGACTGTGAGTGTGTCACTGTCTGTCGCTGTTTGTCCTGTGAAGGACTGGTAACCTGTCCGTCATGTATCGTACCTTCACTCGCTGTTGGCTGGGATTAAGATCGATGGATGGGAAAGACAAACACAATGCATTTACATGATGAAACAATATTGAGAATGAAACTATACATTCAACAACATTGCAAGTGGAAGCACCATTTCAAATAATATTGGTTCCAAACACACTGGAAAGAACACTGATAGAATTAAAGTGGAGGCCAGAAGGGAGAGGAGAAAAACAATATGATGTCTAATGTGTTGACCTGTATTCAAGCAAACCTGACGCCATCACCACAAGTACCAACAATACCAAAAAAAAAGCAGCATATCCTAACACACTGATCAAGCCAGATTTAGTTTATAGCCACAGGCGTTGAGAAGTAGTAATAGTAGAAGTAGTTAATGTTTGTGCCCTCTGCTGGACAAAGACAATATTACATCGGAATAATTTGAAGTTAAATGGGAAGTAAGTTTTAAGTAACAGGTAGTTCCGAGATGATCTGCCGACATGTTCAGGGTGGCGCTTGTCATTTGCCCAATGTCAGTATGGGTACAATCCAGGCCCTGCAACACTGAAATGGTTAAATCATGTAAATAAGCTGTAGGAATGGAAGCAGTAAGTAAGTAAGTAAGTAGAGAGGTTGTCATTATAGGAGCTTATTAGATGGGACTTTTTTGTATGACTATTATTTTAAGTGTTTCGTAGGAGATGCTGTCAAAAAGGAACTAGAAAAACGTGAACACTCAATAATATTGTAAGAAGGGGATCCATGAGAGGGGGATGGATGGATGGATGGATGGGTGGATGGATGGGTGGATGAATGGATGGATGGATGGATGGATGGATGGATGGATGGGTGGATGGATGGATGGATCTGTGTGCAACATAAAACCGATTTCCACATTTTACTCACACTCATATTTCAACAACTCAAAGCATGCTGGGTGTACAGATTTCAGATACGTTTCCCTTCTGGATGTCCAGAAGCAAACAAAAGTAACCAGGCTTTTGTTAACCAGGTCCCTCGAGTTTTCTTCAAAACAAAATGTCAGATTTCATTTAGATGTGTTTTTTTTATTCAAATGATATGTATTTGAATTTACATATATTCTCATCTTATTAATATTATACATTTTAATCTCTCCTAATCACTGTACATTTTATTTCTCATTTGTTTTCACATATTTAATATTATTGTTGTCTTACTTTACTTTCATTTGCATGTCTGAGTGTGGTTGCTTATTTTCAGTGGCCTGCAAAACATTATTGTTTTTTGTGTTGCTTGGGTTTCTCTTTTCTTTTTTTTCTTTTTTTTTTGCAAGCCATAAAAATATTGACTCCAATAGATCATGTTTTGTTTGAGAAATAAAAATAAATAAATAAAGGCTCTCTATGGCAGACTGTTTCTTACCACTCAAGGGCAGAAGATGGCAGTATTGACTGGAAAACAGCTCGAGTGGTTCACTCTTGAGCTCAGAGGCATTTCAATGAACTGACAGACCTGAAGATAAAACCAGAAGAAACTGAATCCTCTGTCACCCATTGGAATAAAAACAAAATACAGGGTGAGGATGATCAACAGTTGTTATCCTTATGTAGATTTCTTGATAAATGTATATTATTAGTAGAACTTACATTTGTAGCCTGATCACTGTCACACTAATGATTGGAACCATGAGCTTGATCATGATCATCTCCATGCAGCAGCCCACATATACAAAGTGCCACTTAAATTGTGTTCACATAAAGTGAAACTAAAAAACTAAAATATAATATTGTAATATGGTATGAACTGAAATAGACAACAACAACAACAAAAAACAACTTTACACTACTAATACAATAGTATCTGTCAGGGTAAGATAATATTATGATGATAGAAGGGGAGGTACCTGAAAAAAAAAGCTCAACAATGCATTAATGGAATAATGGAAAAATAAATGTAAATGCTGTCACACTAACAGAAAATGTACAATAAATCAATCATTTAAACATTCTACAAACTGTCTATACAAATGGGAAAATAAAGTACTAAATTGTAAATAAATGGAATGATAGATTTATGTCAGCTCATTGCAGTAATATAATAACATTGACACAAATAGATATAATGTATGAGATTGTTTTACAGTACAAACTTCCATGGTTCAGCTCTCTTGTTTGTTTTGTTGAGAAACTGAAAACTTGACCTTTCCAATGTGTTCCTTGGAGACACTGAGCTTGACCTTGTTGAGGAGTTCAAGTATCTCGGGGTCACTCTGGATTCAACACCCTCCTTTGAAAAACACATTAAACACACTGCTCTTACAATCAAGTTTAATTTACAGAACTTCAAACAATAAACTCAGCAAAGATGTAATTCAGCTGTGACATTTTCTCACTGATTACTGTATTAAATCCTGGTCACTCATTCAAGAAACAAGTAGCAAACCCAAAAGAACCCTTTTCAAAAAGTCCATAAAAAATCTGGATCAAAAGCCTTGATCATAATATCTCTAATATTCTTGAAAAATACAAAATACTACATTTTCAAAATTCTTTGAATTTTAAAAACTGTTGCCTGTCTGACTGTCAATAAAGCACTTCATATTCTTGCCCGCCTCCACTCTGTAACTACATTAAACCTATACCTGTGAGGGGTCTCAGCACCAGAGCGCCCTCTAGAGGAGATGTTGAGATCCCACACAGAAGAACAATATTTGGAAAACTGTGTTGTCGATAAGAGGTCAGTTTTGTAGTTTAGCTTGCCGGCAGATACATAAGAGTGCCCGACTTACATTTCTTTGAAAAAACAACTTCAACGTGATCTTAAAATAAATCAGTCCTGCACTCATTTTACGCAAATGTATTTTTTATAGTTTTTATATTGTGTTTTTATATCCCTTTATCCATTCTCTTGCTTGTGTGACCTGCCTCGGGACTACAGATGTACATTTTCAGTTTTGCTATAACCTAGTGCTTTTACAATTTGTGTATTTGTGTATGAAAGAAAGAAAGAAAGAAAGAAAGAAAGAAAGAAAGAAAGAAAGAAAGAAAGAAAGAAAGAAAGAAAGAAAGAAAGAAAGAAAGAAAGAAAGAAAGAAAGAAAGAAAGAAAGAAAGAAAGAAATGTATTCAAACATATTTTATCCCGGTGAATTGAACTGAATGTTCATTCTTGACAATGCAGTTAAATTCAGTTAAAGATTCAGTCCGCCAACTCCTCTGAGCACAGACTTATCTCCCGATCCCAGAATGAGAAAATAGTTTCATATTCATTTTAGCACACATATTTGGTTGCACACAGAAAAAAATTAAGTTCATAGGCAAGACAACTGTTTTGTTCTGATTACTGTAATAGGGTATTCTGAGATTGAAGGGAATCTGTCTAATAACTGTGTTGTTTCAAGCAAAGATGTCTCTGCATTTGGCAGGAAGAGAAGCACATCATCTGCATACAGGCGTAGTTTGTGAGCTACAGTCTGTCTGAATGCAGCTGTAAGAGGGAGAGAATGGACTGGTGCTTTTTTGAGGATTGAAAGGTTGAAGAAGAATCAGTTGTTGTTGCAAAGGTGAGTTGTACAAGAATTTGATCCAGGAGAAGTATTTTTTCTTAATCTACGTGCATTATAAGATCTTTATTGTCATTACACTTTACTGTGTATAGTGTCATACAACTTTTACTGCTGAGTTTTCTATTGTGATGGGACACGGTGTGTGTGGGGTGTGTGCGTGTGTGTGTGTGTGTGTGTGTGTGTGTGTGTGTGTGTGTGTGTGTCTGCATGCGAATGTTGGTGTGTTTGTGTCTTGTGAATATGAGTGGGTGGAAGGCACAGTGTGTGCTCAAGTGCAATAACAAGATTAAGTTGGTTTTCATGGCTTCACTTCTGAGTGCTGAACGTCACACAAGCTTGACATTCCAAAAGACTATTAATTATGAATCACTGTTTTATGGCTTCCGTTAAACCACTATTGTTCCATCATTGTTATATTGTCTTTTTTCAAAGGAAGCCGTGGCAGCTGACATCATGGAGAGGGCAGGGCACAACGTTCAGACAGAACCGTCATGCTGTTAAGCCCAGGAATGCTTTATGTCAGATCTCATGTGGTTTTTAACTTGAAAATCAAACTTGATAAACGACTGAGAGTGTTAACGAATAGAAAGTTACAAACAACCTGAACAATCACAGTTTCACAGTTTATCCCTAAACAACAATAATTATTTGTATACTTTATGTGAAGAAGCTCAGATATATGCAGTAATTACTGTGATTTACTATGGTAGGTAAACACAACCTACAATCCATTTAATCCTGTGCAGTGTCGGAGTACTTAGAGGAATGCAAACTCCATATGTTTTTTTTAACCCAAGACGTTCTTGCCGTGAGGCAAGACTGCAAGCCAGTATGGTACCTTGTACTCCCCCCCCCCCCCATGTTTACTTCTATTTATCTAATTGAAAATGCACAATTCTGAAATATTTCTAAAACATTTTACAAACATTGTTCTTAATGCTTTTAACTAAATCAAAAATGTGTACATTTAACTCAGAGGGTCCCTGCAGGCTTGTGGTATCCAGCAAGCACTGTGCTGTGGATACCCCAGCTTTAGAAAATACAGTGGATGTACAGGGAAATTAGTATTTGATACATTTCTTACATTTCAGGGTCCAAATCAAGCCATTTTGGCTTCCTTCTAAACAAGCTGTTATTTCATTCAATATTAAAAAAAGTAAAATAAAATAAAGTCTCTGAATTCAGAACCTCTTGCTGAATTTTATCAACTTTTTCAACTTGATCTTCATCAAATATGATGATCTTTGGCATTCATTATATATGGAAAGTATACTTTCGGTTTGGATGAATATTGAAAACTAATATAAAGACTGCCATTTTTTTGGTCATTTTGAAAAGAAATTGAAGATTTGTGTTCATTGATTTTTTTTAGGGGATAAAAAGAAATAAAAACATGAATGTTTTTAAAGAGTTTTATACATATTTGCCACCAAGACGGTGAAAAAGTCACAAATCTGAGGAGGATATCCACTGGTTTAATGCATCAACATTACTGGACAGTGGCTCATGAGAAAAATAGAGATGAGACACAAAAAGAGCTCACAGGGGTGTGCCTCAGTGAATCCATAAAGACAAAACAAAAGAGTATAACTTCAGTTAACTATAATTACATATAATAATAGACAATGATAGTCACCTAAACAAGAGCAGGCGTGTCAAGAGTCACAACAATAAAACTGGGCAAGGCCAAATGTTCAATCGACGTAATTAGAAACTTCATTTTATTTTCCCATCATACAAATGAAATCAGGCGAGGCAGTGCTGTACCTAATTACAAAACATCTATCCATCCATTCTCTGTGAAGCTACGTTCAGAGTCACGAGGCACTGGAGGTGATAGAATAGGTGAAGGCAGGCTGCACACGGCGTATTCCATTAGTCTGTCACGGGAAAATCAAAGAATATACACATGGGGGGAATTGAAGGTCACCAATAAACCGCTCATGCTTGTTTTGGCACTTTTATGATTCTGATTAATTATAATTTCAATATATTTTCATGATGAAAATGCCATTTCAGTTGAATCACATGGAGCGAGACAAGACATAGAAGTGGATTGAACATGGGAGCTGAACACCTTTTGCTTTCTTGCTGTTCGTCATCGATGTGGTGTTTGTGGAGAACTGTATTGCAAGTCTTCACTTTCTATAGATATATTATCTATTTGATGTGTCGCTGTCAAATGTTTAGTCCTGCTGATCTGACATAAAGTAGGGAGTGAGGCAGTCTATGGAGACGAGCCAGACTCAGAGGTGAATAACTCTTCCTCTTCTTCTTCCTGTCCCTCACTTTAGTGACCAGTGCTGAGCACACAGCCTGTTCTACTGATGCTTTGAAAAGAAATACGGAATGTATTCCTTTCCTTTTTGTAAAAGGTTAAGTCCACTAAGAATGCTGAAATTTCAAAATATCACAAGGGGTAATGATAAACTTCATAAACGTAATGTTTTTTGCTTGATTTTCCACTTTTTAACCATCAAGTTATTGGCAAACTTACGTTATTTTAATGGATTCGGCAAGGTCACCGCAAGTCAACGCTCTGTACCCAATTTGACAGAAAGAGCCTGGGAAGTAGAGAGAAAGGATTTGCATTTCTATAACTACATTAAATTAAAAAAAGTTAAATAATCATGTCTCAGAGTTAATGCATTGATGGCAGAATATTGAAATGGATTTCTTAATGGGGATGGCGCCACCACAAAATGCTTACAGGCTTTTGAAACTGTGGAAGTTGTCAATTACTCTGAAAATCAGTTATATGTGCCACCTTTGGTTGAAAATGGTACAAATGTTGAGTTTTATTTCAAAACATTACCTGCATTATGTTGCAGCCAATGGTGACACCCAAGAAGCTTGTAGACTATTCTTTGTTTGCATTTCAGAACATTCTTTCCTAGATGACTTTGACAAACCCTTGTCTCATGCTGTTGTTTGGACAATTTGCTGTTAAGCTCCAATTAGTCATTAGTCCAATTCCAATTAGTTCACTTTGGATTTTATACAAAAATGCACTGGGAATCATCATCTCTCTCTCTCTCTCTCTCTCTCTCTCTCTCTCTCTCTCTCTCTCTCTCTCTCTCTGTCTCTCGCTTTGTTGGCCACAACCATAAGTTGTAAACGTCATTTAAAGTGGATATAGTTGTTCATGATAATGTCCATAATGTTTCAAGTTTGAGCTTTCGAAGGTAAATAAATGCCTGAAATACTAGTGGCGTTAAATTCAGAATTACCATGACCATATTTGTTTTAGGAATTCAGAGATAGATCACTGTCACTTTGTCAGGTCAAACCTAATCAAATTTAAGAAAGTGTCAATAAAATGAAAGGAAAGCAGACGTACATGAAAAGTTAAAGGAAAATTCATGGGTGCAGGTAGCTATTTGAGATGTTTCTCTTACTCGACATCATAACACAAGTTTCCGATTGAAGACACACTTTTGGGAATGTAAATGAATTGTTGAATGGTATGTGCCGACAAGTTCAGAAATGATTGTCCCTATTAGGCACAAAGAATACTAGATATCATTAACACAGTGGCACACATTTGGTGTCTCCTGCCATTATATACAATTAAAGATGGGGGGGGAACACTGGTGGCCACAAGACAACAACAAAACCTCCCAGCCAGCCAGGTGCTGCTACTATGGTGACAAATCTTGCCCCACAGCAGTAATGGAGAAAAGGAGTGATGCAAATTTCCAAGCGAAAAATGGGAGGGTGATCAAAAGCACAATAATACAACAACTGTGGGGATACATTGCAAAACAAAAAGCAAACAGTGATTCATATCCTGCTGTCGTAGTCATTTGGAATGTGAAGCTCATATAACTTTCAGCACTAACAAGCGAAAACCCTGTCATTCTTGTTATTGCACACACACCCACACACACACGCACGCACGCACGCACGCACACACACACACACACACACACACACACACACACACACACACACACACACACACACACACACACACACACACACACACACACACACACACAGACACACACAGTATTTGTAAGTGACTGTTTTTTGTTTTTGTTGTTGCTGTTCTTGTTCAACTTCTTAAATGTGGAAACTTGTATTTTTACGTTATCTCTAAGGGCAAAATCAAGTAATAGACTACTAAAAGGTTAAAATGTGACCAGCAAATGATAAACAAATAAACTGGTATAAACTGGTGAAAACAAACCGGTGTTTGATGGGTTAAAATCCTGAAAATGACAGTGGGTATGGTTTTTATGGTCAAGGCTGAAGTCAGACAAAAATTGTCAAAAAATATCTAAGAAATGTATTCTCTTAATTATTATATTTATATTAATTTGCGATACACAAAAGATTTTATGAAGATCTGAAACAGCATTCAATTTAAGGATATGGTCATTATTAAGATATTAATGTTGGGACAACAGAAAAACATTAGTTTAGTAAAGTGTTTTGTTTTTGTTTTTTTTTAAACATTTTTTGGGATGTGGACATTTTTGTCATAAACGCATTTTCAAAAATGCCAGAAAAAAGTTCACTGTTGTTTTTTGATGATTTCAGATTGAATATCTGGGATTGTTTCTTTCATTTACTTGTTTTCATAATATATTGGCTCCAATTTCATGGAGCATATGGTGACAAACTGCCTCAGTTGTATGTTTTGTTTGTAATATACAAACACTTTGTTGCTCATGCATAAACTTTCCAGAGTCCCTGGAACTCCTCGTGCAGGACTTCTTCTACCAGCACTATCCTGGTATTCAGTGCAGAAAGTCTACTCCGCGCATTTGTGCCACCCTCACTTATGAGTCGTTGTAGTTGACTCAGTAGAAGTTGTGTTTGGGGCAAATTTATTTGTTTTGCAAAAAGAATGACAGGTTGATGTATTTAGAATGGCACTGACTTCTTCCGGAAAAAGCAGCAATCGGATATCAATGGTAATGTCACACACATTCAGAGTTCCACAGCCTGCAACAGTGATAGAGTTGCTATCATGAAAGACTGTGGATGAAAAGTTTCAGTTTTGCAGATGATAGACAAATCAACTTATCCATGAAACCAGATGATACTGATCAACTTGCCAAACAAGAAGTTTGTCTTGAAGACATAAAAGCCTTAAGGAACAGTAGTGTGCAGTCAGGGGCAGAAAATGTCGAAAAGGATTTTTCTTTCTTTTTGAATAATTAAAAAGTGATTCTGAAATCTGTGTCTCGAATCAATTAGTGACTTTAGAAACGTTATCCAGAGGAGGACTGGTTTTATTTTGTGGAGCTCAAATCTCCTATGTCTTCTAAACGCATCACAACTACTTTCCTCTGCTGGGGCAGCAGAGGAAAGCATTGCTACCTCTGATTGAAGCTGGACGAAGCTGGACAGTATCATCAGCTATTCATATTTTGTGGAATTTCTAGCACTAGCCTTGGTGTCATTGAAATGAGCTTGACTGATTGGTCCATGGGCAGGTGGTGATGACGCTCTGTTATTATCTGCTGCTCTGGAGTGATGGAGGCTAATTTAACAGCAAGGTCGGATGATTTGATAGCAGACCTGCTTCAGGGCCTTTTTCAAGGCGCCTGTTTGTAGAAGAAATGGAAATTGTGAATAGAGGAAGACTGACACCAGAAATGGATGAGCTAACTCAGACCAACAAAGGCTTTGTGCAGCATTTTATAGCAGGATGGATTTAATCTACAAGTAATGGTGAGTGCTAGTTTTATTTTTTTACTTCCACTGGATTAGATTGGCACTGCTTTGGCATTTGGTGCAGTTTTTTGATACTAAAATGGTGTTTCCCATACAATCGTGCACACAGACAGACAAGCATGCATGCATGACAGTAGTGATGGAGACTCGTCGGACGCTACGGACCCCCCCTCCCCTCCCTTTCACCCCCTTCTTCGTGCAAACATGTGGGAAACAGTGGAAGATGATCTCATGGCGATGCTGCACAGTGTCTTGGTGTGTTGTGGTTGTTGATCAGGTGTCATGTTGGTGTGGATTAAGTACTGATGCATTGTAGTGGCCTTACATTGGATTCGGACCGTGTATTTACGGTGCCGGTAGCAGCACACACCACGGAAGAGTTGGCAAATTAATAAAAATGAATTGAAGGCTCTGATTGTGGGTGAATTATGTGACAAGGGGATTGTAATAGTTGAGACTCAGTCAGTGCTCGCTCCTCCTGTGGATGGCGCCCCAACAGAGGTTTGTGGGTGGCCGCGTGATGGGTAAAGCACCCAGTGCCAGTGATGCTGGGGAGGAAGATGACTTAAGAGCTGGTGGGGCTTGAACTCCCTGCACGCTCCCGCCATCATCTTCCTATGGCTGTGATCGGTCTCTGGTTTGGGCTCGGCTCAAGTTGAAGCAAGCCCGACTGGAACATGAGGCTCATGAGCGGGCCCAGAACCGACAGTTCCAGCTGGAAATTCGAAGGCTGGGATCGAAGCGGACACATTCTGTCAGGTTTTGGCAGTTGGAGCTGGAAGTATAGAAAATGGCTGTAAAGTCTGAGTCCCCTGCTCTAACCACACAAGCTTTTGATGTGACTAAATGTGTACAATTAGTAAGAGAGTACAGAGAAGCCGAGGTGGACTGCTACTTTGCTGCTTATGAACGGATCGCCCTTGCCCTGAAATGGCCAAGTGTGGGCCCTCTTGCTGCAATGGAAATTAAGAGGTAAAGATTTGGAAATTGTGTCACCTTTACCACTGAATGATAGCCTTGAGTACACCACTGTTAAAAGTGCCATATTAAAAGCCTATGAATTGGTGCCAGAGGCTTACAGGCAGAAATTTCAGCAACTCCAGAAAAACCCACTCCCACACCAAAGTTACCTTGAATTTGTCAGAGAAAAAAGTGTTTTGTTTGACCGATGGTGTTCATCTTGTGACGTTAACAATGTAGAATCACTCAGAGAATTACTCCTGCTGGAGGAGTTCAAACAATGTCTGCCTGAATACATGACCATGTATTTAAATGAGAAAAAAGTGACTACATTGGATTCAGCTGCTACATTTGCTGACGAGTATATGTTTACACACAAGACTGACTTTTCTGGTGCCAGAGATAAACCACATGTTACCTCGGATGAATCTGCCTCTCGAGTAAAACCCACTCCAGTTAAGAAAGAAGAAATGTTATTGGCATTGGTTATTTGGTGAAATGTTATTGGCAACTGCTTATCCTTGAAACGTAAGAAGGTGAGTGAAGCCTCCCAGTCAAACGCTGTTGCACTAATCAAGGTATCACCAGGCAGGACTGAGATTGACAAATGTGGCCCTTATTTCAAACCTTTTGTGTTGGACGGCTTTGTGTCGGCGAATGTAAATGACAAAGCCGTCCCGATAAAACTTCTGAGAGACACGGGATGTTCACAGTCTCTCATTTATTCAAGTGTACTTCCCTTTTCTGATGCAACTTCCTGTAACTGTAACTCCAATTTGCAAGGAGTAGACATGGGCTACACTCTGAGACTGTTGCATCTGGTAACATTGAAATAAAAACTAGTGAATGAAACTTTCGCCTTTGCTGTGTGCCCTGCCATTCCCATCAAAAGTATCCCTCTTATTTTGGGGAATGATGTGACGGGAGGTCGGGTCCTCCCTGCTCTGGAAGTTTATGACACTCCAAAAATCGAGGAACTTCAAGAGGATGAGTCAACTGATGTATTTCCTGCTTGTGCAATTACTTGTGCTCAAGCACACAAAAACAATGAGATTGATGTCAATTTGTCTGACTGTGGTTTTTCCTGCTCTGTCTGAGATACAGGATAGAGGAGTACTGTGGTTGGTGATGCAGTGAGGACTAACAATGACAAAAAGCAAATGGAGGATTTCAAGCGCAGTTCACTTCCCCATTCTTCGCCACTTCCTGTGACACAGAATCGACTGTGTGCAGCCAGAAATCTGACCCGACCCTGCGGAAGTGCTGCGAAAGTGTTGGGGAGAAAGGACAATTAATATTGTTCCCATCTTTTACCTTGATAATGACTTGTTACTCAGAAAATGGAATGCTGTAGCTGATGATGAGTCTGATTGGTGCTCAGTGAATCAGATCATGGTTCCTCGTGAGTATCGCACACAAGTTTTGTCGCTTGCTCATGATAATGCCTGGTCTGGGCATTTCGGTGTGAACAAAACCTATCAGCTCATTCTCCGACATTTTTTCTGGCCTGGTTTGAAAGGAGATGTTGCAATATTCTGCAGAAACTGTCACGGGTGTCAACTTGCTCGTAAACCAAACAACGTGATGCCACCTGCACCGCTTCATTCCATTCCTGTGGTTGGTGAACATTTTGAAAAACTTTTCATCGATTGTGTTGCATCCCTGCCTCGTTAAAAAGGGGGATATCTATATCTAACAATTACTTTCTTTCATACTTCTCAACACATGATTAGACAAACAGCAGCGCGTCGAGTGTCCTTCACTCTTTGGTGCGATCCAGCCTGTTACTACCAGGCGATCCAGCACCGGAGCTATACTTTGACTTGCCAGTCTGGGTGTCCGAATCCCATTTCGATGTGATCCAGCCTTCTACTATAAGGCGATCCAACATCAATTATCTTTAACTCTTTGGTGCGATCCAACCTGTTGCAATCAGGTGATCCAGCACCGGACCTATATTTTGACATGCCAGTCTGGGAGTCCGCATCCCGTTTTGATGTGATCCAGCCTTCTACTATAAGGCGATCCAACATCAATTATCTTTATAGTGCTCCAACACTTTTTAATGTCTCTGGTATATGCAATTTTATTTCATGCCAAATATAGCTTCTAAATCTGAGTTAAATTTAACAGTTATTTTACATGGTAGAATTCAAACAACCGGACTCAAATTGAAGACTTTTCAAAAGGCGTCTTCTTACCTTCAATTGTGTACACTGTTGAGTCCGGCCACTGAAATCCCCCACCTCTCTACAACCTCTCGTCGGATCACGTCGGGGTCACCAAACTGTTGGAATTCTTACCTGTGTTCCCCTGAATTCCTGCGTGTTCGTTTGATCCGGTAGAGGCAGAAAGAGAGCGTTAATTTCTTCAATAATGCATTTAATAATCACACAAACAAGAGATTACAAAAATGCATATCAGATTATACAATGCTACAAAATTCCATATATCAGAGTTTACATTATACGAGCTCGGACCGTTCTTCCTTGCAGACCCAAGTATATAGGCCAGGTTTACAATGAAGAAGGGCCCCGTTGCAACGCGGGGTTCATATTTATACATTTGCATACGACACCTCAACCTCACATTGGTGAGTTCCTCGTGATGTATGCGTTGCTATGGTGACGTTGCTATTCCTTTGTCTCCAAAACTGCTTAAAACTGGTTTTACTCAGAGCTTGACGTTCCGTGGGACCAAACTCACCTCTGACCTCTTATCTGTTCCAATCTTACCTTAACCATAAATTGTACAGAATGGAGCACTGAGGAGACATCGCCAACCAACTTGGGATGTCCCTGAACATTAATTTATAGCTTTGTTTTTCCCAACTTTAGCAGTGGGAGAAATCCCAGCTGTGGAGGAAGATAACAATACAATGTGTTCAGTTGTCTCACAGAAATCAAATGTTTAACTTGTATATTCCTTCAGTAGACATGGGCTACACTCTGAGACTGTTGCATCTGGTAACATTGAAATAAAAACTAGTGAATGGAACTTTCGCCTTTGCTGTGTGCCCTGCCATTCCCATCAAAAGTATCCCTCTTATTTTGGGAAATGATGTGACGGGAGGTCGGGTCCTCCCTGCTCTGGAAGTTTATGACACTCCAAAAATCGAGGAACTTCAAGAGGATGAGTCAACTGATGTATTTCCTGCTTGTGCAATTACTTGTGCTCAAGCACACAAAAACAATGAGATTGATGTCAATTTGTCTGACTGTGCTTTTTCCTGCTCTGTCTGAGATACAGGATAGAGGAGTACTGTGGTTGGTGATGCAGTGAGGACTAACAATGACAAAAAGCAAATGGAGGATTTCAAGCGCAGTTCACTTCCCCATTCTTCGCCACTTCCTGTGACACAGAATCGACTGTGTGCAGCCAGAAATCTGACCCGACCCTGCGGAAGTGCTGCGAAAGTGTTGGGGAGAAAAGACAATTCATATTGTTCCCATCTTTTACCTTGATAATGACTTGTTACTCAGAAAATGGAATGCTGTAGCTGATGATGAGTCTGATTGGTGCTCAGTGAATCAGATCATGGTTCCTCGTGAGTATCGCACACAAGTTTTGTCGCTTGCTCATGATAATGCCTGGTCTGGGCATTTCGGAGTGAACAAAACCTATCAGCTCGTTCTCCGACATTTTTTCTGGCCTGGTTTGAAAGGAGATGTTGCAATATTCTGCAGAAACTGTCACGGGTGTCAACTTGCTCGTAAACCAAACGTGATACCACCTGCACCGCTTCATTCCATTCCTGTGGTTGGTGAACATTTTGAAAAACTTTTCATCGATTGTGTTGCATCCCTGCCTCGTTAAAAAGGGGGATATCTATATCTAACAATTACTTGTACTACAACTTGGTTCCCCAAAGCCGTGCCATTACGGCAAATAACTGCTCCTACCATTGTGAAAGCATTAACCAAATTCTTTTCAACTTTTGGTTTTCCCAAGGTGGTGCAGTCTGACCAAGGAACACATTTTCAGTCTCATAATTTTTCCCCAAGTGTTAAAAGAATTGGGTATAACCCATACAACTTCCAGTGCTTACCACCTCCAGTCGCGAGCAGTCACAAGGAGCCCTCGAATGGTGGCATCAGACATTAAAATCAATGCTACGAAAGTACTGCACCGAGACAGGGAGAGGCGGGGAGGAGGGGTTACCATTTGCCTTGTTTGCTGCGCGGGAGTACACACAGGAGTCTCCTGGATTCAGCACTGTCGAATTAATTTTTAGACATGTGCGACGTGGACCGTTAAACGTTTTTAAAGAGAAGCTGTTAGACTCAAAGACTTTGTCAGAGACAAACATCCTGGACTACGTAAGTCACTCCGAGCATGTTTACATAATGTGTGTTCTTTTGCTCAACACAACCTAGACAAACAAACATGAAGCACTGTTATAATAGTGAAGCCGTATTGCAACTGCTTAAAGGTCATGACCAAGTGCTTGTCCAACTTCCATTTCCTGGTTCTGTGTTAGACGCAAAATTTAACGGGCTCTACGGAGTTCAGAGCCAACTCGGTGACACAGACTACGTTATCAAAACCCCGGCCAGGCGGTGCAAAACTAGAGTTTGCCACATAAATATGACCTGACAGTGCTGTTGACTCCTGACAACACCGCTCCTGTGCTATCCACTAACCTGAAACAACCGACACCTGAATCTGATGGGCTAACTTTGCCCACCCCAGAGATGCCAAGCTGGGCTTGCCAACTCAGAAATGCGAAAAGCCCTTCCTGAAACACTGTCTCACCTCGCTGACTCGCAGCGTTGTGACATAATTGAACTAATAGACGGTTTATGTGTGTTATTTAATGACGTGCCATCCCACATTCACATCATCGAACATGACATTAATGTAGGGAATGCAAGACCAATAAAACAACACCCGTATCGCACCAACTGTGAAAAACGTATGCTATTGCAACAGGAGATGGATTATCTCCTGGATAATAATCTTGCTTCCCTAAGTAATAGCCCCTGGAGTTCACATTGCTTTGTGGAAAGAAAGCTTGATGGTTCATTACTGATTACCGGAGAATAAAAGCAATTATGATGCCTGACTCGTATCCAATGCCCCACACCCCGGCTAAATTTGACCGTACTGTCTGCGGTGGGACCGCGCAACAGAGTTGGGCTTTTGCGCGCTTTGCCGTACCGTGTCCTCCCGCCTCGCCCTGCTCCTGTGTGGAACCACGGCTATAGTCTACCCTGCTGTTGAAATGGGGAAAGGGAGTATATTATCTTTACATTCTTGGAAGGGATGGTGTTCGCTGGTGGTTGAGAGATAACAGGAAGGTTCACACTCTTATTCTCATCGGATGTGAAGGATCCTCCTCAGCGCAATCTTCTGTGTCAGACATATAATCCAATATGTCACTTTCACAGCTAAAGCGCTGTTCCAAATCATTATGGACAGTAAACATTTTCAAGCGAGAGAGAGAGAGAGAAAGCAGTGCAGATTGCAGTAGACACAGATCACAATGAGGAATGATTTGGACAAGCTTTTATATGTTTGTTCCTCCTTTATTTTGCATGAACTACCAATGTTGTTGTGGGAACACGAATACCTCACCCTCCAATGTGCGGGAAATATCAGTTCTACCAGAAGAATTATCAAAATTGTCGTGGGAATTGTTTTTTTCCTCACACCCCCACTTGTATGTATCAAAAGTGTCAGCTCTGCACCTGCAGGTGTGGGAATATTCGGTCACACAGACAGACCAACAAGCTTTACATAGCTCAAACGGTTTGGTCTCATATTGACCCCAGAAAAACACTAATGTGTGTAATATGTGTTCAGTGAATTGGAAAAAATGTCATAATGATAATTTTATGCTTAATCAGTTAAAAGTCATCAAATATGAAGCAAAAACATTAATGCAGCTATTATATTTTGGAATTGTATTGAATTATTGTTTAATGATAAACACTGAATGTCTTCAAGCTTTAAAGTATTTCTATGATTATATTTTGTTTATTTCTATGTAAAGCTTTTATTTATTTATTGTATTTCTTTGTAAAACACTGTGAACTGCCTTGTGTTTAAATCGTGCTTCATAAATACATGTCCATTGCCTACCCTTTATAGTCTGTTGTCAAGTTTGATAAAGAGGCAATAACCCAGTGCAATAATTTCAGTGCAACATCAGTGTTTTATGCATCTTAAGACGTCAATACTTTAATACTTTAATACTTGATTGCTGTTTTTGTTCTTAGACACTTAACTTATTTTTCTAAGTGCTTGAGACTTGAGTGTTGCTATCTTAGCCATTTGAAATGGAACTGTGTTCATTTGTGGATTTTTAAAGATAATAAAGCATATTTCTCTTAATGTCTGTCAGTCTGTCTGTAAACTCTCATCCCCTTAAATAGAAAAGTCTTTTGTCATAAAGGTGTGAAACAAAAAGAGTCAAAATCATAATTACCTGCAGATATTCTTTATTGAATAGAATTACAACATACGCATAGAAAGAACTTGATTGATTGAATTGTTCAAAGATGATTCATTTTGACCTGTAATGAAATCACTTGTCTGAAAATTTGACAAAAGAGAAAACTCACAACTGATACTTGCAAAATAGCATTAAGAAAAACTTGATTGATTAAAGCCACTGAACTGTCTTGAAGAATAATAATTTTTATAATTTTATGAGACAAAAAATCAAAATTGAAATCCAAAAGTTAACCACAGTGATTATGCATGTTGATGATTTCTAAATGATATAAAGGAGAAGAGAGTATATATAATTTTCAGCGTTGGTTACTACTGGTCACAGCGGTTCTGCAGGTTACTGGCGTAGTGGGGCAGCAGGTTAAAGTGGTGGCTCTGGAGAAGTCCTTGTATTTGGTAGAGGACCTGTTGTTCTTCCTGGAAGAGCGCCAGCAGGTTCTGTTGCCCGCAGAGAGAACCGTGGATCTGATGCAGCAGCACCTGGTGGTTGTTTACCAGCAGGCATTGCTGGTAGTGAAGTGGAAGTTGATGGTGGTGGTCGACTGGCAGGTCCTCTTGTTGTTCCAGCAGGTTGTTTTGGTCACTAAGCAACTTTAGATGCAGTTGGAAAAGCACCAGTTGTTGTTGCTTAAGCAGCTCAAGGTTTATGTTGGCAGACAGTAGTCGTACTTTCAGCAGCAGAGCTTTTATTTGTGCTAAGAGCTCACGAGACGGGGTGTAAACTGTTGTTGGGTCACTAACAGTAGTATAACCCGGAGTGGTTGTAGTTGTGTCTCTAAGTATAGTATGCGTATAAGCCACAGTGGTTGTAGTTGGCTCAGGAGTGGTTGTAGTTGGTTCAGGAGTGGTTGTAGTTGGTTCAGGAGTGGTTGTAGTTGGCTCAGGAGTGGTTGTGGTTGGGGCAGGTGTAGTTGTTGTGGTAACAAGGAAACAGGTTGGTGTACCAATAACTGTACCCACTTCTTCCAGGAAAGGCAGATTTCTGATGTCATTAGCGATGTCACACACATTTGAAGTTCCACATCCACCAACAGAGATCAGTTGACGATCTATCAAGACTGTGGATGAAAAGATTGAATTTCGTGGTCAAATAAATGTCTTCATTACTCATGTCAGACAAATATATACTGATTCAAGAGATGGAGAAAACTGATTCACATTTTTTTGTATCTACAGAGAAAGAAAAAGTGCATTCTTGATGACTTTGAAATATATATCAATCGTTCGCCTGTTCAAAGGCATGCAGTGATTTTATGTCCTTACACTCATGAAACAAGTTTAAACAGAAGCAAAACAGATTCAGAGATTTTTTGTTAAATGTACAATAAAAATACTGACTTTGTGTCTGAAAGCAGGTGTCCTCCTCTCCTCCACAATTCACTACTGAGTCGCAGTTGTCAGTGCTGGGATCACAACCCCTGCATTCTATACCATTGTCTCCAGGAATAGCAGGGACTGAAACAAAAGATATGAAACCAACGAGTGAATATTTAAGCCTTTTGACTTGAAAAGTATTTTGAAAAATTTGTTGTTTGTTCTTTTCATCACAATTCTTCTGATCCAAATATACTTACATTCCAGGCTCCTCAAGTTGCAGTCATCAGAATCATCACAGCACTCAGCATTTGCAACTGTGTGTATCCCACCCAGGTTGGCTGCAATAGTAGGGAAGCCTGTGGCTGGACAAACCTCGCTGTTTGCACAGTCCCTGTAGATTCTCTGTATTCCATTGGCTTCTGTTGTCAAAAAAGAGCATTGTGAATTTCATGGAACACACATTTCATTTGTTAAAATATGTAGTTCAGTGAAAATGAAAAGCTGATCTGAAGAAAAGAATACCTGTGATGAAGACATTCAAACAGACTTCATCATCTGCACATTCAACTGTCCGTCCAAAAGCACAGCTCAGATCATTGACATCTGTACATACGTGACAACGGATTGCTCCAGCTGTGATGGGAACAAACAGGACAAAATATTATTTTAGGAAAAGAAATGTGTGAATGGTGAAAAGTCTTTGTCACATTATTGAGATTTAACATGAAGCTTTAATCCTGGTTTTTACATGTGTACATTACTACTTTTCTTTCTTGAATTCCTATCTCCAGAGGTTTTCCCCTGTGCTGTCACATTTCAATATCTGTCATAGAAATGAATAACTAATTATGTTTCCTCTATTCTTTTAATCTGTCATTAATTCCAGAAATCAAAATAAAACTTGGCAGCTTTAGCAGATTCACTAATGTGTACATGTTATAATATTAACAGATCATTAAACTTTCTTTTACTGATTTTAAATTGTATTTCTGTGTTAATAATACATGAGGTTGTGTTGTACCTGCATAAGTTGTATAGTAAAATAAGTTTGGTTACCTGTGCTGGAGAATGCCCAGAGGAGAGTGAGAGAGAGGATCAGCTTCATCATGATGATCAGGAGTTTACAGCAGAGTCTTCCTGAAGGCTGGATCTGTCTCTGCTGAGCATTATTCGTCTTTTTATATCGTTCAGGTGTTCAAGCATTTGATGAAAAATGTGCGCGGAAGCACCTTAATTACTGGGTGTGTTGTCCATTCTTACAGGATGATCGTTCAGACACTCCTGATTTGATTCTTTTGAACAGTCACCACACCCTTTTTATTTATTTGAAATGTTCCTCAGCTCAAAACACTGACGGCATTTCTCTGTGCTAAACTTAGGTGTTTGGCTTTGTGTGCACACTGAACTGTCCACCTCCCTTTATATTTCACTTGACAACTGAATCATTGTGTGTCGACTGTGAAACCATGCTCACTGTTCTCTATTTATGGAAATGAAGAGTTTCCATTAGGTCAATGAATATTTAAACGCTCCCTAAATCTTGAAAAAGCATCACATTGATGCTACAAACAGATGCAGCCACCATCATAGTTTCACCTCATTTATTTCTTCCATTCATATTTATTTTATTTACAGAAACCCTATCAAACAACTTCTTTCATCTCAGCACATTCAGTGTTATTTTTATTGATTCAGTTTGAGAGGTTTATGTAGTTATGACTAAGATTTCTTATCACAGTTTGTCAAAATGTTTTTTAAATGAAGTTATTCAAATGACATTATAATAGTATTTTGAATTGAATATTTTTCCCCAATTGTACACGAGCTGATTAAGATTGCTTTATGAAAGCCGAAAGGACAGTGGGGGAGTATTGCCAGACCTGGATCAACAAACGGACAGACGGACAGACGGACAGACAGATAAAACCAACTGCTTTTGTCTCTTCACATATGAAATACATATTTTTTTATCAAATTAATTCAATTCAATTTAACTTAATTTAATTTATATAGCAACAAATAAAACACAGTCATTTCTAGGTGCTGTTGGGATTTATGATTGGTTATTTGCATTAAAATGAATGTAAATAATAGATTACTGAAAGTAATAAATCACTGGAAGTAATTTATGAAAAATAAAAATTATTAATGGAAGTAAATGGTCATTTACCCATTAACAACTCCTTGAGTCATTAAGTAATTACTTAAAAGTGAATAAATTGTCAAAAATTATTTATTTATGCAAATTTTCATAAATTGGTTATTTATCAAGTAATTATAAAATTGGGGCACCACCAGCTAAAGTGGAAATAGCTAATACCAAAATATCAGTGTCATTTGTGTCCTTTTGTCTTTCACCCGCACAGAAAAGAGAGGACAGATCTCTTGGTTAAGGGAAGCCGCGGTGAACTTTAAATATAGTTCAACAAACCTTGAGATTGGATTAACACAGTAATTTATTACAAAAGACAGAAACACTGGCCATGTAGAGAATCGCCTTATACTTAGCCGTTAAAGCAGCTGAGGATAAACGCGCCTCATGTCAGTCGAAGAGCAGAAGGAAGAAGAACGCTCCACACAGTGCTTCCGCCAGATCAAACACGCGCGCTGCTTAATCCCCTCTTCCCATTGGCCACCGCTGGAAGGAGGCGTAAGCAACGTGCTCTCCTATTGGCGGACCTTCACACAGACAGAACAAACTACGGTACCCATGATGCATTTCGGTATTTGTCCATCATCTACAGCTCAATAACAAAACAGTCCGCCGCCATTTTAACAGTTTGAATAAGTCCATGCAGGAAGCGTCACAGTTCGGAGGTCAAAGAAAACGTCATAACTCTAACAATAGCTCTCTTGATGTGATTCTATCACATCACAAATAAACATTAAAAGAGAACAGATTAGTTTCATCTTCTGGATCAAAATGACCTGGTTCACCTGTGGAAGTTAACAATGCCATATTTACTACATCCTGTTTGTCAGGGGAGATGGCAGTGTTAATCAAACGAGTAAGAAGCTCTCTATTACATGGAATGCAACAACAAATAGAAATCAACACAGACATTACCAAAACCTTGTAATTACCAAACATGTCAGCCAAACCGTCCCACATGAATGTATCAACTCCTGAATGATGATGAATAATAATTTTTTTATATTGAGTGTACGCAAACCTTCTAGAGTCCTAGTTAAGGTGCCATCTGCTGTTGTGTTATTAGGGATGAAAATACACTTATCACCAAACATAGCACATACTCCTCCTTCAGCCAGGAGCATATCAACGGCTATGCGGGTCGGATAAGCCATAGTTGAGGTTTCTTGAAGCTGTTCGTGGACGGCTGCAAAACCCATTTCTGTCCAATTGCCTAAACGTTGAACATTATAATGAATATAATTAATCCTATCTACATTTTTATTAGGTGTCACCGGAAAAACATTGAGATAATTGGTAGGTTTTCAAAACCTGCTGCTATTTGATCAACTAATTTGTATTCATCAGGCACTCCTATCGCATCTATATAAGTTGGATCTAATTGTCTTCTCCAATCTCTTTTGCGACGTTTAAAATGACTTTTTGGTGCACCTCAGTGCGTTGTATTAGAGTAGAAATTTGATCTATGTTTAAAAGCAGGACTTTTACTGGAATTATTAAAATTACAAATGCATATAAACCTCTAGCCTGTCTTGGGAGTCCATCATAAATTTTATTTGATCCACACCACCACCATACATCTGACCTAGTTAATAGCGTGAAATCAATGGGAACTTGAAGTGTTTTTTTCACACCAAGTTGAATCAAGAGTTCCTAATTTGTGTTCAACTTTATCAGCATTTACTTTAATACAGGTGAAGTTTTGTTTAGCGACTGTGCTATGAAATAGGGTTTTTAAGTTTAGATATTGTAGTTATGAGAAAAGTTTCTTACAGGTGTTACTAGGTATAGTTTGATTCATTAAGTTGACTATACAATTTGAGTTTACTGGAGTCGGCACTACCTTAAGTAGAGGTCGAGAATGCATACACAAACATGAACCTTTAATTGTGTCCTGGGAGATTTTAGAAGCTTGCTCTGCCATTAGCAACCAATTATTTACATCACCTAAAATTCCTGTTGTTATTTTGAAATAATCATTTACTTCTTTAACTTGAGTAATGGTCCTAATTCCTACACGTTTTGTTGCTGGAGACATCCAAGCTTTAGCTCCTATTTTATTTTGGCAGAGGTAATCACACAATTTTATTGGGAAAGGTACATCTCCCTTATCTCTCAATTCCCATAGAAGGAAATCCCAACACACTCCAAAATTACCTTTAGGGAAAACAGGGGGAAAAGTAGTATGGTTGTTAGTTAGATCTACCTTAATTTCTATTGATTCACTATTTGAAGTTGGTGATTTTAGCGTGTGGCTGATGTAAGTGTGTTTACTTGATTTACATTCGTTAGAGAACTAATACCTTTACCTGCGGGATGGGCGGTGACATGTACAAAAACCAGGATGATAAGACAATTAGTAATGTAAGTATTAATCTACATAAACATTTCCATGATCCACACATACTGGACCTCTGGCTATGACCAGAACCTTCACAGTTTTTTCAGCCACTTCATCCTCTGTTCTTCTGTGAAGATGAATTCTTGATTAATTCTTTCCGTCTTTCTATATCAGTGCTGCTCCTTGGATCTTTGTGTTGTACAATGTTTTGCGATCTTCTGACCGGCTTGAACCTAACAATGTTTTCTCTTTAATCGTCAGGGGTTGCTGCAGTGCACCCCTGGGGATCTCTTGTCGTCGGTGTCGTCGCGATGATTTCCTCCTGGTGTCGATTCTGCGTAGGATGCTCCCTCGTTGTCATTTGGCCCCTCCTGGTCGTTGAATTCCTAGTCGTTGTCAGGAACGATGATCTCTCTGTCGGATGAATCTGCCTTGGTGCAGTAATGAAGATGGCACCACGCTCGATGTCCTCCGACCCTCACGGCGTGTGATGTCTTCTCCGTCACTCAGAATGGACTCCATCACCTTGGATTCCTGTAAACATTACAAAAAATTCTCCAGAGATGGGGGAAGACTCGAGTGTCTTTCCTCACCTGCTGTGAGCAGGAAACTTCACCATTCACTTGCTCTCTCTTTTGTCTTGTAGATAGCTGGTGTTGTTTACAATCTCACCCAGCTTTTATTACCCCTTTTTGATGTGGTTTGCGGGCCGTCTGCTGAGGAGTTATCTCTATTTCAAAGGGATTGCATACACCATGTGTGTGTGTGTGTGTGTGTGTGTGTGTGGAGACAAGAGAATTGAAAGGAGCATTTGTGTGAGTTGTGTCATGGAAGTACAAAACAAGATGGTGGATCACAAAATACTACATTTCAAATGGCAGTTCTCAGAGAGCAGGAGAACTGTCCTTGGTCTCCACCATGTGTTGATGACAATGGAACAATAGAAGCTTAGCCGTAGCATCTGCTTCCTATGTGTCTTTGCTAAAGGACCATTTCTAGAATAAGTTTATGTGAATGCGATTTATCTTGTAAAACGTCATAAGTCATCAGCTGGTGTTCAGTCGCAGTGTGATGTTGTCTTTGATATATGTGTAGGATTGTGAATTAACCAGTTAGTAAAACAGATAAGCATGCAGACCCTGTGTCTGTGGCAGAGTCAACGTTGGTTTACACATTATTATCTGCTCCTAATATCATTATCAAAAGAATGCGATCACTGTAACAGAATTAACACATTTTCATGAAAGTTAAACAGTTCTATGCATAATCATCAAGTTTAACTAATCTCAATTAAACCCCAATTGTTACCACTGCCTTAAAGCAGTTCAGTTGTCGTCTTGCTGGAGGGAAACTGGTGTCTTCTCCTTTAGTTAGCAGCTCCTGCTAACTGTGGCTGCTGGTTCTGCAGGCTGAGGAGAAGAAAATGAAGTTGGTGTTTCAGGAGCTGTCCTTTACAGCTCCGAGTTGGTCCCCTCCAGACTGAAGACCTGGTGGCTCCAAGCTATGACGGTTTTCCTGCTTGTTTGAGGAAAACACAAAGAAGTTATGTGAGATGTCTTTTCTTGGTCCCGTCTTGGAAGAACCGGTCGGTTCCCTGGAAAGCAGACTCTGGATCGCTGGTCTCTGGATGTGGGAGGTCTGACCCTCATGGTAGGGTCAGCAAAGTTGAGGAGTGGAGGTCGCTGGTTTAAAAGCCTCTCATGTTAGTAATTAACGTTGGGTGAGTTGAACTGCTGTAACTCACCTCCTCTGAGCGAGGCTCCCAGGACCCCCTGTGACACGAGTGCATCCAGAGGTGTGAAAAGTCTGCTAGCTGAAGCAGTCTTAATTACACGTTGTAAACAGAGAAAGAGGAAGGGGGAAGGAGATCCTGCAGAGCTCCTCCAACCCCCTACTAGGTGCGATAGTCAATCACATTCCTGAGTCTTTTTTCATGTCATGGCTGCGTCTTGTCCTTTTGTCTTTCACCCGCACAGAAAGAGAGGACAGATCTCTTGGTTAAGGGAAGCAGCGGTGAACTTTAAATATAGTTCAACAAACCTTGAGATTGGATTAACACAGTAATTTATTACAAAAGACAGAAATACTGGCCTAACAAAGATTAGTCTTATACTTAGCCGATAAACGCGAAGGAAAACAGCCAAGGATGAAACAGGTCAGCACAGCACAAGGAGGAAATGGACAGAGAGCGTGAGGCAGCTGGAGCGTCCGCTCTATATAAAACACGCGCTGCTGTAAATCCCCTCTTCCCATTGGGCACCGCTGGAAGGAGGCGTAAGCAACGTGCTCTCCTATTGGCGGACCTTCACACAGACAGAACAAACTACGGTACCCATGATGCATTTCGGTATTTGTCCATCATCTACAGCTCAATAACAAAACAGTCCGCCGCCATTTTAACAGTTTGAATAAGTCCATGCAGGAAGCGTCACAGTTCGGAGGTCAAAGAAAATGTCATAACTCTAACAGTCTCATGACAAATGGAGATTTTTTCTACTAAAATTAACAATCCAAATTAACAATCCTTCTGTGATCCTGTGTAATCCCAACATTCCCCCTGTGGCCTCAGAAGCATTGTCGACAAATGATTCTGAGGGCACACATGTTCAGTCTACAGATAAGAAAGTTCATATATTAATTCATTCATGTGGTATCATCTGGACACCTGGTAAACAATTAGGCCTTGTCGGTACAATCTACCTCTGCTATGCAATAGTACTACAAAACAATCCTTCAGGTTATGAAACACAATTCAGAAAAACCACAATAACACTGGCATGATGTTAAATAACTACTTTTGTCCCAGTTAATGTTGGTGAGACACAGGGTTGGTAATTAAAATAAGTTGAAGGGGGGTCACCTCAATGAGCACTGTATGTGAATGTATATTTATATGACTATGTGTAAGTCATACTGAATCCTTACTAGTGTTTCAACGTACCTATGTGTCTGACAAAATTGTGCACACATTTAATACAAGTGTACTTGTTAAGTGGACAGCGATGTTTTAAGTCCATCTGAGGTTAATAGCAGGGTGTCTTGCTATTACTTGTTTAGGAATCGAATTCCTGCTTTTGCAGCTCAAGTCTGCCTGTCTGCAGAGAACAAAGAACTCATTACAATAGCAACTGTATCAATGTTGCTGCGGGGGTTGTCTGTGGACAAGCCCTGGTTCTTGGAGACAGAGAGACAGTTAGAGGCATTCAAATTCATCACATGCCGCTAAAATGTCCCTCAAATTCATTTCAAATTCTTCACTTTTTTCCTTCATTCTCATACTAACTATTCCATCTTTCCACAATACCAATACTCTTTACTCTCATTTGCTGGGCTAACTTTTTCTACCTGCCTTGTTCCTTTCTTTCCATAATAGCCAACAAAATAACATACTTTTCCTTCAAAACACACTTCCTCTTCTCCTTCAATATAAATCACATTTCTATTTCTCGTTCTTTTACTTAAACCACTTTCTATTTCTCGTCCTTTTACTTAAACCACTTTCTACATGAAGAGGGGGTTTCTGCTTTACTTCTCCCCTTATCCTGTGTCTTTATCCCTTTTTCTCCTACTCAAGCACATGGAGATAACAAAGCACACAGCATCCATTTTTTTTTCTTTCTTATACTTTAAAATGCCACTTTTTCAGTTTCAAAGCTGAGAAATGTCTCACTTCAAACTGCCTAAAGATCTCCAATAAAAGGCTGTCTTTACTCCACTAGAATAACCACACCGTAAGGTTTATCAGTCATCTAGTGTTTCAATTCGGACACTTTTCATTCACACAGTCATTCACAGTGTTATTCTCGGATTGAAAACTACTTTTTCCACTTATGATAAAACAACAACACAACTATATCAACTTACAGCATCACCCACACAATTGTGTATTTTACCAGAACATGAGCCTGATGCAAACGCACAATACATACAAACCACTCACACAATCTCTTCATGCTTATAAAATATTAAAAAAATGACTGCAGTTTCCCTTAAATAGCGCTTTTCTAGTCTAACGCGTCCCGGACGCGGGGCAAAGTTTGCAAGTGGTAAAACTCCAAACTTTGCGGGCCTTTAACCCTTATAGTTTCTTTTTAAACTTTGACTATAGAATTCTCCAGAATCTTGTTTAAAGTTCCCCGAACTGTAATTATTTCACGAGACTTTAAAATCTCTATTTAACGTACCCAGTACGGTTTTTTGTTTCGGACTTATAGATCCTAAGGTCCCTGACCTCAAGCCCCAGGCTTTGAAAAAACACTTTTAAGTACTTTCTCCTTCAGCGTGCCCCAGGCACCTGGGATATAAAAAACTGTATAATCCACTCTCAAGTTTTTGAACTTTAACATATTTACCGTTAATTCTATAAAATTTAGCAATATCAAACGGCGTTCAACTTCACGTACCACAGAGCCAATTTATCGTGTCCAATGTACAGTTATTCGGTAAAACAGGAAACTGCGCACCTTTCAATTTAACCCGGGCGGCTCAGTATTACGTTCAGAAAAAAATAGTTTTTCACTCACCGGACCAATTCGTCCAAACTTCCCTTCCGTTAAAAATCGTGTTCGTGGCGCCATTTTGTCCTGTGTTTCACTCCCCAGCACAGAAGAGAGGACAGATCTCTTGGTTAAGGGAAGCCGCGGTGAACTTTAAATATAGTTCAACAAACCTTGAGATTGGATTAACACAGTAATTTATTACAAAAGACAGAAACACTGGCCATGTAGAGAATCGCCTTATACTTAGCCGTTAAAGCAGCTGAGGATAAACGCGCCTCATGTCAGTCGAAGAGCAGAAGGAAGAAGAACGCTCCACACAGTGCTTCCGCCAGATCAAACACGCGCGCTGCTTAATCCCCTCTTCCCATTGGCCACCGCTGGAAGGAGGCGTAAGCAACGTGCTCTCCTATTGGCGGACCTTCACACAGACAGAACAAACTACGGTACCCATGATGCATTTCGGTATTTGTCCATCATCTACAGCTCAATAACAAAACAGTCCGCCGCCATTTTAACAGTTTGAATAAGTCCATGCAGGAAGCGTCACAGTTCGGAGGTCAAAGAAAACGTCATAACTCTAACATTTGTAAAAAGGGTTCTTTAAATTCGTTAAATTTTATGTGCAAAATATAAGCATCTTAAATAACAGGGAAGGTGTAAGATTCGAGCACAGACTGTTACAAACCAGTGAATTGTCAATAATAAATACACATTGATTACCAGGAATCAATCAGTTCAGCTAAAAGGCATTTATTAACAAAAATTTATTAATTCAGAAATTATTCAGAAATTATTTTATAAACCAACACAATCAATGTGTTAGATGTGGCATCTAACACAGAGATCTAATCTACTGAACAGCAAACACTATGTACAAAGAAAGAGGATGTGTGTGTGTGTGTGTGTGTGTGTGTGTGTGTGTGTGTGTGTGTGTGTGTGTGTGTGTGTGTGTGTGTGTGTGTGTGTGTGTGTGTGTGTGTGTGTGTGTGTGTGTGTGTGTGTGTGTGCGTGCGTGCGTGTGGGAGTGTCTTGGGAGTCTGAGTGGGGATATAATGACCCCGAGTGTCCACCAGGTGGCGACGGACCTTGGAGGGTCAGCTTGAGCGGATGCCAGAGGGAGGCAGGTGTCTGGTTCGGGGCAGTGACTGTGACAACCATGAGGGGTGCGCAGAGGGAGCGCGCAATGACTTGATGTGACCACCAGGTGGGTGTAAAGTGTGATTGCGATGACCCATGCAGCCATTAGATGCGCTCGACTCATTCTTTCTCAGAACGCGGCAGTTGCTTGGCCACCAGACACATCCATTGTGCGTTCCCACGATCCAAAAAAAAGAAAAATGGAAAGAGAAAAAGGATAGTCCAAACAGTGTGTTCTGCTCGCCAGCGGGCTGAACCTTGGTTTGGTTCTGTGGTACACTTTGTGCTCTCTTGGTCTTCCCGGTGATGCAGAGACGTGCTCGGGAGTCGGGGTGAGAAGCGGGGGGGGCAGTTGGTTGGGAGGCAGTTTGACCAAGTTTGAATTTCGGACACCTGCGGTGTCCAGGTCGGGTTCCCAACCTGGGGCTTTTGGGCCTCAGGGTCACTGCCCTCCCCCCCATACTGTTTTATTGCCTTTCCATTGTTCCCTGCAGTTTGTCCTCTTGGGTGGGGAAACTGCTGCATGAAGTTGAAGCCTGGATGCTGGGCCCAACAGTGCTTTTAACAGAGAGAACCCCAACAAATCCACATGAGCGACTGTGGAAAGGAAAAATTCGCACCTCCCGTGTGGGTTTGTTTTGAGTTAGAATTTGTGATAGAAGGAGTTGTGCATGCTATAAATTCTGGCCTGGCCATGAGCCTCATTATTATGTCTCTGACGGACGAATAAAATCATTGGCGTATATCTGTTTGTCTGTATGTATGTTAGCTAGATTATGTCAAACGTACTGCACAGATTTGTCAAAGTTTTCAGCACACATATGTAAATCTTATACCGTGGAAGATTCCATTAAGTTTTGGAGAGGACCAAAAATCAGACCGGGCACCAACAGATGCACATAGAAAAGCCAGTGTGGGCATTTCACTTGTTAAAATGCTGGAAGATGTTATTCTGATAGATATATGAAGTACTTTGAACCTATCAGCGAGAGATTTTACTTTTGTCAGGTTTAGGCTACAGACATTTATTAAATCTGCAAGAAAGAAGAAGACAACACGAATGAGCTTTGGTTACTCGCGAGGAGAATGGCCTAGGAGCGTGTTCAGATTACACCTCCTGCCCACTCTGAGCTTCAGACCATTCTCCTGCGTTTTTATTTCATTAAACAAAGGGGAGGGTTTACAGGATACACATCATAGTAACAAAACATTCTGTGAGTTTTAACAGTTTATCAACTATGAATACAATCAAAGGACATCCCGCGCATGGGACGTCGAGATGGCAGCTGTGTGGAAGACGCGGCTCATCTTGTTTATCAGCCTCGGTCAGGTTGACCTGCTCAAAACATGTGATTAGTGAGCAGCGCCTGAGAGGCGCTGCTAAGAGAGAATACACAGAAATAAGATAGAACTTGAATATGAATATAATTAAGCACGAATATGACAACTACATATAAAATTACTCTGACATATTCCCCCTGTTTGTCATATCTGTGCTTACATTCTCACATCACTTGTAACCAACCACTTCAATATTGATTTTCAGCTGCAAGATCATTTTTGCAAGAACACAAAACAGTTACACTCAGGTTTCTAATGTTTTACTGTTACTCGTAATCTTCAGGGTCTGAAAAAAGGTCGGGCAAGGATGGAAAGTCATCATACTCGCTAATTTCAGAGTCATGATCAGCATTCCCCAACAACGGATAAGCCTGCGCCAGGTCCTGTTTCATGGGAGAGATAGCAGTGTTGATTAGGCGGGTGAGAAGGGCGCGGATACATGGAATACAGCAGCAGCCACACAGGGTGAGGATGGCGATGAAGATAGCCGAGGAGACCAAAACAGACATTACTAGAGCCTTGTATCTCCCAAACATATCAACCCAACCATCCCACATAGATGTGTCGACGCCAGAGTGATCTTTCATCTTTTTATTCAAAGTACGAAGACCCTCCACGGCGCGTGTGAGCGTCCCATCTGCTGCTGTGTTGTTCGGAATAAAGGTACAACATTTGTCACCAAACATCGAACACACACCCCCCTTCTCTGCCAACAACATATCAACCGCTATACGTGTCTGGAAAGCCGTCGTCGATGTTGCTGAAAGCATCAGTCTGCAACAACTTCTCAGAGATTTGAGTTACATGCAGGGGAAGGACGTTTTACTGGAATGATTAAAATTATGAGTGCACACAATCCTTGAGCTCGCTTAGGAAGGCCATCATAGATTTTGTTTGGGCCACACCACCACCACACGTCTGCTCGTGCTCATGGTGTGAATTTGGTTGGAGCTTGAACTGTTTCAAGGCACCAGGAATTGTTTAGGCTTCCAAGGAAATGTTTAGGGTTTGTGCTCGTGATGTTTATGCAGGTGAAGTTCTGAGGTGCTACGGTGTATCTTTTATGTCATTAGTTAAGTAGTCAGTAAGTCTGTTTGGAATAACAGTACAGCACATTTTCATATGTTGACAATGAGACAATGTCTAAAAAGAAAAGGGAAAAAAAAAAAATCAAAAGTACCTCCTATCTGTTCCTGTCTCGAAAATTATTTTCCCCAAAAATTTTAACGCAAACTAAGTATTTGTTTTTCCTTAAACAGTTATTTAAACTGAATTTATTAATATTAAACAATTTAAGTTGATCTTGTTGGCGGTGCAGCAACATCAGTTCAGGATCCACCTGCAACATCTCACATCAGATTAGACAGTTCGATAATTTTATTAATGATCAACCACCAAAGAAATACTGACTTTAAATTATTGTCATTAGAATTTATTCTATGTGCTCCTTATTACCAAATGTGTCTTTTGAAGATTATCTTTTAACTCTCATCATGTTTTTTTTATTGCTTTTATATATTTATTGCCATTCCCCCTTTTATAACAGAAATAGAAAACATTAAATAATCTTTTACTTTTAATTTAACATTACTTTTAATTTAAAGTATTCCCCATTTATCCTTTATTCCACATCAACACAAAAACATCTCTAGTTGGATCACTGTGCTCCTCCTGTTCTCCTCTGTCAGCGTCTCCCATGAGAACTGTCCTGGACAAAACATCGTCTCGTGAGGAAGTCATGTTTCCACCTCATGCTCCTCGTCTGTGGTGTTTCTGATGTGTCACAACAATCTCTGCAGAGAACCCACGGTCTGTCCTGAACTTCTTATCAGGCAGGTGGTGTTCCCTTCATACCACAAACAACGTCTGAGTCTGTTGAGGGACTGGACAACGATGGTCAAGAGGATAAGAGGCTGAGGTGACAGTCCGAGGATGCATCAGTAGATTTAATTATCATCATTTGAATTCAAAGGGAATGGCTTTGCCCGTCGCATTAGTTTGACTTTAAACAGGTAAAAAACCGTAAAACTAGTTATTTTCATATCTCTTGGTTGGTTCATTTATTGGTTTATTAACTTTATTCATACACTTTTTCCTGTAGAAAGTTGAATCACTAAATTTGGAGTTTGAAAGTATTGCCCTGGTGGTGGTCTGTTTAAATTGCATCTGATGGTTTGTTATTTGGACTTTTAGTTCAGTTCTTTTGATATTAATTATGAGACCCACAAGATCTCTTTCTGAAACTTTTACTCCTGGTAAGTAAGTAATTAAGCAAAATTTATTTATAAAGCGCTTTTCACAGATAAAAATCACAAAGTGCTGTACAGGAGAAAAGGTAAAAACAACAATATAAAATGTATATACATGTGTAAAATTTAAGTGACACTAGTGAAAAAATACCCATCAACCAAAAGCTCTTCTAATTAAACATGTTTTCAAATCCTTTTTAAACGAGTCTGCCAGGTAGACAGTATTAACTAGAACCTGTTCTGTTAGTTCTTTTAACTAAACCTGCTGGTTGGAAGTGATAACTTTAATTTAATTTAATTTAGTTTAATTTAATTTAATCAATTTATATTAACCATGTTTCTTTTCATTTATTTTACTTGTTAGATTAAATCTACATCAGTTAAAAAACATTATTTTAGAATAATGGCTGGTAGTGTGTTTGATCTAGTTTGGTTTCTTTCACTGTGTTGAGGCGGTTCCCACAGGAACCACACTAAGGCAAAAAGCATTATTACGATTGCTACGACGGTTAGGGTCCGTTTGACTTTGTCATTACTGCTCAGTTCGGCTTCCGCTAAGTCACTTCACGGCTTGTAATGGTTCTTCTGCTGACTTTCAGGTCTACCCAGGCTCTAAACGTCTGAATCCACCCTATTATCAGTCTTTTGCTCGCTAGGTGGGGTCGGAGACTCAGCAGTGATGACTTTTTTACAATGTGATAAATGTATCTAAGTTTGCCTTTCTGCTATTTTGAATATATTTCCACTAAACCAGCTCTTTCTGGACAAAAGCACAACGATTTTTAATTTCATTTAATTTTGTTCCTAAATTTTCTGATACCTTCTATGTGAATTTGTTTACCGAATGGCTTCCATTATCGCTGTAAATTCTTTTTGCTATTCCGTATGTTGGGATTTATAATTTTTGCAAAGTGCTTTTGCTAATGTTACAGTATCTGGATGTTATGTTGGAAATAGTTCTATCCATTTAAAAAATGCATCTATTATCACTATTCTGGTTTTGGAAATTTACCTCCTTTTTTGTTTTCTGTTTTATACAGATTATACATACTGCTCCAAAAAAATTTTTTTGTGAGACCTCAAATTCAATAGCCACATTAAGACAATAACAAAATCAGCTTACTACCATCTGAACAATATTACAAGAATCAAAGGATTTCTGACCAACAGGATTCTGAGAAACTCGTTCATACATTTATTTTCAGTAGGTTGGATTACTGTAATGGTGTGTTTACAGGCCTCAGTAACAAAATCTGTCAGCCAACTGCAGCTCATCCAGAATGCTGCAGTGAGAGTCCTCACCACCACGAAGAGGGTGGAGCACATTACACCCATGCTCCACCATCTCCACTGGCTGCCTGTGTGCCAAAGGATTGACTTCAAAATCTTACCTCTGGTCTATAAAGCTCTGAATGGCCTCGGGCCCAAATACATCTCAGATTTACTTGTAGAATAAAAACCTCTAGACCTCTGAGGTCCTCAGGAAGAGGTTTCCTCAGTGTTCCCAGAGTCTGAAACAAACAAGGTGAAGCAGCTTTTAGTTGCTACCTCCTCCGCTGGGGAACGAACTTCCTGAACACCTGAAGACTGCTGACACACTCACTTCTTTCAAATCAGGACATAAAACATTCTTATTTGCACAGGCTTTTGAATTAAAAAAAAAAAAAAATTTCTACTTTATTAAACTTATTTTATTAAACACCTTACCTTAATTATTATACTTTTCTTAATTATTTGCTTTCATGCATTTCTTTCATTTCTTGTAAAGCTTTAATGTATTTTTTTATTGTGTATTTTGTTAGAATTATAACGTTTTCTTTGACCTCCGAACTGTCACGCTTCCTGCATGGACTTATTCAAACTGTTAAAATGGCGGCGGACTGTTTTGTTATTGAGCTGTAGATGGTGGACAAATACCGAAATGCATCATGGGTAGCGTAGTTTGTTCAGTCTGTGTGAAGGTCCGCCAATAGGAGAGCACGTTGCTTACGCCTCCTTCTAGCGGTGGCCAATGGGAAGAGGGGATTTACAGCAGCGCGTGTTTTATCTGGCGGAAGGTCCTGTTGGCTCTCTCTCTGTTTTTTCCTCCTCGTGCTGAGCCGACGTGTTTCATCCTTGGCTGTTTTCCTTCGCGTTTATCGGCTAAGTATAAGACTAATCTTTGTTAGGCCAGTATTTCTGTCTTTTATAATAAATTACTGTGTTAATCCAATCTCAAGGTTTGATGAACTATATTTAAAGTTCGCCGCTGCTTCCCTTGAAAAGAGATCTGTCCTCTCTTTCTGTGTGGGTGAAAGACAAAAGGACAATTTCTTTAACTTCTTTTAAATTTTTATGTAAAGCACTGTGAATTGCCTTTTGTTTTAATAGTGCTCTATAAATAAACTTGCCTTGCCTTGCCTAGTGGTTACATACATGCTATCCACCCTTAACACCCATAATTACTGTGAACATTATAATAATGACACATCATTTGCATCTGCACAAGCAGAATGGCAACTTCATAATATTCTGAATGCGGAATTGGCCTCGGTGGCACAGTGGATTACAGCCAACAAATTAGTTATTAATGTTGAAAAAACTAAATGCGTAGTAGTAGTTCAAAACGCCTATTAAAAACGACACGGATGTTATATCTCACTTTAGGAAATACATTACTATGCATTACTAGGATTTTTGTTGTCAGAAAAATGTTTTTAAAAGAAATTGAAAGTGTTTTTGTTTGCACAAGAGTGAATTTTGGTTAACTCTCTGTGATCAGCAATTAATAATGATGATGGTTGTAATATCAATAATAATGTAATAATAACAATGATAATTGTTATTGTTGTTACTGTTTCATTTTTATTTTTTGATGACCCCATAGTTATTATAGTTACTGCAAGTGATGGCCAAATGAAGCTTCAATGAAGATTCATGAACTACTTTCTATATTTGCTGACTCCTCCAGATGGCACTCTTGGTTTGCAGATTGAGTCTGAAGACTGGCAATGTATTTTGAAACATTTAAGGTTAGGGTTAGGGTTAGGCTGGTTCGCAGAGGCAGCAGTCTAAGCAGGGATGCCCAGACTTCCCTCACCCCAGACACTTCCTCCACCTTTTCCGGTGGCACCCCAAGGTGTTCCCAGGCCCACCAAGACACATAGTCCCTCCAGCGTGTCCTAGGTCTGCTCCGAGGCCTCCTACCGGAAGGACATGCCCGGAAAGCCTCCCTGGGGAGGCGTCCATCCTAAAGAGATGCCCGAGCCACCTCAGCTGGCTCCTCTCGATGTGGAGGAGCAGCGGCTCTACTCCGAGCTCCTCCCTGGTGACTGAGCTCCTCACCCTATCTCTAAGGGTACGCCCAGCCACCCTACGGAGGAAGCTCATTTCAGCCGCTTGTATCCAGGTTCTCCTTCTTTCGGTCATGACCCATAGCTCATGACCATAGGTGAGGGTAGGAACGAAGATTGAAAATCGAGAGCCTGGTCTTTTGGCTCAGCTCCTTCTTCACCATGATGGACCGATACAACATCTGCATAACTGCAGACGCCGCACCAATCTTCCTGTCGATCTCATGCTCCATCTTACCCCACTCGTAAACAAGACCCGGTGTACTTGAACTCCTCCAGTTGGGACAAGGGCTCTCCACTGACTCGAAGGGGGAAAGCCACCTTTTTCCGGTCGAGAACCATGGCCTCGGATTTAGAGGTGCTGATCCTCATCCCAGTTGCTTCACACTCGGCTGTGAACCACGCCAGTGCACACTGAAGGTCCAGGTTTGATGAAGCCAACAGAACCACATCATCTGCAAAAAGCAAAGACAAGATCCTGTGGTCCCCAAACCAGACCCCCTCCAGTCCCTGGCTGTGCATAGAAATTCTGTCCATGTAGGTAATGAACAGAACCGGTGACAAAGGACAGCCCTGCCGGAGGCCACCATGCACTGGGAATAGGTCCGACTTACTGCCGGCAATGCGAACCAAACTCCTGCTCCAGGAGTACAGGGACTTTAACAGCCCTTAACAAAGGGCCCCATACTCCACAGTCCCAGAGCACTCCCCACAGGATGTCCTGAGGGACAAGGTTGAATGTCTTCTCCAGATCCACAAAACACGTGGACCTGGTGGAGAGTATAGCGCTGGTCCAGTGTTCTGCGACCAGGAGAAAAACTGCATTGTTCCGCTTGGATCTGAGGTTCGAATAAATGCCGGATCCTCCTCTCCAGTACCCTGGAATAGACTTTCCCAGAGAGGCTGAGGAGTGTGATCCCCCTGTAGTTGGAACAGGAGCCCGGCCGGGAAGACAGTGGCTCATGAAGCTTTATTGAAACTTCATTTGGTCAACATTAGTTACTACGTGGTGTTTTTGGATTTATGTGTTCTTTTGACATGTTTGGTTTCACAGTCAGCTTAACGGTTTGTCGCGTGATTGTGTGTGTGTGTGTGTGTATGTGCATGTGACTTTGCATGTAATTTTGTAGATAAAATTTGTAATGAAAAAGGAGACCCCAGGCAGAATAACACCTGCAATTAGTCAGGAGCATATGGGGCTCTCATTAAAATGAACAAATGAACCTTGGAATTCTCACATGTACGTATGTACATATGTATGTTGTAAAGGAAAAAGAAAAAATAGGAATTGTCAAATGTAGCACTGTGTCATGGGGTTGATAAAACTCTAAACTCTAATTTTCCATCTTTAAAGTTGGACCAAATCAGTCTTTTTAAAAAAATAGCATTTACGACACATTATAGGGAACAAGTCAAAATCCTGTCAGTTGGCAAATTGTGAATTGTCAAATTGTTGGTTGATTGACTAAACTTTGAGCAAGAGTACTTTCATATAAAAGTGATAAACTGGAGCTTTACCAGCCCCTGGGTCAACCCAGGACTCGCTGGATTATAGAACATCTGCTCAGGTCAAGCTCCTAATTTATCATCTTAGATAGCTGAAATAATAGTTCATCAGTAAACGATGCAGCAGTTTACAAACCACATGGCACCACGTTTTGGCAAAATAAACTATTTGGAGCTTATTTTTTATTCATACTCAAGGCTGATTTGAGGATTATGAGAGAGAGAGAGAGAGAGAGAGAGAGAGAGAGAGAGAGAGAGAGAGAGAGAGAACTTTACAGTGCATTAATATATGTTCCTCATTCTCTTTCACACCACATCTCTCACACTTGTCAGTATTGTTTTTACCCATTATATCCATTGTGCCATTCAGACCAGTATGTCCTACCCTGAGTCTCATCATGATTTCTTCTGTTCCTTTCTTTAAAGATTTTTGTTTTCTATGTTGTAATATTTCCTTCCTTTCTCATCTTTTTCCCATCTTTCCTGCCATATTTTCATACCCATTTCCCTTATCATTGTTTTACCCTCTCCTTTTCCATGGGGTATTTTAACTGTTATACTCTTATCCAGAGTCTTTTTTGCTTGGTTATCTGCCACCTCATTGCCCTTCTGCCCTGTGTGAGCTGGCCCCCAGCAGGACTGTACCTCAATGCCCCCCCTGTGCAGTCTATGTAGATTGTGTTGCATTTCAGTGAGCAAGTCTTCCCTAATACTGTGTGTTGACTGGAGGCTTTTGAAAATAGCAAGTGAGTCAGTGCATACCACCACCCTATCTGCTCTGACCTCCTCCACCCACTGGAGACTGATGATTGCTGCAACCATTTCTGCTGTGAAGACTGACAAGCCATCTGATAGGCGTTTTACATGTACTAGGTTTATGATAGGATTCCACTCTAAATGTCTATGTGCTCTGTCTTCTTCTGTGTTTTTGATGTTTTTGGTGACTCACTGCGCTCATAAAGGCCTGGCATGTGTACTACATGCCCTGAAGCCTCGTGTTGAGCCGTGTTCATATTGAGGGGTGGACAGAATTTCTTTTGAGAAGGCTGGGGAGAAAAAAGAGGGGTTTTTTCGTCGTGTGGATGTGGCCTTAGACATCCAATCTCAGCCTCAATCCATGAGCTGGAGGACTTTATAACAGGAATAAAAAATATATCCAAATAGTTTACATGTATTCACTGAGAAGGATGATGTTTGGGAAGAGCAACCAGGCGATAAAGGTGATGATGACAAGCCCTCACCTTGAATACTCTTCCTTCCTGTCTGGCATCATGAAAGAAGCTCTTCAGTCATGACGTGAAAAAATAAAAATAAAAAAAACAACAACACACTCCATCCAACCTGTCACCGCTGAGGGAAATGGAGCAGTCCTCGGTGTGGTTGCAGCTCCTGGAGTGGTTGTTTTGCATGTTTTTCTCCTGAAGCTTTCCTCTCGTGAAAATCTCAGTGTGAAAATAAAACTCAGCTTTAATTTTAGAAAAAAAAACTGCAGGTTAATAACAATACTTATGTTAAAAGGAGAAATGAAATTTATTTTGGCCGGACCAGAGAGAGAGAAAGAGAGAAAGAGTCTGTGCTTCTTTAAGGCTGCTTCATCTTTCTTCTATTAAATATTTACACAGAGTGGCTAAATTAGCAGTAATTTTGCGCTGGGTGCTGAAACATGGCAGATTTGCCAGCCGTCACTCTGTGAGAGAGATAGACGGATGTGGTTCTTTAATTAAACATTTAGGTTAATTGATTGTTTGTGTTCACATGATATAATTGGCCCGTTTAGTTAGCAAAAGGTGTTTTAAAAACTTAAATATTCTGTGACATCTTTATCGCTGTGTTGCTGGAACAACACGCAGCCTGTGTTTCAGGACCTCATGATTTACAAATGAAGCTCTGCACTGAGACCAAAGAAACTGTGTTAGTAGTATGTGATCAAAACTGGCATATTAAGGGGTACGTTTCAGTGTTGGTGGATCAGATCATGGCATAGAATAAACAAGAAACAATTCACAAAGAAGAAAATAATATTTTATTCCAATTGAAGGTTCAAAGTGCAAATCGTCTTTTTAACAGACCCAAGTGTTAGCCCAATGCATAACTTCAGGTATTTATCTGCATCTATTTGAGACGTGAACATTCATATTTTACATGAAGGTTGAATTCCAATCAGGTAAAATGTCAATTCATTGAACCAACTTGTGGCCTATCATAACCTGCATACCATACAGCTGCTGGAGGGATTGTTTACCTTTTTATTGGTTAATTAAATAATGTTTTTACCCAAAGGAACATCTTTAATTTCAAGTATGCATTGTCTCACATTACAAATGCTTGAATTCATCAAGTAATGTATTAGTTAACATAACATATGAAGCCCCTGATTAGTGAAAAACACTTTCTGTGCAAATGAGATATTTTTCTGACATAATCATTTGAAAAGTAGAATTTAAAGTCTCCACTCTTGTCTATTAATGTTGCACTTTATCATGCACACAGCACAGGAGCAGAGTAGTAAAACTGTATTTTTTCTCTCTGGCATCTACAAAACAGCTATTTTCTCCACTAGTAACTAATCAATAAAGCAACAAGTTGCATTAAACATGTGAAACGGTGAGGAGGCTGGCCGAGGACGCTTGAAGCGGGAAGCCGTGGAGCGCATTCGCAAGCAGGTTACTCGTACGAGAGACACAATCTTCTGGCACCGGACCCGCCTCACTGCAGGGCTAAAGAAGTGGGAGCAATCAATTACTCAATTACCTGCAGGAGTGTCAGTGAGGGAGGATCCGGTGTGGAGCGAGGTGTGGATCCTCACAGTAGCCCCCTCTCAATGGTCGCCACCTGGCAGCCTACCTGGCTTGTCTGGGTGCTCAGCGTAGAAGTCCGAGATGAGCGTCTCTTCCAGGATGAGCCGACGGGGAAGCCAGGACCGCTCCTCTGGACCGTACCCCTCCCAGTCCACCAGATATTGGAAACCCCTACCCTGGGGCCACACATCCATGATCTTGGACACGGTGAAGGCAGGATGGTCGTCGATGATCCGAGGGGGTGGTGGGGGTTCAGCAGGAGGACACAGGGGGCTGGAGGAGACTGGTTTGAGAAGAGAGACATGAAACGTAGGGTGTACCTTGAGGGAGTCGGGGAGCTGGAGGTGGACAGCCGTGGGGTTGATCACTTTAGCGACCGGGAATGGGCCGATGTAGCGAGGAGCCAGCTTCGGCGACTCGACCTGGAGGTGAAGGTCTCGGGAGGACAACCATGCCATCTGCCCAGGTCTGTAGTCAGGAGCAGGAGTGCGGTGACGGTCTGCGAGTCATTTGTTGGACTCCGCGGATCAGGAGAGCGCTGCCCTGGCCGATCTCCATACCTCCCGGACCCGACGTAGGTGGTCCTTGACCACGGGGACAGCCACGTCGAGGTCCTGATGTGGTCTTGACCTCCCCTGTTCCTGATTTGGGAACAGGGGAGGTTGAAAATCGTAACAAACCATGAACGGCGACATCCCAGTGGCTGAGTAGTAGAGGGAGTTGTGGGCGTATTCGATCCATGGAAGATGGGAGCTCCAGGATGAAGGGAACTGCGTAGCCATGCACCGGAGAGCCGCATCGAGGTTCTGGTTTGCCCGCTCCGTCTGGCCGTTGGTCTGGGGGTGACATCCAGAGGAGAGGCTGGCCGTTTCCCCCAGGGCCGAGCAGAACGCCTGCCACACCCGGGAGGCGAATTGAGGTCCCCGGTCGGACACAACATCCAAGGGAATTCCGTAGAGCCTGAACACATGGAGAACCAGGAGGTCAGCCGTCTCCCGGGCCGTCGGCAACTTCCGGAGAGGGACGTAGTGGACGAACTTCGAAAAACAGTCCACTATGGTCACGATGCTGCTGTTCCCGTCTGAAGGGGGAGCCCGGTGACGAAGTCCATGGCGATGTGGGACCATGGCCGGCTGGGAATTGGCAGCGGTCGCAGGAGACCTGACGGAGTTTGATGGGAGGACTTACTGCGGGCACAGGTGGAACATGCTGCACTGAACTCCCGGGCCATACCAGGCCACCAGAAATGTCGCTGCAGGAAGGAGAGGGTGCGTCCGGCTCCAGGGTGGCAGGTGAGTTTGGAATGGTGCCCACACTGAAGAACCTGGGAGCGCATGGAGTCCGGAACGTAGATGTGGTCCGGCAGACCGGTGCCAGGATCCGGGCCTGCCACCTGAGCCTCCCAGACGGTCGCTTCGATGTCCCAGGCGGCGGCACCCAGGATGCAGGACGGTGGGATAATGAGGTCTGGTGACTCAGGAGGAAGGGGAGGAGTGGAGCCGAGACAGGGCATCGGGTTTGATGTTCTTGGATCCAGGTCGGAAGGACAGAGTGCAGTGGAACCAACTGAGGAAGAGGGACCAGCGTGCCTGACAGGAGTTGAGCCTGCGGGCCAAGCGAAGGTACTCCAGGTTTTTATGGTCCGTCCAAATGATGAATGGAACTGTTGCACCCTCCGACCAGTGTCTCCACTCTTGCAGAGCCCGCACCACCGCCAGCAGTTCCCGGTTCCCCACGTTGTAGTTTCTCTCGGCCGGAGAGAGCCTGCGGAAGAAGTAGGCGCAGGGGTGGAGCTTGTGGGAGCCAGGATGCCGTTGGGAGAGCACCGCTCCAACCCCGGTGTCGGAGGCATCTACTTCTACCACGAACTCCTGAGATGGAGTATTGTAAAATAAGTTTGGTTACCTGTGCTGGAGAATGCCCAGAGGAGAGTGAGCAAGAGGATCAGCTTAAAAGTGATAAACTGGAGCTTTACCAGCCCCAACCCAGGACTCGCTGGAGAGATTGGTCTGGGAGCGACTTGGGGTACCCCCAGAAGAGCTGGAGGAAGTAGAGGGGGGTAGATACACTGAACAGGAAAGAAGATGGATGGTTGGATGTTAAATGATTAAAAAAAAAAAGCTGATTAATTCAACTGACCAAACCTTTCTGCCTTCACTAAAAGATAAATCAAAGTTGTAATGTTTCTAACTCCCTACAATGACTGCATTCCACCATAATGGCCGCAGATACAATACTGTGTCTTGATGGCTTTCAACACTCACACACTTTTTCTTCAGAAACTACCATTCTTGTTATTACAGTGATGACAGACGTGACAGTGTCAGTTGGCACAGTGAAATGGAATGCATTCCTAAACCAGGTGATAGAAAATAATTCTGTGCAAAGATTCAGTTCTTGTTCATGTTTGTGACATGTATGGATGTAACTTTGGGCACACATTGAATACATACATTACTCTGCTCTTTTCTAAAGTGATTTCTTTATTCTACACCTGGTGAGTAAACTGGTGACAAGAGCAGCAGCAATGAAGACGCTGTTAAACCTCCTTGTGCACCTCTGAGCAGCAATACTGCAGCTGCAAGAGGGAAATCAGTTGATACTGAGAAAAGAAAAAGGCTAAAGGTAGTAGGTAGTAGTAAAACTGCCCATTCAGTATTTCAGAGACTTTTTTGGTGCTGAACCTTTGAACAATATTGTGGCACAAAGCAATCTCTACTGCAACCAAAAAATTTTAATTTCATTTATCGTGTGAAAGATAAAATTGCTTTGTCTTGCCAAAAAACATAACAGACAGAAAATGGGAAAAAAATTAAAAAGTAAAACATCTTAATCAGTTGCAAATATAGCTTTAATGAAGTGAAAATTGAAACATGGAAGAACAGTAGATGAAATTAAAACTAAATTATAGGATGAATCCCATTTACATACAAAGTATTTTACTGAGAATAAAATCCTTTCCTTTGAATTTACCAAAACAGATAAAAGTCACAATTGAAATCTGTAAGTGAACCACAGTGATTGTTGCAAAACTGATTACGTCCCTTTATTAATTATTTGAGAAGCATAACTTTCTTAAACAGAAAATTAAATGAGAAAATCTAAAAAGAACAAACATGATTGACTAAAATCGTTAAACTGTCTTGAAGAACAATCATTTCATAATTTTACCAAGGAGAAAAATAGAAATTCAAATCCAAAAGTTAATTACAAAAGATTAATAAATTATTGAACAGAGGGTGACTGATATCTAATCTTCATCTTTGGGAGAGCTACTACTGGTCACAGCGGTACTGCAGGTTACTGGCGTAGTGGGGCAGCAGGTTATAGTGGTGGCTCTGGAGAAGTCCTTGTATTTGGTAGAGGACCTGTTGTTCTTCCTGGAAGAGCGCCAGCAGGTTCTGTTGCCCGCAGAGAGAACCGTGGATCTGATGCAGCAGCACCTGGTGGTTGTTTACCAGCAGGCATTGCTGGTAGTGAAGTGGAAGTTGATGGTGGTGGTCGACTGGCAGGTCCTCTTGTTGTTCCAGCAGGTTGTTTTGGTCACTAAGCAACTTTAGATGCAGTTGGAAAAGCACCAGTTGTTGTTGCTTAAGCAGCTCAAGGTTTATGTTGGCAGACAGTAGTCGTACTTTCAGCAGCAGAGCTTTTATTTGTGCTAAGAGCTCACGAGACGGGGTGTAAACTGTTGTTGGGTCACTAACAGTAGTATAAGCCGGAGTGGTTGTGGTTGGTTCAGGAGTGGTTGTAGTTGGTTCAGGAGTGGTTGTAGTTGGTTCAGGAGTGGTTGTAGTTGGTTCAGGAGTGGTTGTAGTTGGTTCAGGAGTGGTTGTAGTTGGCTCAGGAGTGGTTGTGGTTGGGGCAGGTGTAGTTGTTGTGGTAACAAGGAAACAGGTTGGTGTACCAATAACTGTACCCACTTCTTCCAGGAAAGGCAGATTTCTGATGTCATTAGCGATGTCACACACATTTGAAGTTCCACATCCACCAACAGAGATCAGTTGACGATCTATCAAGACTGTGGATGAAAAGATTGAATTTCGTGGTCAAATAAATGTCTTCATTACTCATGTCAGACAAATATATACTGATTCAAGAGATGGAGAAAACTGATTCACATTTTTTTGTATCTACAGAGAAAGAAAAAGTGCATTCTTGATGACTTTGAAATATATATCAATCGTTCGCCTGTTCAAAGGCATGCAGTGATTTTATGTCCTTACACTCGTGAAACAAGTTTAAACAGAAGCAAAGCAGATTCAGAGATTTTTTGTTAAATGTACAATAAAAATACTGACTTTGTGTCTGAAAGCAGGTGTCCTCCTCTCCTCCACAATTCACTACTGAGTCGCAGTTGTCAGTGCTGGGATCACAACCCCTGCATTCTATACCATTTTCTCCAGGAATAGCAGGGACTGAAACAAAAGATATGAAACCATAGAGTGAATATTTAAGCCTTTTGACTTGAAAAGTATTTTGAAAAATTTGTTGTTTGTTCTTTTCATCACAATTCTTCTGATCCAAATATACTTACATTCCAGGTCCCTCAAGTTGCAGTCATCAGAATCATCACAGCACTCAGCATTTGCAACTGTGTGTATCCCACCCAGGTTGGCTGCAATAGTAGGGAAGCCTGTGGCTGGACAAACCTCGCTGTTTGCACAGTCCCTGTAGATTCTCTGTATTCCATTGGCTTCTGTTGTCAAAAAAGAGCATTGTGAATTTCATGGAACACACATTTCATTTGTTAAAATATGTAGTTCAGTGAAAATGAAAAGCTGATCTGAAGAAAAGAATACCTGTGATGAAGACATTCAAACAGACTTCATCATCTGCACATTCAACTGTCCGTCCAAAAGCACAGCTCAGATCATTGACATCTGTACATACGTGACAACGGATTGCTCCAGCTGTGATGGGAACAAACAGGACAAAATATTATTTTAGGAAAAGAAATGTGTGAACAGTGAAAAGTCTTTGTCACATTATTGAGATTTAACATGAAGCTTTAATCCTGGTACATATGTACATTACTACTTTTCTTTCTTGAATTCCTATCTCCAGAGGTTTTCCCCTGTGCTGTCACATTGCAATATCTGTCATAGAAATGAATAACTAATTATGTTTCATCTATTCTTTTAATCTGTCATTAATTCCAGAAATCAAAGTAAAACTTGGCAGCTTTAGCAGATTCACTAATGTATACATGTTGTAATATTAACAGATCATTAAACTTTCTTTTACTGATTTTAAATTGTATTTCTGTGTTAATAATACATGAGATTGGGTTGTCCCTGCGTAAGTTGAATTGTAAAATAAGTTTGGTTACCTGTGCTGGAGAATGCCCAGAGGAGAGTGAGAGAGAGGATCAGCTTCATCATGATGATCAGGAGTTTACAGCAGAGTCTTCCTGAAGGCTGGATCTGTCTCTGCTGAGCATTACTCGTCTTTTTATATCGTTCAGGTGTTCAAGTATTTGATGAAAGATGTGCGCACAACAACCTTAATTACTGGGTGTGTTGTCCATTCTTACAGGATGTTCAGACACTCCCTATGATTCATTGGAACAATCACTACACCCTGTTTATTAACAATGAAGGCCTGTGAGTTAACAAACAAAAATCAAAGTTAATTGGCTTCATGTGTACTTTCAACAATGAACCTTCCACCTACCTTTATATTTCATTTGACAATTGAATCGTTGTGTGTCAGCTGTGAGCGCATGCACACTGTTCTACAGTTTTGCATTATATCTATAAATATTTAAACGCTCCCTGAATCTTGAAATAGCATCACATTGATGGCTACAAACAGATGCATCAGGTTTTTAGGTTATTTTTTGATGTGTTTGTTTTTTCACACATTTATATAAAATTATTACACAACAAGTTTTTCAAACATTGATTGATGTGAACTACTCCACTGAGCAAGGCTCGTCCATATCACACCTTCCACACGTCATTTCCGTCCCTCCAGAAGACGTCTTCACGGAGGTGAGAATGACATTTTTTTCTACGTCTTTCCTGGACATTGCAATGGAGGTCTTGTCTGGACGTCATATGAATGTCCAAACAAGTCTCCTGGATGACGTGATGCAATGAAAGAAAATGTTAATTTTGACCCCACCTGGCTTCAAAACCAACCGTGTTTCATGATAGACTCCTGTCCACTGGCCCAACGACACACTATAGATTATGTTAAGTCTTACAATACTTTTGTAATAAGTGTTATTTCAGGCACACTGTTAGTCATGTCTGGATACTTTTTTAAGCTCGTAATATATAAGTGACGTGCTTACAAAATTATTGTCAGAATCAATGTGATTTAGAGTGTGTTGTTGGTTTAGTGGATAGCAGTCTTACCTGTCATGACAGAGCTGGAGTAATAATTATTTTTTCATTTGTTTGGACGTTCATATGACGTCCAGACAGGACATCTATACAATGTCTAGGACAGATATACAAAAATAACTTTCATTCTGGCCTCCCAGAAGACGTGTTCTGGAGGTATGGAAATGACGTCTTAAAGACGTGATTTCAGCCACTGTTGCTCGCTGGGAAACGCCCCGTTTTGTTCTCCTTTGTTACAACACCTATCATTTCACTCCACCCTGACAATCCTAAAAAGGAAATGTACGTCAGCTGACGTACATTCACATCTGCATTCTAAACTTTTAAATATTTTTAAGCTGCCCCTTCAGTACCCGGTATACGTTTTTTGTCGTGTTGTTCCCCACATTACATCTCAGTTCAATAGGTAGTCAAGAGTATTTTTTTTACTATAAAAGTGCAATTATGTGTGTAGAAAGAGACAAAGACTGAAAACAGAAGATAAAATAGTGCTATGTGAAAGTACCATAACCTCTACACTAACTAGTAGAACGACCAGGGGACACTGGTAGAATGACTAAGTCTTACTAGTAATGGTTTTTCCCCTACAAGTGCCAATTTTGGCCTCGTGGTGCACAATCAAACCTTACTAGTAAACTACTGTGCTGCACTAGTAATACTACTAGGTCCAACTAGTAGGCATGTGTCACTCACTAGTAGCCTCTTACACCCTACTAGTCGTGCTAAAATACCCACTAGTAGCCCTCGTGAGGCTTTTTTGACGTCACTAGTATTTCTAGTAAGTTCCAAAATGTCCACTAGTTGTACTAGTGGAGTATGTTTTATCTCACTAGTACTACTAGTAACAGCAAGGATGCCCACCAGTACTACTAGTACGGTACAAATTGTTTAGTAGTAGCACTAGTAAGGTGCTACAAGTGGACAAGTATGGAGTTATTGTCTGTATTGATTCAGTATTTGTTCCAGTTTTGTACAGTTCACAAATGAATCAAAGAGAATCTGAAAGTGAAGAAATGAAGTCCAAGAGCAAAACAATGAAGAAAAAAATGTGTGTGTACAGAACAAAGGAGATATTTTATTTTACATCTACTCGACATGCATGAGTCAATTGTCATCCATAACAAGTTGGAAAAGCTGAAATTTAAATGAAAGAAACACACAGATCGACAAAAGTAAATAAATTACATACGATACTGTATGTGTACCAGCATGTGGAGCAGTCACTCTGGAATATCAGTAAATATCGGGATCTCAGTAAGTGCAAAGAAAGGCGTCAATGTTAGATTGGATTTAGTCAGTGACGTGTTTATTATACACCTAATTTTCTCCAGTTTAATAAACGCATGTATCTTTAATTCAGGACGAATGGGAGGGGGCCACAGCTCACTTCCACTTCAGCAGAGTTATATTTAATGCCATCATGACAAAAGCTACATAATCTGCCTAAATCTTTTGGGAGCGGTAATACATGCTGAGATCGAAGCAAATATTTGTTGGTACTTTAGTCTTTGAAGGGCTGTGATGTTTGAATTGCAGTGATACTGATTCCTCTATTTGAGAATTTGTGTCTGAGATTGTTGCAATGAGCAACGAGTAAAACACGTTAAATTGAGATATATCCTCAATGATGTTGTCGCTGATGATTGAAAAACCCTGATCTTGCATCCCCCGCACACCCAGGCATCCCCGAGTCCAACACGAGACTGGCTCACCCCATGGGGCCGCCCCACGTCGGCACCACCATCCACCCGAAAGCGGAGACCCAGAAGGGCCCCCCCCCCCCCCACCGCAGAACCCATCCTGCCCCCACTACACAAGTGCCCAGGAACACACCCCAGTGAGCAGCAGCCAACCCGACTGTGAGTACTCTGTGTCCCGGCTCGGGAGAGGGCTGGGCCCTTTTTTTTCCTAAAGATTTTTCCAACCATTATTTGATTTAATCAGTAAATTTCAGTTTCTTTTTTTGTTTTTTTGTTTGTTTTTACAATTGACTAAAAACTGCTCAATTAACAATTAAACTGGGTTACATAATGTGGTTATGATAAAAGTTTACATATCGTGTAGTTAACAGTTCTATAGTAAAAGAAAACATCTCATACAGTGAATATGGTGGAAATCAAATATTTATAAAAACAACATTTTCATGGCTAAGAAAACAACAACAACAACAACAACAAAGTTTTCTGTGCCTGAGAAAGAGACATTTCCTGCACAGGGCTTCAGGGTTGATTTGAGTGTTTGTCTTCCTCTAGTGTCAAAGTCTGCACCCTACAGCTATGAGCAAATGTTTTGCGTTAAAACGACAAAACTGATTTAAAATGACAAAGCAATTCCCCTACATTGTTGAAAATGACAGTTGAAATGGCCAAAACAGCAATGATGGCAAAACTATTGAGTGAAACTAAAGCAACAATAACTGAAAGAGTTGTGATGGTAAAAGAGCTCAAACTGTCAAAACAGCTGAAACAGACAATTGGCTGAAATGATGAAAATACCTATTAAAGTTAAACAGTTAAAACATTAAAATGGATAATATGACAACTGAAAGTGCGAAAAGTGTTAATGAATATAAAATGTTATTGATGTTTTATGGGAAATTGTTTCCATTCAGCAGCGCAAAACACAGACATTCTGCAGTCAACAACACTCCTGATAATATGGTGATGAGGCTCAGGCCAGCTGTTCCCAACATCAGGACATATAGAGGCAAATGTTGAGTCTGACGAGTCAGCCAGCAGGACATCCAGCAAAGTGTGACAACGATGAACACCGCAAGCCTGAAACAGGAAGTGGAAAGCCAAGAGAGCACAGGACATGAATATGATCATATAAAAGCAGGATTACTGTTGCAACTACACGTCATCAGCAGGGTAAAACTAACCTGTCTCACCACGGTCTAATCCCAGCTCACGTTCCCTATCAGTGGGTGAACAATCCAACGCTTGGTGAATTCTGCTTCACAATGATACCTGGCTGTGTCCCACCACTTTTGAGTGACAACTATGTGTGACGTCAAACTCGTCATCTAAGCTTCCGGCAACTCAAACTTGAAACAAAGAATTATGGTCGTATTTTATTTCCTGATCTTTGTTTCAGAAAATATTGGGAAACCGGAAACCATCCAATTTCCATTTTTTGATTTTCAATTTTAAAAGGAAAAGCAGGAGTTGGCCCGTCTCCCGTTTTTCATTTCCAGTGGTGTGCGGTCAGGGGCAGCAAACTTATAACTTTTTTAATAATTAAAAAGTGATTCTGAAATCTGTGTATGGAATCAATTAGTGACTTTAGCAACTTTATCCAGAAGATGACTGGTTATACTTTGTGGAGCTCAAGTCTCCTATGTCCTCTAAACGCATAACAGCTCATGATGTGTTATTGACGGACCGCCTTAGGACCAGCAGGGTTTCTAGTGCTGGTCTTGCTGTCGTCATTGAAATGAGCTTGACTGATTGGCCCATGGGCAGGTGGTGATGACGCTCTGTTAATATCTGCTACTCTGGAGTGATGGCGGCTATTTTAACAGCAAGATCCATGACACGATAGTAGACCTGCTTCAGGGCCTTTTTCAATTGTGGGATGAAGAAGAAGACCAACACCAGACATGGATGAGCTAACTCAGACCAACAAAGGCTTTGTGCAGCATTTTACAGAAGGATGGGTTTAATCTACAAGGGATGGTGAGTGCTAGCTTTTACTTATTTATTTATTTTTACTTTCTCTGGATTAGATTGGCGCTGCTGTTGGCATTTGGTGCATTTTTTTTTTTTTAAGTGGTGTTTCCCATACAATCATGCACACAGACAGACAAGCACACATGCATGACAGCAGTGCGCGAGACCCCCCCCCCCCCCACACACACACACACACACACGCAAACACAGGAAAAGGGTATGGCGGCGAAGCTGCAGTGTCTTGATGGGTTGTGTGTCACGGCTGGGGGCCGGCGCGTGGAGTGTCCTGAACCCAAAAGCAGACCTCAAGCAGAAAGTTGTTTGCAAACAGTTAATGTTTTATTGAGGGAACAGGGAAAGGGGAGCTGGAACGGTGACGGGACCCGGGGAACCTCTTGGAACCGGGACGGGACCCGGGGGAATCTCTTGGGGGCCCTCTTGGAACCGGGACGGGACCCGGGGGGAATCTCAGGGGGGGCCTCTTGGAACCGGGACGGGACCCGGGGGGAATCTCAGGGGGGGCCTCTTGGAACCGGGACGGGACCCGGGGGGAATCTCAGGGGGGGCCTCTTGGAACCGGGACGGGACCCGGGGGGAATCTCAGGGGGGGAACTTCTTGGAGCCGGGACGGGAGCCGGGGAATCTCTGGGGGGACTTCTTGGAGCCGGGACGGGAGCCGGGGAATCTCTGGGGGGACTTCTTGGAGCCGGGACGGGAGCCGGGGAATCTCTGGGGGGACTTCTTGGAGCCGGGACGGGAGCCGGGGAATCTCTGGGGGGGCTTCTTGGAGCCGGGACGGGAGCCGGGGAATCTCTGGGGGGGCTTCTTGGAGCCGGGACGGGAGCCGGGGAATCTCTGGGGGGGCTTCTTGGAGCCGGGACGGGAGCCGGGGAATCTCTGGGGGGGGCTTCTTGGAACCGGCGTCGGAACAGGAACGGGAACCACCCCGGGGAGGACACTCACTCCCCGGGGAGGACAACACCGACTCACCTCCACGCGGAGTGAAGACTAGGCAATCCTCTGGCACCGGACCCTCCTCCCTGCAGGGCTTAAGACTGCTTGACAATCAATTAGCTGATTGCCTGCAGGAGTGCCAGAGAGGATCCGGTGCTGGAGCGAGGTGTGTGACTCCTGACATTGTGGCTGTTGGTCAGCTGTCATGTTGTTGTGAATTAAGTACTGATGCAGAGTCGTGGCCTTTCATTGGATTAGGATTGTGTTTTAACTGTAGAACATTCATTCATGTGATATATTCATTTTAAATCAGCCAATATCCATTAAGCAAACCAATCAAACCATCCAGCCAACATGTATCTGAGGCAAGCAGGACAAATAAACTAATTTGCTGAAAATTAAGTGTTAAATCTTCTCCTATCCAGCCAACATCACCAACAACTGTCTAACTTCTTCCATTTTATTTTACTTTTGTTTTTCCACCCCCCCAGGATTAATAATATTTTGGCCATTGACAGGAATAACGTGTAGCTGGCAATCATTCCGTCACACCTATCGCTGGTGTTTCGGATTAACTGGCGTCCGTGTTAACTAGTGACTTAATTTAGTCGTTGATGTTCGTCACTGCAGATATTAAAATAAGACTCACTTCAAAACCTTCTTGTAAAATCAGTTAAACGGCACTGATTAGGACTGCTACGAATTTCTGTCGGGTTTGTTTTATCTGGTGTCGTTCGCCAGTTAACATGGAAACCAGTTAATTATTATAACCATTTGATATAAATCTTTATTGAATACAATGCTTTGTGCCGAGTCAGCGATCGGCCTCCGCTGCTGAAACGTGGCCAGTGGTCAGCCGGTTCTATGAGTAGTGTTGGATATCGTTGAAGCAGAAGTCGAGCCCCAGGCTCTGCTGCAGTCTGACGTGTTCATGTTGCAGCGGCCGCAGTGGCAGGTCAGAGCCACGGGGTAGGCCACGCTGGGGTCCATGTCAGGGGGGCAGTCTGGGATCTGGAAGGTCTCGTAGTACATGTCTCCGTACACGCACACGTGCTGGTAAAACTTGTGGAACGACACCTTGATCCGGGAAAATATACGACCTGGAGATGAAGTGAAGTCTGAAATGTCACTGCTGATATCTTTCTTTTCCCTTCTGTTGAATGTTTTTCTATTCTGCTCTCTGATCCATGTGGTTTTTTTTTTCCAACAATGTTTTTTATTTATTTTTACATTTTAACAGAGTATGAACACAGGAACAATGAAAACTCTGTATGACCACATGCACCCTCTCAGATACAAAAAAACAGAAAAAGGAAAATGAACAAATAATAATCAATCAAATTACCATTCAGTGAGAGGCTGTTATTTGTCAATTCCCCCAGACAAGTATTATTGTCCACGATACTCTTCTTCATCCCCAGATATTGTACATCCCTCCACAAAGTTCACAAATGGTGTCCAGACCTTCTCAAAGACGTCCTCTTTCCCTTTCAGTATATACGTGATTCGTTCCAGTGGTAATGCCGCCAACATTTGCTTCATCCAATGTCCAATAGCCGGTTCCCTTGTCTCTTTCCACTTTAGTGCAATTAGTCTCTTTGCTTGCAACAAACCCATATTAATAAACACCTGTTTCCATTTTGTGTATCTTATATTTTTAGGGTATAATCCCAAAATGAGGAAACCAGGATCCAGGGCAACTTCTTTCGATATGACTTCTTTTATAGTATGTGTCACTGCTACCCAAAAAGTTCTAATCTTCCTGCAGTCCCAAATACAATGCCAGAGTGTACCTTTGTCGTCGTTACATTTGGTACATGTATCTGGTATATCTGGGTTGTATTTATTTAATTTTTCAGGTGTAATATATATTCGCATTAGCCACTTGTATTGCAGCAACCTTAATCTAGAATTAATGGTTTGTTTATGAGCTTTCGCACAAACAAATTGCCATTCCTCTATAGACACATCTTTTCTTAAATCAGTTTTCCAAGCATTCAACCTTCCTAGTGAGTTATCTGACGTTTTTGACATAAACAACTTGTATATTTCTGATATTGCCCCTCTTTTTGAACTGCTTTTACTAATCATTTCTTCCAGTTTAGTTTTTAGTGGTTTGGTGAAAATATTGTTTTGCTTTGCTCCAATGTAACTCCTTATCTGGAGGTATTTGAAAAATTGCTTTCTATCAATATTGTATTTATACCTAAGTACATCAAAAGACATCATATATTTAGATTCTGCTAAATACAAATCTTTAATTTTTTGGATTCCTTTAGTTGCCCATTGTTTAAATATCCCATCCTCTTTTCCTGGTATGAAATCCTGGTTTCCCCATATCGGTGTAAACTGTGATAAGACAACAGGATCCTTCATAAACCTTTTTACATCGTAAAACACTTTAACCATGTTTTTTACTATTGGATTATTCGTTTTCTTGATCAACTTCACTTCTGTATCCGAAAAAAAATATAAAGGCAAAGATGGACGCAAGGTAGCGCTTTCCATTTCTGTCCACTGAGGAGCATTATTTGAATTAAAATAATATCTTATAGACCTTAATTGACATGCCCAGTAATACCACTTAATATTCGGACACAATATGCCACCCTCATAATAGGGCAGATGAAGTAACGACAATCTAATCCTGGGTCGCTTATTTTTCCATATAAAGCTAAGGATAAGCCTTCTAAATGTATTAAACCAGTCAGCAGGAGGCAACAGAGGTATGTTCTGATAAACATATATCACTTTTGGCAGTATGTTCATTTTGTAGATATTGACCCGACCAATCAAAGACATGGGAAGAGACATCCATCTATTTACATTATCCGTTATTTCTTTGGTTAGATTTTTGTAATTATTTTCAACAATCTCGCTTAACTTTGGTGAAATTTGTATCCCTAAATATATAAATTCCTTTACCGTTTTGAAATGTGATGTTACTGCAGGTGGGTTTCTTCTTTCTCCTTCCTCTAGCATTAATATGGCTGACTTAGATTTGTTGACAACATATCCTGAGACGTGACCAAACTCCTCTATCAAGCAAAGCAAAGCAGGGATAGATTTATTTAAATTCGAAAGATATACAATTACATCATCTGCATACAGTGAGATCCTATGTTCCGTTTGTTCTACCACAATTCCTGTCAAAGTTAAGCTGGAACGTACAGCTATAGCAAAAGGTTCCATAGCCAGTACGAACAACAGTGGGCCTATCGGTGAACCTTGAGGGCATCCCTGCTTTACCATTATTGGCTTGGAAACATTTTTATTTGTCAAGATTTTGGCAGTTGGATTTAAATGTAGCAATTGTATCCATCTCCGGAACACTTCTCCATAGCCAAATCGGGTCAAAATATCAAAAAGATAGGGCCATTCAACCCTGTCAAATGCTTTCTCAGCATCTAGGGAAAGCAAGGCCTTATCCGAAGTGTTACTTAGCCCGTGTATAATATTAAGAACCCTCCTTACATTGTGCAGACCTTGGCGTCCTGAAATAAAACCATTCCGATCTCTATGAATAACGGATGGGAGAGTATCCTGCAGCCGTGCTGCTAATATTTTACCCAACACCTTGAGGTCAGAATTAAGCAAACTTATTGGTCTCATATTCTCACATTTATTACTGGGCTTTCCTGCTTTAGGCAAAAGGATGATAAGTGCTCTAGTCACAGATTCAGGAAGGCTGCCTTCACCAAGTGATTCCTGGTACATTTCCAGTAGTGGTTTTAATAATTTTCCTTTAAATGTTTTGTAAAAATCGATTGGGAATCCATCCTCTCCGGCTTTTTTGCCTGATTTCATGTTATCAATTGCCCTGCTCGTTTCTTCTTCAGTAATTTCTGCATCTAATTGTTGTTTGACTTCATCATCAATAGTAGGCATATTTATCCTGTCTAGAAATTTATTTCTGGAGTTTTGATCTGAACTATCCTGAGAATCATACAGTTTTTCATAGTAATTTCTAAACTCCTTATTTATTCCAATTGGGTCCAATATTGTTTTCCCTTCCCTGTTTATAATTGATGTTATATTTTTTTGCGCTTCCAATTGTCTTATTTGCCATGCTAAGATTTTTCCAGGTTTTTCTCCTTGTTCATAAAAAGACTGATTCAATCTCAGGATGTTTGAAGCTGCTCTATCTGCTGATTCCTTATTATATTGTGCTTTTAATAATAACAATTCTTTCTCTATTAACGGGTTTCTATTGTTAAACACTTGTTCCTCTAGCTTCTTTATTTTCTCCTCCATATGTTGTCTTATTTTTCATTTTTCTTTAGATTTTGATGAGGTATATGCAATTATAATTCCCCTTAAACAAGCTTTAAATGCCTCCCATCTGATACGAGCATTCGTTTGTGTTGTATTTATAGTGAAAAATGCATCTATTTCTTTTCCTACATAAACAAGAAATCCCTCATCATTCAGCCACTTCTGATGCAAGCACCACCTATATTCCATTATCAAATTGTTGTGTGTACATACAATGTTACAGGGGGCATGATCTGATATTAATATACTGCCATATGAACAATCTTTTATATTGGACAAGAGTTCTGCTGATATTAAAAAATAATCTATTCGAGAGTATGTATTAAATGTTTTTGAATGGCATGAGTAAATTATGTCATCAGGTTTTAAATGCCGCCAGATATCTATTATATTTAATTCTTTCATGAAATTAGAAATAGTCTTCCGGCTTTTGGGATGGGTTTGGTCAGTCCCAGTTGATCTGTCTTGAGTTGGATCCATAACGCAGTTCCAATCTCCCCCTATAATGAATTTTCCTGGGAGAGATGAAAGCGTAAGAAAAAAATTTGTAAAAAATGTATCATCATCTGAGTTAGGTCCATATACATTTACCAAGTTGATTGTTTCTTTTAGAAGGGATCCCTGAACAATCAGATATCTGCCAAATTTGTCTTTTATCACATTTGTGACCTGAAAGGGTATTGATTTATGGATTAATGTGATTACACCTCGAGCGTTGGATCTATACGAAGCTGCATATAGAGACCCCTGCCACCTCCTGCCAACTTTAATGTTTTCCTCTTCCAAGGAGTGTGTCTCCTGCAAGAAAACTATTTTAGCTTCCAAATCTTTCATTTTGTTCATCACTTGTTTTATCTTTTTGTTTCCTTTTAGGCCTCTACAATTCCAAGAAGTACATTTAATTTCCATTTTCTGTGTCATTCAATCACCATGTATGTTAATAACCAGTGTTTAAACACGCCTGAGAGGGCACACAAACCAAAACACCAAACACAACATTCAAAAGAACAATAACTCACACACAGAACAACCCCCCCTCTCCCAGTTACCCGGGTACCCCATTTAAATGCTCTACCTCCAACTTCTACCATGTACAGATCTCAATTTAAGATCTGCTTTAACTAAGATAACTAAGACATTATGTCTGGCCCCTACCTGCTCCCCAGGTCTTCACTCAATCCTTTAAAACTATTTATATTCCCTTGCTCCTACTGTTTTTTCTTTGGTTTTTTTTCCCTTCTTCCCTTACCTTCTAAGTACCATCCCCACATTATCAACAGTACTGTCACAGTTTCCACAATGGCGATGTCAAACAAAGGCTCCCCCAGCTACCACATTACTCTGAAAGCTGTGTTCCTATTAGCAGTCCTCAGACCTCACTTTGCTGGATCTTCTCTATGAAGCTTTGGACCTCTGCTGGTGTGTCAAACCTGTGGACTTTCTCCTTGTATGTCAGTATCAGTTTAGCTGGTGGTATGATGCCGCTTCTCAGTCCCATTTTCCAGAGTTGTTGCCGTACGCCTTCAAACTTTTTCTTTTGCTTGTGTACTTCTGTGGCGACGTCCTCGTAGAATCTCACCCTTTTGTTCTTGTATAAAATATCCTTTTTCGATCTTGCAGCCCTGAGCACCATGTCCTTCTGCATATAGTTGAGAAAGCACATAATTAGGGTTCTTGGAGGTTCCTCGGGCTTTCTCTTCGGTCCAATGCGGTGCGCCCTCTCAATCACTAAAGGCTTCTGTGATATGTTCAGGTCAAGTACATCTTGTATCCAGCTTTGCAGAAAACCACAGGTGTCCATGCCCTCCTCGCCCTCTGGAACACCAACCAGTCTGAGGTTATTACGCCGGGATCTTGTTTCCAAATCTATCAATTTGTCCTCTAGGTATTTATTCTTTTTCTCCAACCTCGTTACGGCAGCCCCCATGACAGCATGGTCATCTTCAATATCTGAAATGCGTTTCTCCGCCTGATCCACTCTTCCCACACAGTCGGATAGATTTTTCTACATTTCGTTCATGGCTGCCACAACCTCAGCTGCTTTGTTAGAAAACTTGGTCACAGCACCTTCCAGTTTGTCACAGAGTTCAGTTTGCGTGTTCGCGAGTTTGGCTTGTATACTTTCAAACTCCTCTCGTATGGTACGTTGCACTTTCTCCTCCATTCTTTCGCTGCCAGTGGGGCTGCGTGCACTAGCGTTAGCTTGCTCATTAGCTGCGTTAGCTGCGTTAGCTTCGCTAGCGCTAGCTGCGCTGTTAGTGATCGGTAGCTTAGTTTGCGTAGTTGTCTTTGTTTTATCTTTACTCGCTTTTCCCGTTGCAGGCATCATGAGTCAATACCGAACTCTGTTTCTGTACTTCGGAGCGTTTTACTGCAGGCATTTAAGGATTTAGCTGAGTTACCTCACGGAGCAGCTCGGGGCACAACCGCTCGCTATGGTGACGTCATCGGAACCTGATCCATGTGTTTAATACAAACAAACATGGACATAGGAAATCATTTCCAACAGTGTACTAGCAATTACAAATTGTTTATCACTTCACCATTCAATCTTGTTCTGAATCTATGACATATTCTGACCTTTACCCATTCAAATTGACTGATAAAATTAAAAGAAAGAAAGAAAACGAACTTGAAGTGGAACTAACAATTGTCAGGAAGCTACCGTGGAGGTACAAAACTAACGCGGTCCTGAAAATATCAATTTAGGACGTGTTTTTCCATTTTTTAAGCTCAAAACTCACAAACAGACATAAGAACCACATCGACATGGAGGAGAAGAAGAAAAGAGTCAGAACAAGGTAAGCAAAGGATGGAACTTTGTGTTGAGAACTGAAAACATGATGAAAACAGCTGCTCGCTTCCAGATTTCAGAAGGTCAACAGAAGGAAAAATCGACAGAAATCAGTATATCAATCTTTAATATTTACTTTTTAACATTAGCTTAGAGAAAGTGATTCCTACTACGAGCATAAGTTTTCCTCTTAGTTGTTTCTTTGCACTAAAATTAAAAAAAAAAGTCCCAAGAAAACTAATTTAAATTGAATTCAGTTGAGATGAACTAATTGTTTTTGTGTGATTCGTTATTAACAATTAATCTTCATCACAAGGGATGGTTTCAGGCCTGATCTTGATTATAGAACATCTGCTCAGGTCAAGCTCCTAATTTATCATCTTAGATAGCTGAAATAATAGTTCATCAGTAAACGATGCAGCAGTATACAAACCACATGGCACCACGTTTTGGCAAAATAAACTATTTGGAGCTTATTTTTTATTCATACTCAAGGCTGATTTGAGGATTATGAGAGAGAGAGAGAGAGAGAGAGAGAGAGAGAGAGAGAGAGAAAGAGAGAGAGAGAGAGAGATTTACAGTGCATTAATATATGTTCCTCATTCTCTTTCACACCACATCTCTCACATTTGTCAGTATTATTTTTACCCATTATATCCATTGTGTCATTCACACCAGTACGTCCTACCCTGAGTCTCATCATGATTTCTTCTGTTCCTTTCTTTAAAGATTTTTGTTTTCTATGTTGTAATATTTCCTTCCTTTCTCATCTTTTTCCCATCTTTCCTGCCATATTCTCATACCCATTTCCATTATCATTGTTTTACCCTCTCCTTTTCCATGGGGTATTTTAACTGTCATACTCTTATCCAGAGTCTTTTTTGCTTGGTTATCTGCCACCTCATTGCCCTTCTGCCCTGTGTGAGCTGGCCCCCAGCAGGACTGTACCTCAATGCCCCCCCTGTGCAGTCTATGTAGATTGTGTTGCATTTCAGTGAGCAAGTCTTCCCTAATACTGTGTGTTGACTGGAGGCTTTTGAAAATAGCAAGTGAGTCAGTACATACCACCACCCTATCTGCTCTGACCTCCTCCATCCACTGGAGACTGATGATTGCTGCAACCATTTCTACTGTGAAGACTGACAAGCCATCTGATAGGCGTTTTACATGTACTAGGTTTATGATAGGATTCCACTCTAAATGTCTATGTGCTCTGTCTTCTTCTGTGTTTTTGATGTTTTTGGTGACTCACTGCGCTCATAAAGGCCTGGCATGTGTACTACATGCCCTGAAGCCTCGTGTTGAGCCGTGTTCATATTGAGGGGTGGACAGAATTTCTTTTGAGAAGGCTGGGGAGAAAAAAGAGGGGTTTTTTCGTCGTGTGGATGTGGCCTTAGACATCCAATCTCAGCCTCAATCCATGAGCTGGAGGACTTTATAACAGGAATAAAAAATATATCCAAATAGTTTATATGTATTTACTGAGAAGGATGATCTTTGGGAAGAGAAGAAAGGCGATAAAGGTGATGATGACAAGCCCTCACCTTGAACACTCTTCCTTCCTGTCTGGCATCATGAAAGAAGCTCTTCAGTCATGACGTGAAAAAATTAAAATAAAAAAAACAACAACACACTCCATCCAACCTGTCACCGCTGAGGGAAGTGGAGCAGTCCTCGGTGTGGTTGCAGCTCCTGGAGTGGTTGTTTTGCATGTTTTTCTCCTGAAACTTTCCTCTCGTGAAAATCTCAGTGTGAAAATAAAACTCAGCTTTAATTTTAGAAAAAAAAACTGCAGGTTAATAACAATACTTATGTTAAAAGGAGAAATGAAATTAATTTTGGCCGGACCAGAGAGAGAGAAAGAGAGAAAGAGTCTGTGCTTCTTTAAGGCTGCTTCATCTTTCTTCTATTAAATATTTACACAGAGTGGCTAAATTAGCAGTAATTTTGCGCTGGGTGCTGAAACATGGCAGATTTGCCAGCTGTCACTCTGTGAGAGAGATAGACGGATGTGGTTCTTTAATTAAACATTTAGGTTAATTGATTGTTTGTGTTCACATGATATTATTGGCCCGTTTAGTTAGCAAAAGGTGTTTTAAAAACGTAAATATTCTGTGACATCTTTATCGCTGTGTTGCTGGAACAACACGCAGCCTGTGTTTCAGGACGTCATGATTTACAAATGAAGCTCTGCACTGAGACCAAAGAAACTGTGTTATCTAAGTTAGTAGTATGTGATCAAAACTGGCATATAAAGGGTTACGCTTCAGTGTTGGTGGATCAGATCATGGCATAGAATAAACAAGAAACAATTCACAAAGAAGAAAATAATATTTTATTCCAATTGAAGGTTCAAAGTGCAAATCGTCTTTTTAACAGACCCAACTTTTAGCCCAATGCATAACTTCAGGTATTTATCTGCATCTATTTGAGACGTGAACATTCATATTTTACATGAAGGTTGAATTCCAATCAGGTAAAATGTCAATTCATTGAACCAACTTGTGGCCTATCATAACCTGCATACCATACAGCTGCTGGAGGGATTGTTTACCTTTTTATTGGTGCATTAAATAATGTTATTAACCAAAGGAACATCTTTAATTTCAAGTATGCATTGTCTCACATTACAAATGCTTGAATTCATCAAGTAATGTATTAGTTAACATAACATATGAAGCCCCTGATTAGTGAAAAACACTTTCTGTGCAAATGAGATATTTTTCTGACATAATCATTTTAAAAGTAGAATTTAAAGTCTACACTCTTGTCTATTAATGTTTCACGTTATCATGCACATAGCACAGGAGCAGAGTAGTAAAACTGTATTTTTCTCTCTGGCATCTACAAAACAGCTATTTTCTCCACTAGTAACTAATCAATAAAGCAACAAGTTGCATTAAACATGAGAAATGGCGAGGAAGCTGGCCGAGTACGCTTGAAGCGGGAAGCCGTGGAGCGCATTCGCAAGCAGGTTACTCGTACGAGAGACACAATCTTCTGGCACCGGACCCGCCTCACTGCAGGGCTAAAGAAGTGGGAGCAATCAATTACTCAATTACCTGCAGGAGTGTCAGTGAGGGAGGATCCGGTGTGGAGCGAGGTGTGGATCCTCACAGTAGCCCCCTCTCAATGGTCGCCACCTGGCAGCCTACCTGGCTTGTCTGGGTGCTCAGCGTAGAAGTCCGAGATGAGCGTCTCTTCCAGGATGAGCCGACGGGGAAGCCAGGACCGCTCCTCTGGACCGTACCCCTCCCAGTCCACCAGATATTGGAAACCCCTACCCTGGGGCCACACATCCATGATCTTGGACACGGTGAAGGCAGGATGGTCATCGATGATCCGAGGGGGTGGTGGGGGTTCAGCAGGACGACACAGGGGGCTGGAGGAGACTGGTTTGAGAAGAGAGACATGAAACGTAGGGTGTACCTTGAGGGAGTCGGGGAGCTGGAGGTGGACAGCCGTGGGGTTGATCACTTTATCGACCGGGAATGGGCCGATGTAGCGAGGAGCCAGCTTCGGCGACTCGACCTGGAGGTGAAGGTCTCGGGAGGACAACCATGCCATCTGCCCAGGTCTGTAGTCAGGAGCAGGAGTGCGGTGACGGTCTGCGAGTCATTTGTTGGACTCCGCGGATATGGAGAGCGCTGCCCTGGCCGATCTCCATACCTCCCGGACCCGACGTAGGTGGTCCTTGACCACGGGGACAGCCACGTCGAGGTCCTGATGTGGTCTTGACCTCCCCTGTTCCTGATTTGGGAACAGGGGAGGTTGAAAATCGCAACAAACCATGAACGGCGACATCCCAGTGGCTGAGTAGTAGAGGGAGTTGTGGGCGTATTCGATCCATGGAAGATGGGAGCTCCAGGATGAAGGGAACTGCGTGGCCATGCACCGGAGAGCCGCATCGAGGTTCTGGTTTGCCCGCTCCGTCTGGCCGTTGGTCTGGGGGTGACATCCAGAGGAGAGGCTGGCCGTTTCCCCCAGGGCCGAGCAGAACGCCTGCCACACCCGGGAGGCGAATTGAGGTCCCCGGTCGGACACAACATCCAAGGGAATTCCGTAGAGCCTGAACACATGGAGAACCAGGAGGTCAGCCGTCTCCCGGGCCGTCGGCAACTTCCGGAGAGGGACGTAGTGGACGAACTTCGAAAAACAGTCCACTATGGTCACGATGCTGGTGTTCCCATCTGAAGGGGGAGCCCGGTGACGAAGTCCATGGCGATGTGGGACCATGGCCGGCTGGGAATTGGCAGCGGTCGCAGGAGACCTGACGGAGTTTGATGGGAGGACTTACTGCGGGCACAGGTGGAACATGCTGCACTGAACTCCCGGGCCATACCAGGCCACCAGAAATGTCGCTGCAGGAAGGAGAGGGTGCGGCCGGCTCCAGGGTGGCAGGTGAGTTTGGAATGGTGCCCACACTGAAGAACCTGGGAGCGCATGGAGTCCGGAACGTAGATGTGGTCCGGCAGACCGGTGCCAGGATCCGGGCCTGCCACCTGAGCCTCCCAGACGGTCGCTTCGATGTCCCAGGCGGCGGCACCCAGGATGCAGGACGGTGGGATAATGAGGTCTGGTGACTCAGGAGGAAGGGGAGGAGTGGAGCCGAGACAGGGCATCGGGTTTGATGTTCTTGGATCCAGGTCGGAAGGACAGAGTGCAGTGGAACCAACTGAGGAAGAGGGACCAGCGTGCCTGACAGGAGTTGAGCCTGCGGGCCAAGCGAAGGTACTCCAGGTTTTTATGGTCCGTCCAAATGATGAATGGAACTGTTGCACCCTCCGACCAGTGTCTCCACTCTTGCAGAGCCCGCACCACCGCCAGCAGTTCCCGGTTCCCCACGTTGTAGTTTCTCTCGGCCGGAGAGAGCCTGCGGAAGAAGTAGGCGCAGGGGTGGAGCTTGTGGGAGCCAGGATGCCGTTGGGAGAGCACCGCTCCAACCCCGGTGTCGGAGGCATCTACTTCTACCACGAACTGCTGAGATGGAGTATTGTAAAATAAGTTTGGTTACCTGTGCTGGAGAATGCCCAGAGGAGAGTGAGAAAGAGGATCAGCTTAAAAGTGATAAACTGGAGCTTTACCAGCCCCAACCCAGGACTCGCTGGAGAGATTGGTCTGGGAGCGACTTGGGGTACCCCCAGAAGAGCTGGAGGAAGTAGAGGGGGGTATATACACTGAACAGGAAAGAAGATGGATGGTTGGATGTTAAATGATTTAAAAAAAAAACTGATTAATTCAACTGACCAAACCTTTCTGCCTTCACTAAAAGATAAATCAAAGTTGTAATGTTTCTAACTCCCTACAATGACTGCATTCCACCATAATGGCCGCAGATACAATACTGTGTCTTGATGGCTTTCAACACTCACACACTTTTTATTTAGAAACTACCATTCTTGTTATTACAGTGATGACAGAGGTGACAGTGTCAGTTGGCACAGTGAAATGGAATACATTCCTAAACCAGGTGATAGAAAATAATTCTGTGCAAAGATTCAGTTCTTGTTCATGTTTGTGACATTTATGGATGTAACTATGGGCACACATTGAATACATACATTACTCTGCTCTTTTCTAAAGTGATTTCTTTATTCTACACCTGGTGAGTAAACTGGTGACAAGAGCAGCAGCAATGAAGACGCTGTTAAACCTCCTTGTGCACCTCTGAGCAGCAATACTGCAGCTGCAAGAGGGAAATCAGTTGATACTGAGAAAAGAAAAAAGCTAAAGGTAGTAGGAGAAACTGTAAAGCAGCAGATCTCAGTAAAGGAAGTTCCAGATTGACAAGATGCTCTTCCTGATGGTGATTCAATAAAACTGCCCATTCAGTATTTCAGAGACTTTTTTGGTGCTGAACCTTTGAACAATATTGTGGCACAAAGCAATCTCTACTGCAACCAAAAATGTTTAATTTCATTTATCGTGTGAAAGATAAAATTGCTTTGTCTTGCCAAAAAACATAAGACAGAAAATGGGAAAAAAATTAAAAAGTAAAACATCTTAATCAATTGCAAATATAGCTTTAATGAAGTGAAAATTGAAACATGGAAGAACAGTAGATGAAATTAAAACTAAATTATAGGATGAATCCAATTTACATACAAAGTATTTTACTGAAAATAAAATCCTTTCCTTTGAATTTACCAAAACAGATAAAAGTCACAATTGAAATCTGTAAGTGAACCACAGTGATTGTTGCAAAACTGATTACGTCCCTTTATTGATTATTTGAGAAGCATAACTTTCTTAAACAGAAAATTAAATGAGAAAACCTAAAAAGAACAAACATGATTGACTAAAACCGTTAAACTGTCTTGAAGAACAATCATTTCATAATTTTACCAAGGAGAAAAATAGAAATTCAAATCCAAAAGTTAATTACATAAGATTAATAAATTATTGAACAGAGGGTGACTGATATCTAATCTTCAGCTTTGGGAGAGCTACTACTGGTCACAGCGGTACTGCAGGTTACTGGCGTAGTGGGGCAGCAGGTTATAGTGGTGGCTCTGGAGAAGTCCTTGTATTTGGTAGAGGACCTGTTGTTCTTCCTGGAAGAGCGCCAGCAGGTTCTGTTGCCCGCAGAGAGAACCGTGGATCTGATGCAGCAGCACCTGGTGGTTGTTTACCAGCAGGCATTGCTGGTAGTGAAGTGGAAGTTGATGGTGGTGGTCGACTGGCAGGTCCTCTTGTTGTTCCAGCAGGTTGTTTTGGTCACTAAGCAACTTTAGATGCAGTTGGAAAAGCACCAGTTGTTGTTGCTTAAGCAGCTCAAGGTTTATGTTGGCAGACAGTAGTCGTACTTTCAGCAGCAGAGCTTTTATTTGTGCTAAGAGCTCACGAGACGGGGTGTAAACTGTTGTTGGGTCACTAACAGTAGTATAAGCCGGAGTGGTTGTGGTCAGTTCAGGAGTGGTTGTAGTTGGTTCAGGAGTGGTTGTAGTTGGTTCAGGAGTGGTTGTAGTTGGCTCAGGAGTGGTTGTAGTCGGCTCAGGAGTGGTTGTGGTTGGGGCAGGTGTAGTTGTTGTGGTAACAAGGAAACAGGTTGGTGTACCAATAACTGTACCCACTTCTTCCAGGAAAGGCAGATTTCTGATGTCATTAGCGATGTCACACACATTTGAAGTTCCACATCCACCAACGGAGATCAGTTGACGATCTATCAAGACTGTGGATGAAAAGATTGAATTTCGTGGTCAAATAAATGTCTTCATTACTCATGTCAGACAAATATATACTGATTCAAGAGATGGAGAAAACTGATTCACATTTTTTTGTATCTACAGAGAAAGAAAAAGTGCATTCTTGATGACTTTGAAATATATATCAATCGTTCGCCTGTTCAAAGGCATGCAGTGATTTTATGTCCTTACACTCGTGAAACAAGTTTAAACAGAAGCAAAGCAGATTCAGAGATTTTTTGTTAAATGTACAATAAAAATACTGACTTTGTGTCTGAAAGCAGGTGTCCTCCTCTCCTCCACAATTCACTACTGAGTCGCAGTTGTCAGTGCTGGGATCACAACCCCTGCATTCTATACCATTTTCTCCAGGAATAGCAGGGACTGAAACAAAAGATATGAAACCAACGAGTGAATATTTAAGCCTTTTGACTTGAAAAGTATTTTGAAAAATTTGTTGTTTGTTCTTTTCATCACAATTCTTCTGATCCAAATATACTTACATTCCAGGTCCCTCAAGTTGCAGTCATCAGAATCATCACAGCACTCAGCATTTGCAACTGTGTGTATCCCACCCAGGTTGGCTGCAATAGTAGGGAAGCCTGTGGCTGGACAAACCTCGCTGTTTGCACAGTCCCTGTAGATTCTCTGTATTCCATTGGCTTCTGTTGTCAAAAAAGAGCATTGTGAATTTCATGGAACACACATTTCATTTGTTAAAATATGTAGTTCAGTGAAAATGAAAAGCTGATCTGAAGAAAAGAATACCTGTGATGAAGACATTCAAACAGACTTCATCATCTGCACATTCAACTGTCCGTCCAAAAGCACAGCTCAGATCATTGACATCTGTACATACGTGACAACGGATTGCTCCAGCTGTGATGGGAACAAACAGGACAAAATATTATTTTAGGAAAAGAAATGTGTGAATGGTGAAAAGTCTTTGTCACATTATTGAGATTTAACATGAAGCTTTAATCCTGGTTTTTACATGTGTACATTACTACTTTTTTTTCTTGAATTCCTATCTCCAGAGGTTTTCCCCTGTGCTGTCACATTGCAATATCTGTCATAGAAATGAATAACTAATTATGTTTCATCTATTCTTTTAATCTGTCATTAATTCCAGAAATCAAAGTAAAACTTGGCAGCTTTAGCAGATTCACTAATGTATACATGTTGTAATATTAACAGATCATTAAACTTTCTTTTACTGATTTTAAATTGTATTTCTGTGTTAATAATACATGAGATTGGGTTGTCCCTGCGTAAGTTGAATTGTAAAATAAGTTTGGTTACCTGTGCTGGAGAATGCCCAGAGGAGAGTGAGAGAGAGGATCAGCTTCATCATGATGATCAGGAGTTTACAGCAGAGTCTTCCTGAAGGCTGGATCTGTCTCTGCTGAGCATTACTCGTCTTTTTATATCGTTCAGGTGTTCAAGTATTTGATGAAAGATGTGCGCACAACAACCTTAATTACTAGGTGTGTTGTCCATTCTTACAGGATGTTCAGACACTCCCTATGATTCATTGGAACAATCACCACACCCTGTTTATTAACAATGAAGGCCTGTGAGTTAACAAACAAAAATCAAAGTTAATTGGCTTCATGTGTACTTTCAACAATGAACCTTCCACCTACCTTTATATTTCATTTGACAATTGAATCGTTGTGTGTCAGCTGTGAGCCCATGCACACTGTTCTACAGTTTTGCATTATATCTATAAATATTTAAACGCTCCCTGAATCTTGAAATAGCATCACATTGATGGCTACAAACAGATGCATCAGGTTTTTAGGTTATTTTTTGATGTGTTTGTTTTTTCACACATTTATATAAAATTATTACACAACAAGTTTTTAAAACATTGATTGATGTGAACTACTCCACTGAGCAAGGCTCGTCCATATCAAACCTTCCACACGTCATTTCCGTCCCTCCAGAAGACGTCTTCACGGAGGTGAGAATGACATTTTTTTCTACGTCTTTCCTGGACATTGCAATGGAGGTCTTGTCTGGACGTCATATGAATGTCCAAACAAGTCTCCTGGATGACGTGATGCAATGAAAGAAAATGTTAATTTTGACCCCACCTGGCTTCGAAACCAACCGTGTTTCATGATAGACTCCTGTCCACTGGCCCAACGACACACTATAGATTATGTTAAGTTTTACAATACTTTTGTAATAAGTGTTATTTCAGGCACACTGTTAGTCATGTCTGGATACTTTTTTTAAGCTCGTCATATATAAGTGACATGCTTACAAAATTATTGTCAGAATCAATGTGATTTAGAGTGTGTTGTTGGTTTAGTGGATAGCAGTCTTACCTGTCATGACAGAGCTGGAGTAATAATTATTTTTTCATTTGTTTGGACGTTCATATGACGTCCAGACAGGACATCTATACAATGTCTAGGAAAGATATACAAAAATAACTTTCATTCTGGCCTCCCAGAAGACGTGTTCTGGAGGTATGGAAATGACGTCTTAAAGACGTGATTTCAGCCACTGTTGCTCGCTGGGAAACGCCCCGTTTTGTTCTCCTTTGTTACAACACCTATCATTTCACTACACCCTGACAATCCTAAAAAGGAAATGTACGTCAGCTGACGTACATTCACATCTGCATTCTAAACTTTTAAATATTTTTAAGCTGCCCCTTCAGTACCCGGTATACGTTTTTTGTCGTGTTGTTCCCCACATTACATCTCAGTTCAATAGGTAGTCAAGAGTATTTTTTTTACTATAAAAGTGCAATTATGTGTGTAGAAAGAGACAAAGACTGAAAACAGAAGATAAACTAGTGCTATGTGAATGTACCATAACCTCTACACTAACTAGTAGAACGACCAAGGGACACTGGTAGAATGACTAAGTCTTACTAGTAATGGTTTTTCCTCTACAAGTGCCAATTTTGGCCTCGTGGTGCACAATCAAACCTTACTAGTAAACTACTGTGCTGCACTAGTAATACTACTAGGTCCAACTAGTAGGCATGTGTCACTCACTAGTAGCCTCTTACACCCTACTAGTCGTGCTAAAATACCCACTAGTAGCCCTCGTGAGGCTTTTTTGACGTCACTAGTATTTCTAGTAAGTTCCAAAATGTCCACTAGTTGTACTAGTGGAGTATGTTTTATCTCACTAGTACTACTAGTAACAGCAAGGATGCCCACCAGTACTACTAGTACGGTACAAATTGTTTAGTAGTAGCACTAGTAAGGTGCTACAAGTGGACAAGTATGGAGTTATTGTCTGTATTGATTCAGTATTTGTTCCAGTTTTGTACAGTTCACAAATGAATCAAAGAGAATCTGAAAGTGAAGAAATGAAGTCCAAGAGCAAAACAATGAAGAAAAAAATGTATGTGTACAGAACAAAGGAGATATTTTATTTTACATCGACTCGACATGCATGAGTCAATTGTCATCCATAACAAGTTGGAAAAGCTGAAATTTAAATGAAAGAAAAACACAGATCGACAAAAGTAAATAAATTACATAAGATACTGTATGTGTACCAGCATGTGGAGCAGTCACTCTGGAACATCAGTAAATATCGGGATCTCAGTAAGTGCAAAGAAAGGCGTCAATGTTAGATTGAATTTAGTCAGTGACGTGTTTATTATACACCTAATTTTAGTTTAATAAACGCATGCATCTTTAATTCAGGACGAATGGGAGGGGGCCACAGCTCACTTCCACTTCAGCAGAGTTATATTTAATGCCATCATGACAAAAGCTACATAATCTGCCTAAATCTTTTGGGAGCGGTAATACATGCTGAGATCAAAGCAAATATTTGTTGGTACTTTAGTCTTTGAAGGGCTGTGATGTTTGAATTGCAGTGATGCTGATTCCTCTATTTGAGAATTTGTGTCTGAGATTGTTGCACTGAGCTACGAGTAAAAGACGTTAAATTGAGATGCATCCTCAATGATGTAGCTGATGATTGAAAAATCCTGATCTTGCAGCTTCCAATGTTTTAAAATGATTACACTGTTTTGTTTTGTTTTTGTTTTTTTTCTCTCGACACTTCACTTTCACATTTCCCTCTTGCCAAACTCTCAGAGAATCAGTTATCATCAGAGGTATCTTTTTGATTTTTGCACTTTAATGCCCATCGCCAGCCCTCCCTGAATGTGATGCAGAAATAACTAACCAGTGTCTTCCAACTATGCCCAGTGGGGGGATTCTGCACATCTGAGGGTCTTGTCAAGAGTCGGAGTGATTTTCACCCATGCAGGTGGGGCGACCAAAAGAGTCCTGAAGTCTGGTCTAGGTGTGACGGGACTCCACGGACCGACATCACCCCAATGGGACTCAGCTCAAGGTGCCCCTGCATGAGTCAGAGCACGCAGGGGTCAACCTGCACGCTCTGGTCCCACCCAGACCTGGCCAGAGCCTAAGCCAATGTCAGCTGAGGATGTGTCCCCTGCACATCGGGGGCCCCGAGGACACAGGAGACCAATCCCCCGCACACCCAGGCATCCCCGAGTCCATCACGAGACTGGCTCACCCCATGGGGCCGCCCCACGTAGGCACCACGATCCACCCGAAAGCAGAGACCCAGAAGGCCCCCCCCCCCCTGCAGAACCCATCCTGCCCCCACTACACAAGTGCCCAGGAACACACCCCAGTGAGCAGCAGCCAACCCGACTGTGAGTACTCTGTGTCCCGGCTCGGGAGAGGGCTGGGCCCCACGAGCCATGCCAGGCAATAAAGGTGCTGTTCCCTCCCTTTTAATATGTTTCTCGATCCCTGACGAACAACATTCCCCAACCCAGTGACTTGGTGTTACAAGGTGCTGTGTGGTGAATTAAAATTAGGTGCGCGGATGTGCAAGGTGGGGTCTGCTGGGCCTCAATGGCCAGCGTGTTCAGATGAAGAGGAGAAGACTCAGTAGATGGTTGAGAAGCTGAATACTTTTATTACAGATATCTGGACAGTTGATACAGGCAGCGAAGCGGCGAGTAGCAAATGCCCCGAACAGAGGCTTGCGTGATTCTTTATAGCAATGTTGAGGCGTTGTCTCGATTCCTAGTATGGTAATGAATAGCATATGGGGAAGTGGAGCAACATCTGCCGATGTACAAATATGGTATAAGATGATATGGCGGGATGTCAAGCAGACACGTACTTCGGGTATGGCACATGTGATCGATATCTCAAAAACAGGATGCGTGCACACAGGATACACATGTGGTATGTCTGGCCGCGTCTCAGCAGGTTCCTGTCTCAGCAGGTTTCTGCGTGGGTGTATGAGTCTAGCACATTTGGTATTATTACTTCAGGTCCCAGCAGAGGGCAGGGCAATTAATTTGCTTTTAATGTACAAGCACCGGGTTCTTCAAACTCATGTGTACCAGTAATAAAAGCATGAAACTGTAAACATTTTAAATAAAACTTCCTTTTTGACTGAATCACGTCAATGTTTAACAATTATTTTCACTTTAAATCTAAGGATTGTAAAGCATTTTGAACTTTCCCGCTTTAGCTCAATCAAGGACTTTTTTTCTTCTCCAAGTGGAACAAGTGGTGAGGGACAATTTCCACAACACTTACATACCTCAAATAATTGTCAGCTTTATGTTTGGAAGGTGAATGTTTGTGATGTTTAACAAGATTATATTTCAAGTCTCGTGACACCACTGAATTCCAAATTAAAGTAGGTGCATAACCTTTTAGCCACAACATTATAACAACCATATAGCTGCTGATCCCACCGATCAAAAAAGTAAAAAGAAACATTTAAAATCAATAATAGCACTTGAACCAGGTCTGGCTAATTCAGAGACAGCAGCTCAACCATTCAACCACTACTAAAGCTACTAATTTTTGAGATTCTTAAAAAGTTTTACTCATGGCATCACACATGTTACCACCAGTTGCTTTACGTTTCTCTGCTATAATATGAGTTTCAAACTCGTACTCATGAATAATCGACCTAATTAATCTTGATTCTTAACTGTTAGCTTTAGCTGCTAACAAGCTGCTATTTGTGACGACTTGCTCTGGTTCTGTGAAGCAGTGCCGACATCAGTGCTGGCCAATCAGCTCTGAGCCTCTAAATCACGTTGTTAGTGGGGCTTCAGGCTTCAAGCCCCACTAACAACGTGATGGTTTTGTGCCATCATCTACATTGTTTGTTTGTTTTGAGTTATCCCATATTACAAAATATATGGTGTACTTGTTTTCAGATGTGCTGCTATTATAAGTTATATGAATACTTCATGTGACGTAAATACCTGCCAGACTGTCGTAAATATGTTGGTTTTTTTTGGCCAATTTCCGGCACTTTACGTCTGTGTTTCTCGAGCAGGCAATCTTTCAATCTGTAGTCACTGATGTTCTCCCTGTGCAATAAAAAGAATTAAAGACAGCGAACTCGAACATGTATTACGTGTAATCCTTCCCCAACATGGATGAAGAAACCGGAGGCTTCATCAAAATCTAGTGATGACTAAATGAAGCTTCAACAAAGCTTCATTTATTCTGTGTTTGAAAACACGCTTCATTGCCAGTCTTCAATCTTCAAACCAAGTGTGCCATCTAGTGGAGTCAGAAAATATAGAATGTGGTTCATGAATCTTCATTGAAGCTTCATTTGGCCATCATATCGAATTCCCAAGACTTTATAATGTCACAGTCACACATGAATTAGAGATGGAGGAAGCATGATTTTCAATGCTTATATCAAAATCATCATTTTCACAGCAAAGAATATGTGCAGTTTTCCAAACACGTGTCAACATTTTGGAAGTGAAAATTGGATCGATCATAGGTCCATAGAATTAACCCCACCTGCGTGGATTCTGCAGATATTATTCCTCAGGATTTTGGAAAGAAAAATGAATTCCTCCCCACCGCTCCAGCAGGGGGGAGAACCACATGGTATCAATTGATCAATCATGTTATTTGTTAATGGGTGTAATACTAAACCGGAAGTCAGTTGGCGACTTAAGCTTAAAAAAAGATGAATTCAGGCAAAATTATACAGTGACAAGAAGTGATGGCCATTATGTATATATTTCAGACACTTTGAGAAACCCGTCTGCCATTTTTTGAAAATTAACTGTGCAAATGATGGCTTGATGACACGCTGAATGCAACCTTGATCCTCCATAAACACTGCCTGATGTCTAAGTATCACCTCCTTGATAGCACAAGCATCAAGGAGGTGATGGTGTTTGTATTAGTATTTGAAATTTGGTTCCCAGTTCAACTGTCGCCTCTTAAGCCATTTCTGGCCAAACAACGTTGACCAGAGGAAGAGCAGCTTGCTGGTATCATGATGTACCCTCTGCAATACTTTGGTGTAAATATGATTACAGCTTTAGCCCAAGTGCTAGTTGTATGAGGAAATTTGCAACATATGTCCTGCAGAAACTCTTAGACAACACTGACACTGTCGCTCTTATATCCAGTAGCAGAGGTGTGTTTTTGTATCCAGTGTAACTCTATATTAACTGTATATCTTTTATTTTCACAGGATAAACAGCACTGAAACTGCTCCAAAAAGTTCCTCCTCATCATCAAGTCCTCTGGAAACATGTCTCTCCATTTTCCCATACAGAGATTGAGATGTCACATTTCCTCTTCTGTAAACTCGAGCTTTGTGTCCACTTGTAGAACACTTTTGGTTTTTAAACCTGCAGTCATGCCCAATGTGTTTTACTCCACAATAATAGCATGTTTGCTGTAACCCAGTGTAATTTGTTTTACCCACTTCTGTTGTTTTTCTCTGTTGTATATTTGTTGTTTTGCTACTTCTTTCGTCTATTTGGAATCACCATTTTAAAAAGGTGTTTACCTGCTGAGGTTCACTTTGTCCAGAGAACAGCATCATGCTCTTGCATGCAACACCAACACACCACCACTGACAACAGCAACACCACCAACAATGACAATGACACCACAGCCATCAATAACGACAACACCACCAATAATGACAACACTCGCACCACCACCACTAATAACAATGACAAAACCACCGCCACCATCACAAGCTCCACCAAAGACACCAAGAATCCATTAGATTTTGAGATTGAACAACTTCTGGAGATATTTATTCCATTGTAGACATGCTGGAGATCCGCTATGAGCCATCCATCAGCAGTGAAGCAAGAGCCCAACTTTTTTTTCAGACGCAGTCAGAACATCAATGTTTGAACCTCATCTGGAGGCATCGAGTCCTGAATGCATGAGCAGAGAGCGCTCATATGCAGCGTCCTCTACAACAAAGTCACCCAAGGAATCAACTTGAGTGTCACATCTATGCACGTTCACCAACGACACGCACAGTGTTGGTACTTGCAGCAGACTTGTCAAAACCAGCATCTCCTATAGAATTTTCCTTGTCACTCTCAGCTAAAACCACAGACTATCTCAAATCTTTTTGTTCCTTTGTTCCACCTGTAACAACTCATCCTGCTGGTCATCCCCACAGTGTGAAGATTGAAAGATGTGTGACATATGTTTATGAGAACAAGAAGATCCTAACCACTCTTCGGGAGGAGGTCAAATCTTCCAAAGCCAACACAGATTATCCACATCAGCTGTTTCCCACTGAAAAGACACGCATGGTGTGTCATGATCAGATTTGGTTACATTCTAATGACTAATAAATGTTATTTGGTCACATCCCAGTGATATTTGCCCATTATAAACTCATGCTCAACTGAGTCAAAAACCTAGCAGAAATCAATGAAAAGTATAAAGACATTATTGTTAATCAAATAATTGTAATCAATAGGGTCGAATACCAAGCAAATATTATTGTGGATCGATCTTCCTTTGAGAAATCCTGATTGAGTAGGAATAATAATGTTGGATATACCTACATTTAACCTTTCTGCCCATACAAATCTAAGTGTTTCATAATCTGTATTCAGGAATGTAATAGGACCTAGATTACTTAATAAATGCCTACCTGCTAATTTATACTCTTGCTTAAAAATCCTGTTACAGTCTAGATAGAGCTGCTCAGGTTGGTTTAATCAAGAAAACCATGTTACTGTCTAGATAGAGCTGCTGAGGCTGTTTTAATCTAGAAAATCATGTTCAATCAATCAAAGTTTTCATCAATGACAGGACTCAGATCCTTTATCTCATTAAAAAGTAATTTTGTCTTTGATTTAGAATAAGAAGATGTAAACAGGTTGCTGATCTCCTTGACTATACTTTTTGTTCTAATCATTCTTCCTCATTCATCATGAGAGTGTGACTTGTGTGTTTTTCTTATCTATGTTTTCTAACTTACTGATCAACTGATCTACAATCAATTTGGCTCTGGAAGTTATAAATGCTCTGACCTTTATTAAAAAAAAAAACTACCTTCCTGCGGACTTGTGCATTCATAGAACTGAACATTTTCCTGGGACCAATGCAGTCAGAAACTTTTAGACACTGACATCATTTTAGTATTTCAAGATGGTGGCGACTATGTACAAGTATGGCAGCGCCCGTAATGCTGCCATGTTGGACGCCGCACTGGCAGGGTTTCAATTCTTGAGAGTATTACTAGTGCTGCGCATGTTCTACCACCTCCCACTGACAGTGGGGCTGTGGTGGTGCTTCGGAACAAAATGGCGACGATAGGCAAAAGTGGCCATATTGTCAGCCATCTTGAAATGTTGGGATCTTTTGGTTGACGCTGCTTTTAGCCATCCTTCCCGATTTCCATCGCCATTCTCAGCCAATCACATGCCAACTCATTCCCACGGTGCGTTCAGTAACACAAAAGAATAGAAAACCGAACATCGTTTAATCTTGTCATTGCAAGTTGGAGTTGGTGAAGGTATGTGCTGCGCCGAGTGCCTGTTCGTGTTGTTAATGTCAAGCACTTTGTATTTCATTATGTTATAAAAATAAAGCTGACTTCCCTTGACAACGAAAAGGAGAAAATGAGAATAAAATACTGCAGACACACACACACACACACACACACACACACACACACACACACACACACACACACACACACACACACACACGCACACACACACACACACACACTGTCCTCACAATATTGCCTGAAGTCAGTCTTGTGTAGTCAGTCTCTGTACCGCCTCTCTGAAAGCACCCTTGTCACTCCCAGTAATCAGCTCTGCCACTGTGGCGTCATCTGGTGTGTAGCTATGTTTGAACAGGGAGAAGAGGAAGCGGCTCAGCGTAGAACCTTATGGAACCACAGCACTGAGTGAAAGGGTGGAAGGGTGGTGGAGACCCATTCTATTCTGTGAGAAACTCCGATCTCCACAAGCAGATGTCACTCATGACCATGATGTTGAAGTTATACATCTTAGAAAACTGTGGCCCACAAATAGGAACCGAGCAAATCGTCCTTGCTGTTCCAGGTGCGGAAGGCCCAAGTGTAGCGAAGATGGTTTCATTCTGACATTGATTTTCTCGCAGGCAAATTAATATTGGTTGAGGGTGTGGGTGATGGTAGACTTAATGTTTATCAGTGTCAGTTTTTCCAGGTATGTCACAGCCACCAGCCTATAGTCATTCAGGCAGGTAATTGCAGCATGCTTGGAGACTGGAACTATGATACATGTCTTTAGACAATAAGGCACATTGCTCTGTGGCAGGGAGTGGTTGAAGCAAACAGTTCTCCTGTCCAATTCGTGAGGACAAATCTAGAAACACTATTAGGTCCTGCCACTTTGAGAATGTTGATGCTCTGGACGGTGTGAAAGAGATCAGTCAATAGAGTCAAAGTCTGACTGCTGATGGGGGAGGCGTTGATCTGATTTATGGTTTCTGCCAAAATAAGTGGTTTTATCGCTCTTCCAGTGAGGGGTTTCCACTGCAGGGTTTTTTTCCCTCGGTAAGATAAAAGGTGTGTGTCCTGCCATGTGCTAAAAGGGCATGAGTTGTAAAAGTTGCTCTGAGTGCAAAGTTCAAAGTGATTTTATTGTTACTTGTTGGTAGATCTGTTCTGCGGTTATGTTATTCTATGCTATGCTATGTTATGCTATGCTATGCTATGCTATGCTATGCTATGCTATGCTATGCTATGCTATGCTATGCTATGTCATGCTATGTTATGCCATGCTATGCTATGCTATGCTATGATATGTGTGATATATGTTTGTTATGCTATGCTACGGTACGATATGTTACAATAGGTTATGTTACGCTGTGTTATGTTATGCTATGGTACACTACATGATGCTACGTTACGCTACGCAAAAAAAGAAGAAAAAAAAAAAAGATGTGTTCTGCGGTAGCAGGGGAGAGCATCAAACAAATCACAGATGTTTAATACACATTACAGTAAATGCAGCCTAAAACACAGACATTGACAGGTAACTGCAGCCTCACTGAACAGGATTAAATGAGAAATTAATAAAAGAACCATTGAAATAGTTTTCTCTCTATCGGCAGCGTTGGCCTTCCTGGTGAACCATTTGAGGTTTGAATTGGCTGCACTGCACTGTACAGTTTCACTGACACAAAAGGCCTTCAACAGCTTCTGGACATCCTTGGTCATCTATGGTCTGTTTTGATAGAAGACATGGACTTGTCTTATTGGGTGGGATCATATTGCTCCACAATAAGTAACATGTGAACCACAACTTGTCTTTGATTTCTCTTGTACGTCTTCATATTATAGAAGCTAAAATGTTCAGAAAGAAGAAAACAAAACAATAAAACCAATGCAAAATAGACAACAAAGGCTTGTGTTTGTTAGTAACTGAAGACACCCTATAGTTGATGGCATAAAAAAGGTTAGGGAGAGTCCTAATTTCAACAGGTGTGGCAACCCTTAATAGCAAAGCACTGACTAAGAGAGACATGTTTTTACTATCTTTGGAGTCTTAAAAATGCATCTTTGAACCTAGATTGTGCATTAATACCATGACTACAGTAACCTGAGGACTGAAATAACACGTCTTGCACAAATACATTTTCTCTGCATGTCATTCTTTTCTTACATGAACAAAAAAATATCACTACGTAATGGGAGCCTGAGTACAATAAAGAAAGGTCATATGAGCATGTTTCACGTAACCTTTCACAGTGAAAGAAGACAACACTTTTATAGTATACAATTAAAGACAATAAGGAACCGGCAGTAGCATCATTTGAACAAGTGCAGGTGTGGCAAAAAGCAAACACAACAATGGAGCGTTGATTGACAAGTCGATGTCACAAAGTGTCTAGGAATGTAACTGTTTTCAAAGTTATGACGGTAAAAATAGCCCACAAATTATTAGCTGCCTTTAAGAAATTAAGAAACTGCTAATATGCAGTACCAAGTGAGAAAATCATCCCATGGCTGTTTATCCTCTATACTCATTTTCCTCCTGAGTAAAATCATGGGAGGTGAGAGTTGACCTCAACACAAAGAACTGTCGAGAAGAAATACTGGCTCAAACCCAGTGATAGCAAAAAGACACACAGTCATATCCTCCTGTTGAAGAAGAATAATTGAGGAGACCTTGCTCAACTTGTTTACTTGCTATTTAAGCAGGCAATAAGCAATACTTTTTGATTTTCACCTTTTCATCCATGATTTAGACAGAAATCAGTGTTATCACATTGAGACTCAGCATGTCTTCAGTGAAACCTGTCATTTTGATTGCAGGGGTAAACAAATTTAATGTCCAACAATTTCTGTTGCCTTTTTTTTTCCTCAACAAATTCTATGAGACACAGTGTTATCATAGCTGAGCAAATTATATTGATATGTGATTTCTGTGTGGTAAAATATGTGGTGCATATTGTGGAGCACTCACACAATAACCTCAAAATGTTTCATCTGACCGGAAACCAGAAGTAAGGGATGCCGTCAAAGCTGAAGAAGGAGTCCTATAGGGCACTGTTAGCTCATAGGACTTCTGAGGCAGTTGACAGGTACTGGCGGACCAATCGAGCTGCAGGCCGGGCTCTGGTGGCGGCTAAAACTCGGGTCTGGGAGGAGTTCGGAGAGGCCATGGAGGAAGACTTTAGGTCGGCCCCGAGACAATTCTGGCAAACTGTCCGGTGCCTCAGGCGGGGGAAGCAGTTCTCCACCAACACTGTTTACAGTGGATGTGGGGAGCTGTTGACCTCAACTGGGGATGTCGTCAGGCGGTGGAAGGAATACTTCGAGGACCTCCTCAATCCCACCACCACGTCTTCCATTGAGGAAGCAGAGGCTGGGTTCTCAGAGGTGGACTCGTCCATTTCCCAAGCTGAAGTCACCGAGGTTGTTGTGAAGCTCCTCGGTGGCAAGGCACCGGGAGTGGATGAGATTCGCCCAGAGTTCCTTAAGTCTCTGGATGTGCAGGGACTGTCGTGGCTGACTCATCTCTGCAACATCGCGTGGCGGGCGGGGACAGTACCTCTGGACTGGCAGACCGGGGTGGTGGTCCCTCTCTTTAAGAAGGGGGATCGGAGGGTGTGTTCCAACTACAGAGGGATCACACTCCTCAGCCTCCCCGGGTAAGTTTATTCCAGGGTACTGGAGAGGAGGGTCCGGCCGTTAGTCGAACCTCGGATTCAAGAGGAACAATGCGGTTTTCGTCCTGGTCGTGGAACACTGGACCAGCTCTATACCCTCCACCAGGTGCTTGAGGGTTCGTGGGAGTTCGCCCAACCAGTCCACATGTGTTTTGTGGATCTGGAGAAGGCGTTCGACCGCGTCACCCGAGATGTCCTGTGGGGGGTGCTCCGGGAGTACGGAGTCCAGGGTCCCTTGTTGAGGGCTGTTCGGTCTTTGTATTCCCAGAGTAGGAGTCTGGTTCGCATTGCCGGCAATAAGGCAGACCTGTTCCCAGTGCACGTTGGCCTCCAGCAGGGCTGTCCTTTGTCACTGATTCTGTTCATTACATACATGGACAGAATTTCTAGGCACAGCCAGAGGCCGGCGGGAGTCCAGTTTTGGGACCACAGGATCTCGTCTCTGCTATTTGCAGATGACGTAGTTCTGTTGGCTCCATCAAACCTGGACCTTCAGCGTCCACTGACGCATTTCGCAGCTGAGTGAAGCAGCTGGAATGAGGATCAGCACCTCTAAATCCGAGGCCATGGTTGTCGAACGGAAAAAGGTGGCTTGCCCCCTCCAGGTCGGTGGAGTGCCCTTGTCACAGGTGGAGAAGTTCAAGTGTCTTGGGGTCTTGTTCATGAGTGGAGGAAACATGGAGCGTGAGATCGACAGGCGGATCCGTGTGGCCTCTGCAGTTATGCGGACGTTGTATTGGTCCGTCGTGGTGAAGAAGGAGCTGAGCCAAAAAGCGAAGCTCTCAATTTACCGGTCGATCTTCGTTCCTACCCTCACCTATGGTCATGAACTATGGGTCATCAACGAGATCCCGGATAAAAGCGGCTGAAATTAGTTTCCTCCGAAGGGTGGCTGGGCGTACCCTTAGAGATTGGGTGAGGAGCTCAATCACCAGGGAAGAGCTCGGAGTAGAGCCGTTGCTCCTCCATGTCGAGAGGACCCAGCTGAGGTGGCTTTGGGCACCTGTTTCGGATGCCCCCCCGGACGCCTCCCTGGGGAGGTGTTCCGGGCATGTCCCTCCGGTAGGAGGCCTCGGGGCAGACCCAGGACACGCTGGAGGGACTATGTCTCTCGGCTGGCCTGGGAACGCCTTGGGGTGCCACCGGAAGACCTGGAGGAAGTGTCTGGGGTGAGGGAAGTCTGGGCAACTCTGCTCAGACTGCTGCCTCCGCGACCCGGCCCCAGATAAGTGGCAGAAAATGGATGGATGTTTCATCTAAAAAATGTATAAATTATTCTTATAATATATAATATAATAATAATAATAATAATAATAATGATAATAATAATAATAATAATAATAATAATAATAATAATAATGTATTTTATTTATTTTATTATTGTAGTTTACATTTGTGAATCTCTCTAGTGCCACAAAAAATAATTGAAAAAACTATTTTAAACATTTAAAACAGCAATAGAAATCAAAACATGCAATTCAGAAAGGTTTTCAGCCCCCTTTAGAAAGATTTAATGGCCTTTGGTGCCCTAAGATGGTCCGAAGGTCAATTCCATAGGCAGGAAGCAGCAGAGCACGAAGCTTGGTCCCCTGTGGTGAGTTTGGTCCTTGGGACATGGAGGTAAATGAGCAGACTGGAGGAAGAGTGTTGTGGTGAGCGGGGTGAGCAGTTCCTTGACGTAGGGGGGTGCATTACTTTGGATACACTGGTAAGTGAGGAGGCAGATATTGTGTTGTATTCCGGTAGAGATGGGGAGCCAATGGAGGGATTGCAAGGCTGGTGTGATGTGGTGTTTCTTGGTTTTTGTGAGTAGTATGGCAACGCTGTCCTGGAAATATTGGAGTTTCTGAAGGTTTTAGTTTGTGATGCCAAAAAAGGAATGAATTGAAGTATTCAAACCGCCATGAGATAAAGGCATGGACACGCTTTTCAATGTTGGTTGATGGACAGAGGCTCGTAATGTTCTACGGAGCCTGATGGTGTGGAGGCGGTGCAGCAGGATGGTGTGACCAATGGTATCAAGGACTATGGACAGATCAAGGAAGATTTCTGGGTCCATGTCAGTTTTGGTTTTTTTTTCAAATGAGGCTTGATTATGATACTTCAGTTGAGATGAAACAGAACAGCAGACTGTAGAGAGTGACTGATCATAGTGGTGACCTGAGCTACAAAAGTTGTCTTGACCAGGCCAGATGTAAAAGAGTTGAGGGTGTCTGTGGTAGTCTTCATTTTCCTGACCACATCCAGAATCTCCTGCAGGGAAACAGGGAGGGAGGAGCAGAGAGGCTGGAAGATCCTGAACTGTAGATCAAGGGGTTCAGTCCTGGTGTTCAGATCAAGGGGACCAGATGAAGAACACAGCGGATCCTGTGGATTTTATCATTGGAAAAGTCTGGAAATATATTGCAGCGATCATCTGTACAGATCAGAAGATCAGTTGCCAAGATCATAGTTTCAATGTCTTTTATGGTCCTGAATGAAATCTGACAGTTGTTCCTGTGATGGGGGAAGACAGGAGAAACACCCAGGTCATTCACTTGAAGGTGTAGGAATTTCATACCTCATAAAGATCACTAGGACCCATTTATGTTGTAGTTGGCTATCGATGATAATTAATAATTATCAAAGACAGTTATTTATTATGTTATTGAAATTTAATCTGATCTGTATCAGGTTACCTCAGAGCTCCACCTGTCTTAGGAGATAATAGCCAATTCAGTTATATCAGTCTCAAGATATACTAAACAGTTAATCAGGAATTTTAATTAATAGTTAAATTAAATACAATTACCAGAATTAACAGTAAAGCTTGAAGGATTTTTGGAGTTCTTGACACAGAAGAGGTCGACATTTCATTCACCTTTGTGTACGTTAATAACACAGCAAGCATAATTCCAAAAATTATATTTATTAACAATGAAAACAAATAAATGCAGATTCTAACTACCTATAAACAGCTGTGTGTGTGTGTGTGTGTGTGTGTGTGTGTGTGTGTGTGTGTGTGTGTGTGTGTGTGTGTGTGTGTGTGTGTGTGTGTGTGTGTGTGTGTGTGTGTGTGTGTGTGTGTGTGAGGAGAGAGAGAGAAAGAGAGAGAGTGAGAGAGAGAGAGAGAGAGAGGTGGAGGGAGTGTGTGTGACACATATGATGGAACTACAAAACAAGATGGCGGATCATAAGAAACTACATTCAAATGGAGGTTATCAGAGAGCAGGAAGTCTGTCCTGGGTCTCAACCATGTGCTGGAGAACAATGGAACATGGAAGCTAGTCTATAGCATCTGCTTCCTGTGTGTCTCTGCTAAAGGACCATTTCTAGAATGAGTTTATGTGAATGCGACTTGCTTTGTAAAACGTCAGGAGTCATCAGATGGTGTTCAGTTACTGTGTGATGTTGTCTTTGATGTGATATGTGTAGGATTGTGAGTTAACAAGTTAGTAAAGCAAAGATTAGCATGCAGACCCTGTGTCTGCGGCAGAGCTAACAATGGTTTACAGATTGATAACTGCTCCTAATATCATTATCTATAGAACTCAATCACTGTAATAGAATCAACACATCTTCATGAAGTTAAACAGTTCTATCATAGTATCAGGTTTAGCTAATCTCAGGTAATGCCCAGTTGTTGTTACCACCTCGTTGAAGGAGTTCGGTTGTTGTCCTGGCTGGAGGGAAGCTGGTGTCTTCTCCTGTAGTTAGCACCTCCTGCTAACTGTGGTTTGCTGGTTCTGCAGGCTGAGGAGAAGAGGATGGAGTTGATGTTTTAGGAGTCCTTCTTTACAGCTCCTGGTTGTCCCTTTGTCCAGACTGAGGAGCTGGTCGCTCAGGTCTATGATGGTTTTCCTGCTGGTTGAGGAAAACACAAAGAAGTTCTGTGAGGCGTCGTTTCCCTGGTCCGTCCTGGAGGAACTCGTTGGTTTTCCTTGGTTGATGGGAGATCAGACTCTGGGTGCTGATCTCTGGCTCAGGGGAAGCTCTGACCCTCGTGGTCGGGTCAGCAGAGGAGTCAGCAGAGGAGCCTCTGGTGTTAGCTGTAAGCTAACGCTGGGTGAGCTGAGCTGCTGGGACACAGCTCTTCCAGGCTGTTCACCGGAGAAGACTCTCTGCAAGACATCTTTAAAGAGTCCCTTCCAGAGGCTTTTTGTTGAAGCTTTGTGGATTCGAAGGTATCAAATCCTGAAAGCTTCACCCAATCAGTGACTGGCTGAATGCATGGGGAAGTGTCTTTTGAGCAGAAAGTGGGGGAGGATTTGCATGGGTCTGCTGTGGCAAAAGTTCCCCCCCACTGGGTGTGATGGTCAATCACATTCATGGGTCCAAATTCATATGTCATGACTGTGTAGACGACATCACACCAGTGTTAGCTTCTCTTCACTGGCTTCCTGTGGAGTCTAGAAAGACATTTAAAATGGATCTTTGTTGGGATCTCACAAGACCACAGAAAGTTTGTTTATTTCTGGGAAAACAATTTTCATTTGTCATTATCCCCTGCTCGTTCCTGTCAGTACTCTTGTGGCAGCAATTATTTGCACCTCCTCATAATAGGGAATTACAATAGTTTAGTAACAAATGCTTCTCAGTATCACTCTGAGTTAAAATATTCAAATTTTAGAGACATTAGACAGGTGAAAAAAGGCCGCCCTGTAGACTTGTTTAATGTTGGCGTAAATGGGTAAGTCTCTGTCAAACATAGCTCAAAGCTTCCTCACAGTGGTCCTGAAGGTCAATGTGATACCATCCAGTGTTTTTTTTTTGATAGGGTTTCTTCAATAAAACAAATATGAATGGAAGAAATGACAAATAAATGAGGTGAAACTATGATGGTGGCTGCATCTCTTTGTAGCCGTCAATGTGATGCTTTTTCAAGATGTGAGGAGCGTTTAAATATTTATTGACCTAATGGAAATTCTTCATTTCCATAAATAGAGAACGGTGAGCATGGTATCACAGTCGACACACAATGATTCAGTTGTCAAGTGAAACATAAAGGGAAGTGGACAGTTCAGTGTGCACACAAAGCCAAAGACCTAAGTTTAGCACAGAGAAATGCCGTCAGTGTTTTGAGCTGAGGAACATTTCAACTAAATGAAAAGGGTGTGGTGTTCAAAAGAATCAAATCAGGAGTGTCTGAACGATCATCCTGTAAGAATGGACAACACACCCAGTAATTAAGATTGTTATGCGTACATTTTTCATCAAATGCTTGAACACCTGAACGATATAAAAAGACGAGTAATGCTCAGCAGAGACAGATCCAGCCTTCAGGAAGACTCTGCTGTAAACTCCTGATCATCATGATGAAGCTGATCCTCTCTCTCACTCTCCTCTGGGCATTCTCCAGCACAGGTAACCAAACTTATTTTACTATACAACTTATGCAGGTACAACACAACCTCATTTATTATTAACACAGAAATACAATTTAAAAACAGTAAAAGAAAGTTTAGTGATCTGTTAATATTACAACATGTATACATTAGTGAATCTGCTAAAGCTGCTAAGTTTTACTTTGATTTCTGGAATTAATGACAGATTAAAAGAATAGATGAAACATAATTAGTTATTAATTTCTATGACAGACATTGAAATGTGACAGCACAGGAGAGAACCTCTGGAGATAGGAATTCAAGAAAAAAAAGTAATAATGTACATATGTACCAGGATTAAAGCTTCATGTTAAATCTCAATAATGTGACAAAGACTTTTCACTGTTCACACATTTCTTTTCCTAAAATAATATTTTGTCCTGTTTGTTCCCATCACAGCTGGAGCAATCCGTTGTCACGTATGTACAGATTTCAATGATCTGAGCTGTGCTTTTGGACGGACAGTTGAATGTGCAGATGATGAAGTCTGTTTGAATGTCTTCATCACAGGTATTCTTTTCTTCAGATCAGCTTTTCATTTTCACTGAACTACATATTTTAACAAATTAAATGTGTGTTCCATGAAATTCACAATGCTCTTTTTTGACAACAGAAGCCAATGGAATACAGAGAATCTACAGGGCCTGTGCAAACAGCGAGGTTTGTCCAGCCACAGGCTTCCCTACTATTGCAGCCAACCTGGGTGGGATACACACAGTTGCAAATGCTGAGTGCTGTGATGATTCTGATGACTGCAACTTGAGGGACCTGGAATGTAAGTATATTTGGATCAGAAGAATTGTGATGAAAAGAACAAACAACAAATTTTTCAAAATACTTTTCAAGTCAAGAGGCTTAAATATTCACTCTATGGTTTCATATCTTTTGTTTCAGTCCCTGCTATTCCTGGAGAAAATGGTATAGAATGCAGGGGTTGTGATCCCAGCACTGACAACTGCGACTCAGTAGTGAATTGTAGAGGAGAGGAGGACACCTGCTTTCAGACACAAAGTCAGTATTTTTATTGTACATTTAACAAAAAATCTCTGAATCTGTTTTGCTTCTGTTTAAACTTGTTTCATGAGTGTAAGGACATAAAATCACTGCATGCCTTTGAACAGGAGAACGATTGATATATATTTCAAAGTCATCAAGAATGCACTTTTTCTTTCTCTGTAGATACAGAAGATTCTGAATCAGTTTTCTCCATCCCTTGAATCAGTATATATTTGTCTGACATGAGTAATGAAGACATTTATTTGACCATGAAATTCAATCTTTTCATCCACAGTCTTGATAGATCGTCAACTGATCTCTGTTGGTGGATGTGGAACTTCAAATGTGTGTGACATCGCTAATGACATCAGAAATCTGCCTTTCCTGGAAGAAGTGGGTACAGTTATTGGTACACCAACCTGTTTCCTTGTTACCACAACAACTACACCTGCCCCAACCACAACCACTCCTGAGCCGACTACAACCACTCCTGAACCAACCACAACCACTCCTGAACCAACTACAACCACTCCTGAACCAACTACAACCACTCCTGAACCAACTACAACCACTCTGGGTTATACTACTGTTAGTGACCCAACAACAGTTTACACCCCGTCTCGTGAGCTCTTAGCACAAATAAAAGCTCTGCTGCTGAAACTACGGCAACTGTCTGTCAAGATAAAACTTCAGGTGATCCAGCAACAACAACTGGGGCTTTTCCAACTGCATCTGCAGCTGCTTGACTTCCAACAACAACTGGTACTCCAACAGGAAGAACTGCCAATCGACCACCACGATCAACTTCCACTTCACTACCAGCAATGCATGCTGATAAACCATCACCAGCTGCTGCTCCATCAGATCCAACTTTCTCTCTGCGGGCAACTGAACCTGCTGGCGCTCTTCAAAGAACAACAACTGGTTCTCCACCAACTATTTGGGCTGCTGCATGGCCACCACCACCATCTGCTGCCCCACTACCACAGTTACCTGCTGCACCAGTCTGCCAAGTCTGCACATTAGACAATTTATGGAGTTTTACAGAAACTCGCCTTGTTTAATTAGTCTCACTGTTCCATTTTGATTATTAAATGGACCGTTTCTGTTAATATCTGATTTCTCAAAATTGTTTTTTAATTACTGCTAATTAAGTCAAAGTAATACCAATCAGGTTTAATGAATCAAGTCAATCAGGATTTTCTTAAAGTTTAGATTTTGTCATCTATTTTGCTGTCATTTCCTCAATCAACCAATAAAGCTACTTTTGCAATTTAATATGATGCCACATTTTTCTGTTTCTCACTTTTACAAAGGCACGATCAAGGCCTTTTATATGAGGACACAATGGATTATGGGTGGCAACAAATCTTAAACTAAGATTTGATGGGAAATTGAAGTTTCTTGATTAGAATTGTAGTTTGCTACCAGATAATTTCAAACATACTGAAAGCAGAAAGCTATTGTGCCCAAACTCGGTGCCAAAAGAATATTTGCTTCCTCTATAATATTGTATTAAACTTAATCAATGCATGAGACAGTGATGATGTGTTTTGTGTGTACAGTTGACAACATAGGGTTGTTTAAGTCTCTAAATAAGTGATACTTTAACCAAGATGTAGACAAAAACAACTGTTGAATCCCTTGCAGCGGTTGTCTCCCTCGGTGTCCGGGAGCTCTCCCCAGACGGTCCAGCCGACGTAGATATCACTACACACACACGGGCTTAACTACTTGTCGGTAAACAAAGTTACGCAGGAGACATTTTCAGAACACAGGTGTGGTCACTCTCCATCAACGGAAGAGAAGCGCCGCCCACTTCTTTATTAACCTGTAGTGACCGCGTAAAACAACATACGTCACGTACGCTTACAAAGATCATTGTGTGACAGACATCGCACTCTAACAACAACAAAACAGACAATTGTTTTTTTTTAGTAAAATGCACTGTGGAGAGTTGCCTTGGGAGATAGAAGGGTCTGCATATTCTCAAAGAAAAAGAAAGAAAACGTACGTCTGGCCAGCATTGTCTCTCAATGACCACAGTCTGTGTGCGCCAGCTGTCTAGATCAGTTTTTCAACCTTTTTTGAGCCAAGGCACACTTTTTGGTTTGGAAAAATCTGGAGGCACACCACCACCCGAAAATGTTAAAATATGAAACTCTGTAGCCTCTATTAACAATATAAAGTCATTCTAATCAATGCTTTATCAACAGGAATCAAATAAATTCAGAAAAAAAGTATTTCCCAATTTCTTTTTTTATTATTTGTACTCACTCAGTGTGAAACCTGGACCTGATGGATGAACACAGAGCTGAGATCCTGGTTAGCATTCTTCCTTTTCAAAAACTTCTCCATCACGGCCACTGACCCAGTACTTTGATACAAGATGGTAGCAGCCGCAGGTGGTGGTGATTAACCAGACTGACGTCTGTCAGTTTCAATTTCACCCGCACACCCTAACATCTTGTCTCAAAGTACTGTGCTGCCATCTATTGGCGAAGAGTATTTATACATCATTACTCTGCAACACACTGTCGGCTGTGAGAGCAAATGTTTTTTAGGAAAAAAATGTGAAATTGGATAATTTCCCACAGCACACCTGACTATATCTCGCGGAACACCAGTGTGTCACCAGTGGTTGAAAAACACTGCTCTAGATAGACACAAGCCACCTCGACTCGTCCTACCAGAGTGCGATTGTGCTGTCTGCCCAGTAGATGGCGTGGCCTGCTCGCTCCATGGCTGAATCTGGGCTGTTCCCATGTAGCTATGTATAGATTATCACATTGACACAGCTGCTAATGTGGTGGTTGGCCATCTACAGCTTGATATCCTCCTTTTTTTTTTGTTTCAATTTTTTATTGTCAGGTGGAGACAAAAAATAGAATACAAATGTACAGCCACATAGTGCAACCTCCCCACGTTCTCTTTAATCATTAAATGAAACAAGGACAAAAAAAGAAAAAAGAACAACCGAAGAGAAATAACCTGGAGCTGCATATTCAAATGAAAAGTACAAACAAAATAGGTTTCGTGATATTTAAATTCAAACATCATTTAGTTGTACTTCCACATATCCATCCACCTACATAAACACACAACAGACCGACACAGACTTGTACCCATACAGTCAAGTGCAAATAAAAAAATAAGAATTACAGTAAATGATAGGTATTGAAATCTTCTTGAGGGCTCAAAGATAATATGAAGAAAATAAAGAGAGAGAGAGAGAGAGAGAGAGAGAAAAGAAAAGGACACTTAACTCGGTGGCATAGGGAATCTCAGTGTGGCCGTGTGGTGAACAACCAGAAGAGCGGCAGCACTATATACAAATGTTTTGTTTCTTTGAAGCAAGGATTGACCAATTCTCACATGTTTGCCAGCCCAAATGAATGATGATATTATACAATCAATGTTATTAAAAATTGATCTGGGAAGGAAGAGTGGGAGACTCTGAAAAATATACAGGTATCGCGGCAGAATATTCATTTTGACAGTTTGCACTCTTCCAGCTAGCAAAAGTGGTAGATTGTTCCATCTTTGTAGGTCAGATTTTACAGATAATGTCAATACTGTACGGCTTTGTTCCCATAGTGACTTAATAGATTTAGTAATCTTGATGCCCAGATATTTAAATCCTGCATTAGAAAATTTAGAGGGAATTGGGGATGTTGATAAATCACAAGCTAGTTGGTTCACAGGGAAACACTCACGATGAGTATGATGAGCATTTTCCCTTATTAGTATAGCCGCTCCTCTAGTTTTTGAGTTAAATGTAGAGTGTAAAATCTGTCCAATCCATGGTCTATTAAATTTTTTCTAATCTGAATTACGTAAATGTGTTTCTTGAATAAACTGTCCTGTCGTGTTTCTCCCCAGCACAGAAGAGAGGACAGATCTCTTGTTGAAGGGAAGCAGCGGCGAACATTAAGTATAGTTCAACAAACCTTGATATTGGATTAACACAGTAATTTATTACAAAAGACAGAAATACTGGCCTTCCAAAGAATTGTGCAAGTCGTCGAAGCGGCACAAAATAGCACACGGGTCCAGCTTACAGGAGGAAAGGACAGAGAGTGAGCCAGCAGGACCTTCCGCTAGATAAAACACTCGCTCCGGTAAATCCCCTCTTCCCATTGGCCACCGCTAGAAGGAGGCGTAAGCAACGTGCTCTCCTATTGGCGGACCTTCACACAGACAGAACAAACTACGCTTCCCATGATGCATTTCAGTATTTGTCCACCATCTACAGCTCAATAACAAAACAGTCCGACGCCATTTTAACAGTTTGAATAAGTCCATGCGGGAAGCGTCACAGTTCGGAGGTCAAAGAAAACGTCATAACTCTAACAAAACATTAGATCTGCATTGAGACTCTTAACATGTGCGAAGATCTTTGTTCGCGTTTAGGCCATCAGTGTTTAACGAAATGATCCTCACTGCTCGTCGGCCACCGGCTGCCCCACCAGTCATGTCAGCCATGCTGCAACGAGTAAAACTTTGGAAGGTGGATTGAGTTCAGAGCCCAAACAGCAGAACCACTAGAAATACAACCGAGATGTACAAAACTAAATGGTTTATGCAAGCTCAGTATGTAAAGACTCTCACGTGGAGTGTAAAGAGAAAAAGAGAACTGCCCACCCACCCATATTTCCCACCCCCCCAGACACAAACTCTCCAAACCCATACCTCTTCTTCTAGAAAACACAACTCTTCTGCCACTTTTCATGGCACAAACCTTCCTTTTCCAAGTCTTTCCTTTCACAATACATGCCAGCACCTGTATCCCTTTATAAATAAACCCCAATTATTAAGTGTTAGAAATAAACAAGAACTGCAACAGCAGTTAATACTGGATATTACATGCATCGAACATGATCATAAACATGCCATACTCAGTCAGGCTGAATAAGTTAAGTAGCGCGCAGCGTCTTGCAGTACCAGAACAACCTCTTAACACTATATCCTGTAGAAAACATAAGGAACCAACTGCAGCTTGAAATATTACTTACACACTGTGGAAATTTGAGGTCCATGTAGATCAAGTTGTATAACGTCATCTATAGCGTCATTTATTAATTCTATATTGCTGTAACCTGGTCATTAAAATGATGACAACTGGACTATGTGGTCTGATTTTTACTTCTTTTTTTTCTCAGATCATTCAGTCATTGTCAACGGGAGTTATTCTCTGACAGAATGGTCCAGTTTCATATGAAGCTGAGAGATGTGTTCCACAGGCATCAAGATCATGTGTGTCTGAAGTACAATTCATAACCAGAAGTGGCGCCTTCCTCAGAGTGGCCTCTAGGGGGACATGCTACTGTTGACAACCTGTGACAGGTTCCAAGGGAGATCATCAGAAAGGATTGGCGGTGGAACCATCTCTCAGTCACACTGATTCTCCATCAACTCACACTCAACATCTATGACTTGTGAGTCTCCAGATGTGCTCTGGAGCTCGCTACACACATGTAGACCTCGAGACATTGTTTGATTTTACAGTTACTTAATTACTTACTGACTCTGTTATGTACGTAATCATCTTGCTCATTGGGGTGTGTCGAGCCGATGACTGTTGTCATGTTTCACAGTTGCCATGGGTTAAAAAAACAAAACAATGTTGTTGGGATTGACTAAAGGCATCGTGGATAAAATGCCTGTGAGAATGTACACTTGAGAAACTGGTTTATGCTGAGAGTGCCAAGTTCAAAGCTCTGAGCGCAAAGTTCAAAGTGACCTTATTGTTACTTGTTAGTAGATCTGTTCTGCGGTAGTAGGAGAGGGCATCAAACAAATCACAGACGTTTAAGACACATTACAGTAAAAACAGCCTAAAACACAGACATTGACAGGTAACTGCAGCCTCACTGAACATGATTAAATGAGAAATGAATAAAAGAGCCACTGAAATAGTTTTCTCTCTATCAGCAGCATTGGCCTTGCTGGTGAACCATTTGAGGTTTGAATTGGCTGCACTGTACTGTACAGTTTCACTGACACAAAAGGCCTTCAACAGCTTCTGGACATCTTTGGTCATCTATGGTCTGTTTTGATAGAAGACATGGACTTGTCTTATTGGGTGGGATCATATTGCTCCACAATAAGTAACATGTGAACCACAACTGGTCTCTTGTACGTCTTCATATTATAGAAGCTAAATTGTTCAGAAAGAACAAAACAAAACAATTAAACCAATGCAAAATAGACAACAAAGGCTTGTGTTTGTTAGTAACTGAAGACACCCTATAGTTGATGGCATAAAAAAGGTTAGGGAGAGTCCTAATTTCAACAGGTTTGGCAACCCTTAATAGCAAAGCACTGACTAAGAGAGACATGTTTTTACTATCTTTGGAGTCTTAAAAATGCATCTTTGAACCTAGATTGTGCATTAATACCATGACTACAGTAACCTGAGGACTGAAATAACATGTCTTGCACAAATACATTTTCTCTGTATGTCATTCTTTTCTTACATGAACAAAAAAATATCACTACGTAATGGGAGCCTGAGTACAATAAAGAAAGGTCATATGAGCATGTTTCACGTAACCTTTCACAGTGAAAGAAGACAACACCTTTATAGTATACAATTAAAGACAATAAGGAACCGGCAGTGGCATCATTTGAACAAGTGCAGGTGTGGCAAAAAGCAAACACAACAATGGAGCGTTGATTGACAAGTCGATTTCACAAAGTGTCTAGGAATGTAATTGTTTTTAAAGTTATGACGTTAAAAATAGCCCACAAATTATTAGCTGCCTTTAAGAAATTAAGAAACTGCTAATATGCAGTACCAAGTGAGAAAATCATCCCATGGCTGTTTATCCTCTATACTCATTTTCCTCCTGAGTAAAATCATGGGAGGTGAGAGTTGACCTCAACACAAAGAACTGTCGAGAAGAAATACTGGCTCAAACCCAGTGATAACAAAAAGACACACAGTCATATCCTCCTGTTGAAGAAGAATGCTTGAGGAGACCTTGCTCAACTTGTTTACTTGCTATTTAAGCAGGCAATAATTATTACTTTTTGATTTTCACCTCAACAAATTCTGTTGCCTTTTTTTCCCCTCAACAAATTATTTGAGACACGAGTACCATAGCTGAGAAAATTATATTGATATGTGATTTCTGTGTGATAAAATATGTGGTGCATATTGAGGAGCACTCACACAATCAATAACCTCAAAATGGTTTTTTTGAAAAAATACATATCCATCCATCCATCCATTGGCTACCGCTTTATCCGGGGCCGGGTCACGGAGGCAGCAGTCTGAGCAGAGTTGCCCAGACTTCCCTCGCCCCAGACACTTCCTCCAGCTCCTCCGGTGGCACCCCAAGGCGTTCCCAGGCCAGCCGAGAGACATAGTCCCTCCAGCGTGTCCTGGGTCTGCCCCGAGGCCTCCTACCGGAGGGACATGCCCGAAACACCTCCCTCGGGAGGCGTCCGGGGGGCATCCGAAATAGATGCCCGAGCCACCTCAGCTGGCTCCTCTGGATGTGGAGGAGCAGCGGCTCTACTCCGAGCTCCTCCCTGGTGACTGAGCTCCTCACCCAATCTCTAAGGGTACGCCCAGCCACCCTACGGAGGAAGCTCATTTCAGCCGCTTGTATCCGAGATCTCGTTCTTTCGGTCATGACCCATAGTTCATGACCATAGGTGAGGGTAGGAACGAAGATCGACCGGTAAATCGAGAGCTTCGCTTTTTGGCTCAGCTCCTTCTTCACCACGACGGACCGATACAACGTCCGCATGACTGCAGACGCTGCACCGATCCGCCTGTCGATCTCACGCTCCATCTTTCCCCCACTCGTGAACAAGACCCCAAGATACTTGAACTCCTCCACCTGGGACAAGGGCACTCCACCGACCTGGAGGGGGCAAGCCACCTTTTTCCGGTCGAGAACCATGGCCTCGGATTTAGAGGTGCTGATCCTCATCCCAGCTGCTTCACACTCGGCTGCGAACCGTGTCAGTGCACGCTGGAGATCCAGGCTTGATGGGGCCAACAGAACCACATCATCCGCAAATAGCAGAGATGAGATTCTGTGGTCCCCAAACCGGACCCCCTCTGGCCCCCGGCTGTGCCTAGAAATTCTGTCCATATATATGATGAACAGAACCGGTGACAAAGGACACCCCTGCCGGAGGCCAACGTGCACAGGAAACAGGTCCGACTTACTGCCGGCAATGCGAACCAGACTCCTGCTCTGGGAATACAAGGACCGAACAGCCCTTAACAAAGGGCCCCGGACTCCGTACTCCCGGAGCACCCCCCACAGGACATCTCGGGGGACGCGGTCGAACGCCTTCTCCAGATCCACAAAACACATGTGGACTGGTTGGGCGAACTCCCACGAACCCTCAAGCACCTGGTGGAGGGTATAGAGCTGGTCCAGTGTTCCACGACCAGGACGAAAACCGCATTGTTCCTCTTGGATCCGAGGTTCGACTAACGGCCGGACCCTCCTCTCCAGTACCCTGGAATAGACTTTCCCGGGGAGGCTGAGGAGTGTGATCCCTCTGTAGTTGGAACACACCCTCCGATCCCCCTTCTTAAAGAGAGGGACCACCACCCCGGTCTGCCAGTCCAGAGGTACTGTCCCCGCCCGCCACGCGATGTTGCAGAGACGAGTCAGCCACGACAGTCCCTGCACATCCAGAGACTTAAGGAACTCTGGGCGAATCTCATCCACTCCCGGTGCCTTGCCACCGAGGAGCTTCACAACAACCTCGGTGACTTCAGCTTGGGAAATGGACGAGTCCACCTCTGAGAACCCAGTCTCTGCTTCCTCAATGGAAGACGTGGTGGTGGGATTGAGGAGGTCCTCGAAGTATTCCTTCCACCGCCCGACAATGTCCCCAGTTGAGGTCAACAGCTCCCCACTTCCACTGTAAACAGTGTTGGTGGAGAACTGCTTCCCGCGCCTGAGGCGCCGGACAGTTTGCCAGAATTTCCTCGAGGCCGACCGAAAGTCCTCCTCCATGGCCTCTCCGAACTCCTCCCAGACCCGAGTTTTTGCCTCCACCACAGCCCGGGCTGCAGCTCGCTTGGCCTGCCGGTACCTGTCGATTGCCTCGGGAGTCCTATGAGCTAACAGTGCCCGGTAGGACTCCTTCTTCAGCTTGACGGCATCCCTTACTTCCGGTGTCCACCACCGGGTTCGGGGATTGCCGCCACGACAGGCGCCAGAGACCCTGCGGCCACAGCTCCGAGCAGCAGCTTCGACAATGGAAGTTGAGAACATGGTCCACTCGGACTCAATGTCTCCAACTTCCCTCGGGATCTGTGAGAAGCTCTCCCGGAGGTGGGAGTTGAAGGCTGCGCGGACGGAAGGCTCGGCCAGATGTTCCCAGCAGACCCTCACAACACGTTTGGGCCTGCCGAGTCTATCCGGCCTCCTCCCAGTCCAGCGCATCCAACTCACCACCAGGTGGTGATCAGTTGACAGCTCTGCCCCTCTCTTTACCCGAGTGTCCAAGACACGCGGCCAGAGATCAGATGACACGACCACAAAGTCTATCATTGACCTCCGGCCTAGGGTGTCCTGGTGCCATGTGCACTTATGGACACCCCTGTGCTCGAACATGGTGTTCGTTATGGACAAGCTGTGACTGGCACAGAAGTCCAATAACAGAACACCACTCGGGTTCAGATCGGGGAGGCCGTTCCTCCCAATCACCCCCTTCCAAGTCTCGCTGTCATTGCCCACGTGGGCGTTGAAGTCCCCCAGGAGAACAATGGAGAAAAACAGGAGAAAATACATAAATTATTATTATTATTGTTGTTATTTATTATTATTAATAACAAGATGTATTATTATTATTATTAATAATAATAATAATAATAGTAGTAATAATAATAATAATAATAATGTATCCTATTTATTTTATTATTGTAGTGTATTGTAGTGTAGTCCTCAGCCTCCCCGGGAAAGTCTATTCCAGGGTACTGGAGAGGAGGGTCCAGCCGTTAGTCGAACCATGGTTCTCAACCGGAAAAAGGTGGCTTGCCCCCTCCAGGTCGGTGGAGTGCCCTTGTCACAGGTGGAGGAGTTCAAGTATCTTGGGGTCTTGTTCACGAGTGGGCGAAAGATGGAGCGTGAGATCGACAGGCGGATCCGTGCGGCGTCTGCAGTTAAGCAGACGTTGTATCGGTCCGTCGTGGTGAAGAAGGAGCTGAGCCAAAAAGCGAAGCTCTCGATTTACCGGTCGATCTTCATTCCTACCCTCAACTATGGTCATGAACTATGGGTCATGACCGAAAGAACGAGATCCCGGATACAAGCGGCTGAAATGAGTTTCCTCCGTAGGGTGGCTGGGCGTACCCTTAGAGATAGGGTGAGGAGCTCAGTCACCCTTAGAGACAGGGTGAGGAGCTCAGCCACCAGGGAGGAGCTCGGAGTAGAGCCGCTGCTCCTCCACATCAAGAGGAGCCAGCTGAGGTGGCTCGGGCATCTATTTCGGATGCCCCCCGGACGCCTCCCTAGGGAGGTGTTCCGGGCATGTCCCTCCGGTAGGAGGCCTCGGGGCAGACCCAGGACACGCTGGAGGGACTATGTCACTCGGCTGACCTGGGAACGCCTTGGGGTGCCACCGGAAGAGCTGGAGGAAGTGTCTGGGGCGAGGGAAGTCTGGGCAACTCTGCTCAGACTGCTGCCTCCGCGACCCGGCCCCGGATAAGCGGCAGAAAATGGATGGATGGATGTAGTGAACTTTACATTTGTGAATCTCTCTAGTGCCACAAAAAAGGAGAAATTTTTTTTGAAAAAACTATTTTAAACACTTAAAACAGCAATAGAAATCCAAACATGGTCAATCAACAGGCCAAACATACAGCAGCAAAACCAAGGAACCTCCAATTAGCCAGCATTCTGAGAACCACGTGTTCTGCTGGGGTAACATGGGACAGACAGCTATATGATGGATGCTTGGTTCTCAGACATTTATACTTAAATGATCTATGTTAAATGTCTTTCTAGACTCCACAGGAAGCCAGTGAAGAGAAGCTAACACTGGTGTGATGTCGTCTCCCCAGCTCGTTCCTGTCAGTACTCTTGTGGCAGCAATTATTTGCACATCCTCATAATAGGGAATTACAATAGTTTAGTAACAAATGCTTCTCAGTATCACTCTGAGTTAAAATATTCTAATTTTAGAGACATTAGACAGGTGAAAAAAGGCCGCCCTGTAGATTTGTTTAATGTTGGCGTAAATGGGTAAGTCTCTGTCAAACATAGCTCAAAGCTTCCTCACAGTGGTCCTGGAGGTCAATGTGATACCATCCAGCGGTTTTTTGATAGGGTTTCTTCAATAAAACAAATATGAATGGAAGAAATGACAAATAAATGAGGTCAAACTATGATGCTGGCTGCATCTCTTTGTAGCCGTCAATGTGATGCTTTTTCAAGATTTAGGGAGCGTTTAAATATCCATAGACCTAATGGAAACTCTTCATTTCCATAAATAGAGAACAGTGTGCATGGTTTCATAGTTGACACACAATGATTCAATTATCAAATGAAATATAAAGGGAGGTGGACAGTTCAGTGTGCACACAAAGCCAAAGACCTAAGTTTAGCACAGAGAAATGCCGTCAGTGTTTTGAGCTTAGGAACATTTCAAATAAATAAAAAGGGTGCGGTGATTGTTCAAAAGAATCAAATCGGGAGTGTCTGAACGATCATCCTGTAAGAATGAACAACACACCCAGTAATTAAGATTGTTATGCATACATTTTTCATCAAATGCTTGAACACCTGAACGATATAAAAAGACGAGTAATGCTCAGCAGAGACAGATCCAGCCTTCAGGAAGACTCTGCTGTAAACTCCTGATCATCATGATGAAGCTGATCCTCTCTCTCACTCTCCTCTGGGCATTCTCCAGCACAGGTAACCAAACTTATTTTACTATACAACTTATGCAGGTACAACACAACCTCATTTATTATTAACACAAAAATACAATTTAAAAACAGTAAAAGAAAGTTTAGTGATCTGTTAATATTACAACATGTACACATTAGTGAATCTGCTAAAGCTGCTAAGTTTTACTTTGATTTCTGGAATTAATGACAGATTAAAAGAATAGATGAAACATAATTAGTTATTCATTTCTATGACCGATATTGCAATGTGACAGCACAGGGGAAAACCTCTGGAGATAGGAAATGAAGAAAAAAAGTAGTAATGTACATATGTACCAGGATTAAAGCTTCATGTTAAATCTCAATAATGTGACAAAGACTTTTCACTGTTCACACATTTCTTTTCCTAAAATAATATTTTGTCCTGTTTGTTCCCATCACAGCTGGAGCAATCCGTTGTCACGTATGTACAGATTTCAATGATCTGAGCTGTGCTTTTGGACGGACAGTTGAATGTGCAGATGATGAAGTCTGTTTGAATGTCTTCATCACAGGTATTCTTTTCTTCAGATCAGCTTTTCATTTTCACTGAACTACATATTTTAACAAATGAAATGTGTGTTCCATGAAATTCACAATGCTCTTTTTTGACAACAGAAGCCAATGGAATACAGAGAATCTACAGGGACTGTGCAAACAGCGAGGTTTGTCCAGCCACAGGCTTCCCTACTATTGCAGCCAACCTGGGTGGGATACACACAGTTGCAAATGCTGAGTGCTGTGATGATTCTGATGACTGCAACTTGAGGGACCTGGAATGTAAGTATATTTGGATCAGAAGAATTGTGATGAAAACAACAAACAACAAATATTTCAAAATACTTTTAAAGTCAAAAGGCTTAAATATTCACTCTATGGTTTCATATCTTTTGTTTCAGTCCCTGCTATTCCTGGAGAAAATGATATACAATGCAGGGGTTGTGATCCCAGCACTGACAACTGCGACTCAGTAGTGAATTGTAGAGGAGAGGAGGACACCTGCTTTCAGACACAAAGTCAGTATTTTTGTTGTACATTTAACAAAAAATCTCTGAATCTGCTTTGATTCTGTTTAAACTTGTTTCACGAGTGTACGGACTTAAAATCACTGTATGCCTTTGAACAGGAGGACGATTGCTGTATATTTCAAAGTCATCAAGAATGCACTTTTTCTTTCTCTGTAGATACAGAAGACTCTGAATGAATTTTCTCCATCCCTTGAATCAGTATATATTTGTCTGACATGACTAATGAAGAAATTATTTGACTCTGAAATTCAATCTTTTCATCCACAGTCTTGATAGATCGTCAACTGATCTCTGTTGGTGGATGTGGAACTTCAAATGTGTGTAACATCGCTAATGACATCAGAAATCTGCCTTTCCTGGAAGAAGTGGGTACAGTTATTGGTACACCAACCTGTTTCCTTGTTACCACAACAACTACACCTGCCCCAACCACAACCACTCCTGAGCCGACTACAACCACTCCTGAACCAACTACAACCACTCCTGAACCAACTACAACCACTCTGGGTTATACTACTGTTAGTGACCCAACAACAGTTTACACCCCGTCTCGTGAGCTCTTAGCACAAATAAAAGCTCTGCTGCTGAAACTACGGCAACTGTCTGTCAAGATAAAACTTCAGCTGATCCAACAACAACAACTGGGGCTTTTCCAAATGCATCTGCAGCTGCTTGACTTCCAACAACAACTGGTACTCCAACAGGAAGAACTGCCAATCGACCACCACGATCAACTTCCACTTCACTACCAGCAATGCATGCTGATAAACCATCACCAGCTGCTGCTCCATCAGATCCAACTTTCTCTCTGCGGGCAACTGAACCTGCTGGCGCTCTTCAAAGAACAACAACTGGTTCTCCACCAACTATTTGGGCTGCTGCATGGCCACCACCACCATCTGCTGCCCCACTACCACAGTTACCTGCTGCACCAGTCTGCCAAGTCTGCACATTAGACAATTTATGGAGTTTTACAGAAACTCGACTTGTGTAATTAGTCTCACTTTTCCATTCTAATCAACTTTCTTTCACTATCTTTCTTTTCTCAGAAAAAAGTCATTTCTATGCTGCTGTCATTTGCTATCAATATATCTATCAATATATCTATCTATCAATAAAGCTACATTTGCAATTCCATATGATTTCACTTTTTGTCTGTTTATCATGTTAGCATGATGAAGGCTATTTTTAATTAAAGACACAACGGAATACAGATGGTAACACATTTTAGACTAAGATCCACTGTTGTATTGAAACTTCTTGATTTGGATTGTAGTTTGCTGCCAGATAATTTCTAATATAGGGAAATATTGGAAAGGAGAAAACTATTGTGGCCAAACTAGGACCCGAAAGCTTAGTTGCTGCCTTTTAGATATTTGGTCATATTTTAAAACTGCATACAACACTGGTAGTGATGTGTACAATGTGTACACAACATGCTTTTTCAAGTCTGTAACTGAGTAATAGTTTAAGCAAAGTTGTCAATGACAGAATCCTCTTTTTTTGGGACTGAAGTAGTGGTCTGTTGGATCCATACATCCATCGCCATGGATTGTTGTATCTATGACTTGCTGACATCACCACCATCCTCTTCTTTCGCTGACCATAACACTTTCAAGAAGACTCCAAACTGAGTCTCCAGCAATTTGAATGCTGCTCTCCCCAGGGTTGATAATAATAATAATAAGAGATGAACCAACAACAAATAAAAAATTTTTTTTACTGAAGTCTTTGACACTGAATGAATGAGTAAATGTTGGAGAGGGTAAGGGTTGGTATGCCATTAAAACTTAAAGAAATGTTCCTCGACTCTATCACTATTATCACCATTATTATCATTGTTATTTGTGAGCCAACATTGCCTTGCACATCCCTCCTCAGTCTTTTCATCTTCACCTTCAAGATTAGTTATGGAGTTGTTGATGAAGGGAATAGGCCAACGCACTCGCTAAGAGCATGTAGCTGTGCATTACTGTTACTGAGGTCACTGCAAGAGTGGAAGAGTTTTCTGAAAGTGCCTGAAAAGGGTTTCTGTGTTATGCTGGTGCTGATTACATTTAGCAACCTGACTGGAGTGAATGTGTAACTCGGACTTGTACTGTGTCCGTCCTTTGTCTCTGTATCCCACCGCACGGAGGAGAGGACAGATCTCCTGCTGAAGGGAAGCAGCGGCGAACAGTAAGTCATAGTCCTACAAACCTTGAGATTGGATTAACACAGTAATTTATTACAAAAGACAGAAACACTGGCCATCCAGAGAATCGCCTTATACTTAGCCGTTAACCGCGGAGTAAAACAGCTGAGGATAAACGCGCGTCAGGTCAGTCGAAGAGCGGAAAACAAGAGAGCCAGCCAGCCGGAGCAGGCGTGAGTTCAAACCCGCGCTTCGCTCAATCCCCTCTTCCCATTGGCCGCCGCTAGAAAGAGGCGTAAGCAACGTAATCTCCTATTGGCGGGCCTTCACACAGACAGAAAAAGACTTCGCTTCCCATAATGCATTTCAGTATTCTTCCACCATCTACAGCTCAATAACAAAACAGTCCGACGCCATTTTAACAGTTTGAATAAGTCCATGCGGGAAGCGTCACAGTTCGGAGGTCAAAGAAAACGTCATAACTCTAACAACTGCTTTCCCTCGGCATGACCATTGCCCTGCAGAGGATGAGGACTAGAAATGATGTGTTTGAAATTTCGCTGTCTTGCGAGGTTTCAGGACTCCGCACTGGAAAACTGTGGGCCATTGTCACTCGTCATCTTATTCATCACAAACCTCACAGATGTCGCACGGCAGAGGGGTGGTTTTATTGCCTTTGTGAATGATTTTATTAGTTTTTATACACGTTTCATTTCATTATATATCTTGGTTGATTGTTATCTTTTATCGTGGTTTTAACTTGAAATGGTGAGTTTTATTGTTTCACTTCCTGTTGAAGCCTCTGTTATTGTGCCAATCACTGCACCTGTGAAACACTCTCCTGACACACTGACCAATGGTGCTGAGCAATAGGTCATGTTGTGGTTCTCCCGAAAGTACTAGGGAGTAAGTTATTCTTAAGTTGTGGACCTGGAATTCAGGTGGTACTGGGAACACGTACTGTGTGATGTTTAATGTGAAATAAGAATAGAATAAGAACTACAATTGGCGAGGAAGCTTCAAACGAGAACGTGCAGTTAAATCTGACAGATGGGGAGACGGGGCCCTCAGGTTTACTGCTGATATCTCCCTTCGATGGGCTGTCTGACTCAATTCAGCTGTAGACCACTGAGAAAGGTTATGATAAGGGCCTCCACCAACACCACACTAATCTTGCCAGTGGAACCAGAGACATGGCGGCACTGTGGTGTTTGCAACTGGTCAGTTTCTCGAGGATGGGACCAGGGAAACGGCACCTCACAGAACGTCTTTGTGTTTTCCTCAACAAGCAGGAAAACCATCACAGACCTGAGCGGCCAGCTCCTCAGTCTGAACAAAGGGGACAACCAGGAGCTGCAAAGAAAGACAGCTCCTGAAACATCAACTTCATCTTCTTCTCCTCAACCTGCAGAACCAGCCAATCACAGTTAGCAGGAGGTGCTAACTACAGGAGAAGACACCAGCTTCCCTCCAGCCAGAAAAACAACTGAACTCCTTCAAGGAAGTGGTAACAACAACTGGGCATTACCTGAGACTAGTTAAACCTGATGCTATGCATAGAACTGTTTAACTTTTATGAAGATGTGTTGATTCTATTACAGTGATTGAGTTCTAAAGATAATGATACTAGCAGCAGTTATTAACCTGTAAACCAACGTTAGCTCTGCCACAGACACAGGGTCTGCATCCTAATCTTTGCATTACTAACCTGTTAACTCACAATCCTACACATATCACATCAAAGACAACATCACACAGTAACTGAACACCATCTGATGACTCCTGACGTTTTACAAAACAAGTCTCATTCACATAAACTCATTCTAGAAATGGTCCTTTAGCAGAGACACACAGGAAGCAGACGCTAAAGACGAGCTTCAATGTTCCATTGGGCTCAGCACATGGTGGAGACCCAGGACAGACTTCCTGCTCTCTGATAACCTCCATTTGGAATGTATTTTCTTGTGATCCGCCATCTTGTTTTGTAGTTCCATCTGTCTGTCACTCTCTCTCTCTCTCTCTCTCTCTCTCTCTCTCTCTCTCTCTCTGTCTCTCTCTCTCTCTCTCCACACACACCCAGCTGTATATAGGTAGTTAGAATATGTGTTTTATTTGTTTTCATTGTAAATAAATACAATTTTTGGAATTATACTTGCTGTGTTATTAATGTAGGCAAAGGTGAATGAAATTTTGACCTCTTCTGTGTCAAGAACTCCAAAATCCTTCAAGTTTATTGTGGTAATTGTAATTAACTATTACTTCAATTAATTAATTCAAATTCCTAATTAATTGTTTAGTATATCTTATGAGACTGACATAACTGAATTGGCTATTATTATTAACAGGTGGTGCTCCAAGGTATCGGATACAAATCAGATTAAATTTTCGTTAAGATAATTAATAACTATCTTTGATAATTATTAATCATTATCGATAGCCAAACACAACATAAACCTAGTGATCCTTATGACGTAAGAAATCCATACATCGTCTACCCCCTACAGACCTGCACCTCCGGAACGTACGGACCTCTCCCTTGTCCCTAAGGGCTATCATGACCTGGCTCGTTGCCTCCGCATCACCCCTATGACTGCCCGATTAACCTCTTGCCTGGCGTCACACTCCCTCGGTCGCCTGTATAACCTGTCCCAACCCGAACGCACTGCCATGGAAACCTACATAACCCTAACCCTAACCCTTTTTGAAGCTCCTTGGTGATGCTCAGTTTCAGGAACATGAATGGAGATGAGTCAGGAACTCTGATGCACAACACACCTTGCCCTCTAAAGTCTGCTAATCACAGCTGGATAGGCACCAGCCTGACAATGGATCAAAATATATGGTCATGGGGCAAACGGGAGCAAGAAGATCAGGGCGCATCTGTGAATTCCTTAGATAACGGCACAAGGCTGTCTTTGTGTACATAATTCTGAAAATCTAAGAAAGGTGTGAGGAACCACACCTCGCTCCAGCATCGGATCCTCCCTCACTGACACTCCTGCAGGTAATTTACTAATTGATTGCTCCAACCTCTTAAGCCCTGCAGTGAGGCAAGAAGATTGTTTCTCTGCTCCGAGTCACCTGCTTCCTAAATGCGCTCCACGACTCCCTGCCTCAAGCGTCCTCGGCCATCCTCCTCGCCACACAGCGCTCTCTCCTGCGACATCCTAAGGGACATGATTGATCGCTTCGTCTTCAGCTACCTCGATGACATTCTCATTTACTCCTGCGACACAAAGGAACACACTCAACATGTCCGCCAAGTCCTAGAGCGCCTCTTGAAGAACCAGCTCTATGTGAAGGCAGATAAGTGTGAGTTCCACTAGACCACCATTTTGTTTCTGGGCTACATCATCTTGCAGGAGGAGATGAGCATAGATCCCGGCATGGTTGCAGTAGTTCAGGATTGACCGCAACCCGAGAATCAGAAGCAGCTCCACCGATTCCTTGGTTTTGCGAACTTCTAAGGCGATTCATCCGGGACTACAGCATGTTGGTGCTGTCATACCTTGCTCCTCTGCAGCCTCATAGGAGGGTTATAGTGCTGCAGGTGTGTTTCCCTCTCCTCTGCTACATGTTTCAGTTGGGTGTGTCAGGCGGTTGTGTGCAGAGAGGGGAGAAGCGCTCAAAGCAGTTTATTTTTTATTTTAGTCCTTTTGGAGGCACAATCCTAAACGCTTTGGAAGATGGGCTGATGAGATGAATCATGAAAATACACCGGAGTTTGGCTTTAGTTTTCAGTCTTTTGTCATTTTGAGTAAACCAGCCCCAAAAAAATCTAATAGTAAATTAAAGAACAATGAAGAGACCCAGAGAACAACTTTTCCACCAGCCGCCACTGGGTAAAACCCAACAAAAACAAGAAATATACTTTACTAAAGTTAAAGTGTAAACAATAACTTGTGTACAATCATCTGAAATATTCTCAACATTTAACAGTTTCTCAAGTGTACATTCTCACAGGCATTTTATCCACGATACCAACAACATTGTTTTGTTTTTAACCCATGGCAACTGTGAAACATGACAAGTCGTTGGCTCTACACACCCCTATGAGCAAGATGATTACATACATAAGAGTCAGTAAGTAATTAAGTAACTGTAAAATCAAACACTGTCTTGAGGTCTACATGTGTGTAGCGAGCTCCAGAGCACATCTGGAGACTCACAAGTCATAAATGTTGATAGAGAATCGGTGTGACTGAGAGATGGTTCCACCGCCAATCCTTTCTGATGATCTCCCTTGGAACCTGTCACAGGTACCTGCTTGTCAACAGTAGCATGTCCCCCTATAGGCCACTCTGAGGAAGGTGGCACTTCTGGTTATGAATTGTACCTCAGACACACATGATCCTGATGCCTGTGGAACACATCTCTCAGCTTCATATGAAACTGGACCATTCTGACCGGAGAAAAAAAAAAAAGAAGGAAAAATCAGACCAAAACAGCCCAGTTGTCGTCATTTTAATGACCAGGTTACATCAATATAGAATTAATAAATGACGTTGTACCATCAAAAAAAAATTTTTTTTAACTTGAGAACACCTTGAAACATATTGTAATGCACACATCAGGTTGTAAAACTTATTTAGTCACACGGTGCCTTGTTTCCTGTCTTATCAGCATTGATGTTATTCATCATTGAGAGACATTGCTGCCCAGATGTGCAGTTTCTTTTTTTGTTGTTGAAGATGCAGACCCTTCTATCTCCCAAGGGAACTTTTGATTAAAGGTATCACTTATTTAGAGACTTAAACAACCCTATGTTGTCAACTGTACACACAAAACACATCATCACTGTCTCATGCATTGATTAAGATTAATAAAATATCTAAGAGGCAGCAAATATTATTTTGGCACCGAGTTTGGGCACAATAGCTTTCTGCTTTCAGTATGTTTGAAATTATCTGGTAGCAAACTACAATTCAAATCACGAAACTTCAATTTCCCATCAAATCTTGGTTTAAGATTTGTTGCCACCTATAATCCATTGTGTCCTCATATAAAAGGCCTTGATCATGCCTTTGTGAAAGTGAGAAACAGAAAAATGTGGCATCATATTAAATTGCAAAAGTAGCTTTATTGGTTGATTGAGGAAATGACAGCAAAATAGATGACTAAATCAAAACTTTAAGAAAATCCCGATTGACTTGATTCATTAAACCTGATTGGTATTACTTTGACTTAATTAGCAGTAATTAAAAAACAATTTTGAGAAATCAGATATTAACAGAAACGGTCCATTTAATAATCAAAATGGAACAGTGAGACTAATTAAACAAGGCGAGTTTCTGTAAAACTCCATAAATTGTCTAATGTGCAGACTTGGCAGACTGGTGCAGCAGGTAACTGTGGTAGTGGGGCAGCAGATGGTGGTGGTGGCCATGCAGCAGCCCAAATAGTTGGTGGAGAACCAGTTGTTGTTCTTTGAAGAGCGCCAGCAGGTTCAGTTGCCCGCAGAGAGAAAGTTGGATCTGATGGAGCAGCAGCTGGTGATGGTTTATCAGCATGCATTGCTGGTAGTGAAGTGGAAGTTGATCGTGGTGGTCGATTGGAAGTTCTTCCTGTTGGAGTACCAGTTGTTGTTGGAAGTCAAGCAGCTGCAGATGCATTTGGAAAAGCCCCAGTTGTTGTTGTTGGATCAGCTGAAGTTTTATCTTGACACACAGTTGCCGTAGTTTCAGCAGCAGAGCTTTTATTTGTGCTAAGAGCTCACGAGACGGGGTGTAAACTGTTGTTGGGTCACTAATGGTAATATAACCCGGAGTGGTTGTGGTCAGTTCAGGAGTGGTTGTGGTCAGTTCAGGAGTGGTTGTAGTTGGTTCAGGAGTGGTTGTAGTTGGTTCAGGAGTGGTTGTAGTTGGTTCAGGAGTGGTTGTAGTTGGCTCAGGAGTGGTTGTGGTTGGGGCAGGTGTAGTTGTTGTGGTAACAAGGAAACAGGTTGGTGTACCAATAACTGTACCCACTTCTTCCAGGAAAGGCAGATTTCTGATGTCATTAGCGATGTTACACACATTTGAAGTTCCACATCCACCAACAGAGATCAGTTGACGATCTATCAAGACTGTGGATGAAAAGATTGAATTTCATGGTCAAATAATTTCTTCATTAGTCATGTTAGACAAATACTATATGGCAATTAAAGTACATTCAGAGTTTTTGGTATCTGTAGAGACCGAGTGCTTCTGTTGGGAAAAGACAGTGATCTGAATACTGCAGTTGCAGTAGTAACAGCTCTTCAATCAATACATGCCCACAATTTCATGCAAATCAACAATGGATGTATGTGTATACATCGTAACTGCCCTTACTAAGTCAGCGTGATAATTCATTGCTGGCAATGAAAATATCACTATATTTTTGGTTATGGCTTCAGCATTGCTATCAATCACCTGCCCACATCCTGAGAGCAAAGGAGAGCAGGCTGTCTCAGGATTTTAAAACTTGTTTGAGCAGGTGATATTTGCTGAATCTTTTAAAATAATTTAAAAACTTAAATCAATTAAATGTCACTTACAAATTCAGATTGTTGATTTATGTGGTATGAAGGAGTCATAAAAAGTGTATTTACTGCTTCATGATGACTTTGAAATATATATCAATCGTTCTCCTGTTCAAAGGCATGCAGTGATTTTAAGTCCTTACACTCATGAAACAAGTTTAAACAGAAGCAAAACAGATTCAGAGATTTTTTGTTAAATGTACAACAAAAATACTGACTTTGTGTCCGAAAGCAGGTGTCCTCCTCTCCTCTACAATTCACTACTGAGTTGCAGTTGTCAGTGGTGGGATCACAACCCCTGCATTCTATACCATTTTCTCCAGGAATAGCAGGGACTGAAACAAAAGATATGAAGCCATAGAGTGAATATTTAAGCCTTTTGACTTTAAAAGTATTTTGAAATATTCATTGTTTGTTCTTTTCATCACAATTCTTCTGATCCAAATATACTTACATTCCAGGTCCCTCAAGTTGCAGTCATCAGAATCATCACAGCACTCAGCATTTGCAACTGAGTGTATCCCACCCAGGTTGGCTGCAATAGTAGGGAAGCCTGTGGCTGGACAAACCTCGCTGTTTGCACAGGCCCTGTAGATTCTCTGTATTCCATTGGCTTCTGTTGTCAAAAAAGAGCATTGTGAATTTCATGGAACACACATTTAATTTGTTAAAATATGTAGTTCAGTGAAAATGAAAAAATGATCTGAAGAAAAGAATACCTGTGATGAAGACATTCAAACAGACTTCATCATCTGCACATTCAACTGTCCGTCCAAAAACACAGCTCAGATCATTGAAATCTGTACATACGTGACAACGGATTGCTCCAGCTGTGATGGGAACAAACAGGACAAAATATTATTTTAGGAAAAGAAATGTGTGAACAGTGAAAAGTCTTTGTCACATTATTGAGATTTAACATGAAGCTTTAATCCTGGTACATATGTACATTACTACTTTTCTTTCTTGAATTCCTATCTCCAGAGGTTCTCTCCTGTGCTGTCACATTTCAATATCTGTCATAGAAATGAATAACTAATTATGTTTCATCTATTCTTTTAATCTGTCATTAATTCCAGAAATCAAAGTAAAACTTAGCAGATTCACTAATGTGTACATGTTATAATATTAACAGATCATTAAACTTTCTTTTCCTGTTTTTAAATTGTATTTCTGTGTTAATAATAAATGAGGTTGTGTTGTACCTGCATAAGTTGTATAGTAAAATAAGTTTGGTTACCTGTGCTGGAGAATGCCCAGAGGAGAGTGAGAGAGAGGATCAGCTTCATCATGATGATCAGGAGTTTACAGCAGAGTCTTCCTGAAGGCTGGATCTGTCTCTGCTGAGCATTACTCGTCTTTTTATATCGTTCAGGTGTTCAAGTATTTGATGAAAGATGTGCGCGGAAGCACCTTAATTACTGGGTGTGTTGTCCATCCTTACAGGATGATTCGTTCAGACACTCCCGATTTGATTCTTTTGAACAGTCACCACACCCTTTTTATTTATTTGAAATGTTCCTCAGCTCAAAACACTTGCGGCATGTCTCTGTGTTAGAAATAGTTGCTTGGCTTTGTGGGCACTTAGAACAATGAATTGTTATCCTCTTATATTTTGGCAATTGAATCATTTGGCATCAGCTGTGATGACATACACACTCTTCTATGCAGTTGCATCGAAATAAAAGTGCTTCCACTATGTCTATGAATAGCTAAATGCACCCTGAATCTCAAGATATATAATATTTTATTCTAATGAAATTGGGGTTTGGTTAAATAAATATAGTGATTCTAAAAGTCTAAATCTATTATTTGTATTTTTTTCCATTCATCATGGCCAGGTTTTGCTCGTAAATGAGATCATTACATCTCAGTCAACTGCCTGGTAAAATAAAGGTCTCATAAATCATTGTTAGTGTTATCCAGCCTGGAGTCATAAGGCAGAGCCTTCGCAAAGGTAAGGTGCATCTTATCCCATAAGTCAGTAACTCATATTCATCACACCTTCTAGCAAATTCAAGTCACCAATTCAATTCAGTTGTATTTATAAAGCATCAAATGCAACGGAGTCATTTCAAGTCCCTTTTCCAGAGAAGAACCCAACAATTCTACAGGATCAAGCATAAGTGACTGGAAGTGGCTGGAAGGAAAAACTCCCTTTTGTCACAGGAGGAAATCTGCAAAGCCAGACCAAGAGGTAGAGACTTTTTGAAAAACCAGATGAGGTAGAAATTTTCTGCTCTTCCAGTTGGGGTTAGAGAACATAAAGAAAGATGGGGAAAAACAGGGCAGACATACAGATTGTGGGTAGGGATTGAAATCCTGATTCTGGTTGGGAGTATGGATTCTTCCCATTTCAGGCGGTGGTAGGGATTCAAACCCTTGTTAAAGGTTAGGACTCGTACTTGTCTTTTAAAAAAGTGGTATCTGTGCATACCTACAGCAAAGCCTTACAATTTCCAGTCAACAAAGGTGATGAATGTTTGCTGAAGATGGGGACATATCATTATTTGCAAGAGAGAGTTATAGTTTATTTTATTGCAAGCAGGGCTTTGTTCACACACGTCTTAGTTGAGGAACTATCTCACGGTTTAGCAGGTCTGAGAGCACTCATCTCGTGTGAGCTTGCAAAATGTTAAATAAAATGTTACTTATATACATGTTTCATAAATTCAGGTAACACAAAGTACTTTACATATTACCCAATAAAAGTAAAATTAAAAATACAAAGACCCCCCCTCTACACACACACCCACACACACACACACATACACAAACACAAACAACCCCACCCCTCACTCCTCCATGAGGAAACTGGGCTAAAAATAAGTAAGAAAAATTAAAATGAATCGATGAATAAACTAACAGAGATTATATTTAATAAATTGGTTACATCAAAACTAAAAATAAGTTAATTGACTGATTAAGAGCTGAATTAAAAAGGTGGTTTTGAGCCTGCTTTAGAAATGGGAGCAGGTATAGTTGTAATTATCTCCTTTCTTGTATGAAATATGTTGGCTTCAAGTGTCATTTCTTCAAGTGTGACAGGTTTTAAATTGTAGACTCATTGATCTTTATGCTGGCTTTGTCTAAATACCTTGCAAACCATTTGGAGAAAGTTGTGGTTTAGTGTCTTGCACAGGTGAGCCTGAATGGGGAATTGAAATGCCAACATTGAGCAACACCTCCGGCATTTTTATGTTATTTAACATGACACAAAGTGCATTTAGCATCAACCAGTAAACTTTCTGCTAAAGACTGTGAACATAAGTCAGTCTTTAACAGATAGGTAATATTACTTCGCTGGTAAGTTATTTAATCTCACAAACACAGAACTGTTTAAAGGGCCTCGAGCCTTTTGCACAAAGTGCAACTTTTTTGACACATTTATCAAATTTTGCGAATGAAATACTAATTAAACTTAAATAGAACTCGACAAAATCTAACCATTTGAACAACGTAGATGCATACACTTTTAAACCTGGGGCACACTGGAGCACCGCAGTGAAACATCAGATAGTGAGGCCTGCCATTAGCCGCCTGAAAGCACACAGCAAATTCAACTCTGAAGCTACCAGCTAATATCTCGGTTCAGCAAGTGTCCACAAATACCTGTGTGAGCACAATGACTCGGGTAGTAGTTTATCTGTATGCTCAGTGTTTCGCACAGTGATGTTTCTATCTGACAGGCTGGTTCGCGTCGATATGAGCTAATGGCTAGCATGCGAGCAATGCGAACCTAGTTCCATAAACAAATTGGGCTTTGGTGAAGGTATATATTCTACCAGGTGCCCGTTCTCGTTACAGACTTGAAAAAGTGTGTTGTCTGCTGTACTCAGTGCACTGTCGTAGGCGTTTATAATTCTGACCTAATATCCGAGAGGCAGCTAATCTTGTTTAGGTTCCAAGTTTGGTCATGGTTGGTTTCTGCTTTGCAATGTCCACCTGTATTTGAAACGCGCTGGTAGCAATCCACAATTCAAATTGAGGAACTGGATGTTCAGTCTTTTTATAACTATAACAAACAGGTCAGGAAATCAAAATAAGAGGAAAGAATTTTATAGTCTGAATATTCAACAACGCCCTACATACCAGATATGACAACTATGAAAACACACCCTTGAGTGTTTTATTGCTAATTTGCATACATGACACTGTCTGAGAACAAATGTTGATAAACCAGTGGAAGAATGTTTGAGATACATTTCCAACAATTTCAAACATGCATCTATTAGTTTCTGTTGTTCAGAAAGCATTGTGACATCAACCATATGCGGAATCAACCATAATCCGAAATAACTATACTTTATTTCAAGCAGAGAGAGAGAGAGAGAGAGAGAGAGAGAGAGAGAGAGAGAGAGAGAGAGAGAGAGAGAGAGAGAGAGAGAGAGAGAGAGAGAGAGAGAGAGAGAGAGAGAGAGAGAGAGAGAGAGAGAGAGAGAGAGAGAGAGAGAGAGAGAGAGAGAGAGAGAGAGAGAGCATGCACATTCCAGCTCGCTATTGACTATCAGTCATATTTTAATCATATTTAGCATGCAACATCTCTTCTGTATGAGCCCAGCAGACTATGGGTGAAGCGGGCAGCTGCCCAGGGCGCAAATTCAACGGGGGCTCACCGAGCACCGGCTCAGACTCGATCTTGTGACTCCGCCCCCTGTCTGCACAGACAGCTGTCAGCTCCTGCAGTTCAAACCAGACCAACATTGCAGCTCGGATCCAAACTTTCCGTTTTATTACTGAAAAAGTTCAGAGAAATGTATTTCTGTAAAAAAAAAATAAGCTATGCAGTTGAAAAGTTAAAACGCCGCTTCATAGCTCACAGCTTTGAGTGATGTGTTCAGATGCATCACGTAAGCCCGCCATCTGACCTGTTAAGGAACTGAGGGGCTCATACAGTAGTGACATTACATGCTTGAATTACATGCATGATTAAAATATGACTGAGAGTCATTAGCGAGCTGGAACGTGCATGCACAGCATGGCCAGGTCCGCCACTGACTGCAGGAGCTGACAGCTGTCCATGCATACAGGGGATGGAGTCACAAGACCGTATCTGAGCGGGTACACGGTGCGCCCCTGTTGGGTTTGTGCCCTGGGCAGCTGCCCACTTCACCCATAGCAAAATCCGCCACTGGCAGAAGCCATTTATACTCATTATGGTTATGCAGTTTATTGAAATATTTTGTTATTGCTGCATGATTTGGACATTTGGTGGCGGTGTTTGGACTCAGGCTGAGGGCACAGGTAGGAGCCGGTTACACAGTTCTCGCCAGACCAGGAACAGACAACTCGTACAATTATACAATTTGCTACTGGAAAATCCCGGTATGTTCTTCATTTACTTTCAGCAAATAAACATCAACTAAACTACAAGCGTATTTGACTGGAAATGCTGTTTTTGAGTCTGCGATGGTTCATTCCTAATCCACCTGTGTAGTGATGGAAATAACTGGACAATGGGACATTGAATAATTGTCATTACGCCTTCAGTAAAATTAACAGATGATAATCCAGGACGTTTTCTGGAGCACCGTTGAGGTTGGTTGTTATTCCTCAGCCACCTTCCCTGTGATTCTGTAGGACTCTGTGGGCCCATGCTCTCCTAATGTCTCCTCAGTCTCGGGCTTCTCGGTCACATCTGAAGGACATTTCATTACAAAGCAAAAAAAAACAACACTCTGCTGTGTGAAAGTCAAAGAAACCACAATCAGACAGTTTCTACAATCTAGAGCAGAGAGTTAATTTCCCTGTAATGTGTTGGGGACCACAACCTTCAGGTTTTCTTTCTGCCCAACTGAATTTTAATTACATAGTTGGTTGTTTTTGCAAACTTGCCTGTTGACCACCTCCTGACTTGTTCCTCTTGTCCTTGTGTGAGGGGGCATAGAGGAAGATGATGGTGAGGACGTAGAGGTTCCACATGCCGTAGATGCCTGTGAGGAAGGCGCTGTGGATTTGAAGCTTATAGTTTCCCCAGTGCCAATTACTTTCACTGACCTGTTGGGAAAATGGGTATATTTTGTAAGACTTGAGACATCCTCCTACCAACTATACATGTACCCACTGTTGGGATCTCACAGGACCACAGAAAGTTGGTTCATTTCTAGGAAAAGACAATTGTCATATGTCCTGATACACAGTCATGACATATGAATTCTGACCCAGGAATGTGATTGTCTTCCGCACCGAGTGCAAAGGGGGCTTCTGCAGGACCCCCCCCCCCCCTTCTCCTCACAAGACTCTTCCCCCACTGCATTCACACAGTCACTGATTGGTCGAAGCTCCCAGGTTTTGACACCTCTGAATTCACACGTCGAACAAAAGGCTTCAGCCAGCCTCCACTCGCTCTCTTGCACGACTACACTCCGAGGAGGTGAGTTGCTGAAGAGCTGCTTCCCAGCAGCTCAACTCACCCAGCGTTAGCACACAGCTAACACGAGTGGCCGGCAACCAGAGGCCTTCATTTCTCAACTCCTCTGCTGACCCAACCACGAGGATCAGACCTTCCCCTGATCCAGAGACCAGCGCACAGAGTCTGCTCTCCAGGGAAACCAACCGGTTCCTCCAGGACGGGACCAGGGAAACAACACCTCACAGAACTTCTTTGTGTTTTTCCTGAACAAGCAGGAAAACCATCACAGACCTGAGCGACCAGCTCCTCAGTCTGAACAAAGGGAACAACCAGGAGCTGTAAGAAGGACTCCTGAAACATCAACTCCATCTTCTTCTCCTCAGCCTGCAGAACCAGCAACCACAGTTAGCAGGAGGTGCTAACTACAGGAGAAGACACCAGCTTCCCTCCAGCAGGACAACAACTGAACTCCTTCAAGGAAGTGGTAACAACTGGGCATTACTCGAGATTAGTTAAACCTGATGCTATGCATAGAACTGTTTAACTTTTATGAAGATGTGTTGATTCTGTTACAGTGATTGAGTTCTTTTGATAATGATGTTAGGAGCCGTTATCAACTTGTAAACCACTGTTAGCTCTACCATAGACACAGGGTCTGCATGCTAATCTTTGCTTTACTAACGTGTTAACTCACAATCCTACACATATCACATCAAAGACAACATCACACCGTAACCGAACACCATCTGACGACTCCTGACGTTTTACAAAGCAAGTCGCAGTCACATAAACTCATTCTAGAAATGGTCCTTTAGCAGAGACACACCAGAAGCAGACGCTAAAGACTAGCTTCCATTGTTCCGTTGTGCTCAGCACATGGCCGAGACCCAGGACAGACTTCCTGTTCTCTGACAACCTCCATTTGGAATGTAGTTTCTTTTGATCCACCATCTTGTTTTGTAGTTCCATCACACGTCTCACACACACACACTCCCTCCAACTCTCTCTCTCTCTTTTCTCTCCACACACACACACACACACGCGCACACCTACACACACCCAGCTGTATATAGGTAGTTAGAATCTGTGTTTTATTTGTTTTCATTGTTAATAAATATAATTTTTGGAATCATACTTGCTGTTTTATTAATGTGCACAAAGGTGAATGAAATATCGACCTCTTCTGTGTCAAGAACTCCAAATTCCTTCAAGCTTTACTGTTAATTCTGGTAATTGTAATTAATTTAACTATTAATTCAAATTCCTGATTAACTGTTTAGTATGTCTTATGAGACTGATAGAACTGAACTGACTATCATTTCTGTTAAGACAGGTGGAGCTCCGAGGTTCTGATACAGATCAGATTAAATTTCAATAACATTATTAATAACTATCTTTGATAATTATTAATCATTATCGATAGCCAACCAAAACATAAATAGTGATCCATATGAGGTAGTAAATCCCTACACCACCCACACAACCCGCACAGCAAGACATACAGTCATACTCCTATGTACAGTCCTACTTACGGTGTTAGAAACACTCATATGATCTTCATCCTTGTATTTGTTTACAGTGATCAGTCTGAACAGTTTCATGCTTGGACATTTAAACTTACCTGGCTTCAAGTTACCTGGTTCAAGATGAAGAAGACAACAGTCATGGCTGCACATGCAAGAGTTACAAGCATCAGGAACTTAAACCTGAAGATTATACCCTTAAAAAAAACATAAAAACAAAGAAAGAATGTTAACATTTAAGCTACTCTATAAAAGCTGTTTCATTTAGGGATGCATAATGATATTGACAGAATATAGGTATCTGCCATTAAACATTAAAAAAAAGTAACATCAGCATGAAACGCTGATGGTTGTATGCTGATTTATCTATTTACTCTGCACAACCAGCATGGGCACGCCATGAACACGATGAGAACGACTTCAGTATGACACAAGTTCATAAGGCCTTCAGGGTTAGGAGGATATAATTGTTGTGTGCCGCCCAATGAGTTGCTGTTAATGAGTCTATCAATCATACTTCAATCATGTGTAGCATGTGGCACTCTTTAGCAGGTAGCGTGTAGCACGAAATGTAGCATGTCAGACCAAACCAAGATGGCAGTACACAAACTTTCTCTTTTATTACTAAACCATTACAGTGAAAAGTATTCCTGAGAAGTTTGAGGTGAGAAATAAGCTGTGCAGCTGCTGAATCTGTTCTTGTTTTGGTTCCACTCAATTGGTTAAACATTTTTATTAAAAGTTCCGTGATGAATCGGATTGCCGCTCCCCGTGTCCTATTTACATAGAGTTCACTGAATGTAACGTTACGCAAAGCACCTGAGGGTAACTCCGGGGCAACGCAAGGCACACACAAGACAATGACTGTGAAGCAGAATCCTGTGGACGTACTAATTTTTTTTTCACGACAGCCAAACGAGACCCACCTTATAGCGCACCCTTCTGGCTTCTGGCATCGCAGGAAGTTGTTGCATTTTTCCACTGATGCTCCTAAACACACAACCCACTGTGCGACACAGGGAAATGAAATACAGACAAACAGAAATCCCTGCCACAAATATGAAGGTCATCTGTGGGAGACGTTAAAGAACAGACACACAGTCTTATGATTCACACAAGGGGACACTGTTGGGATAATGCTGCTTGAGAATTTCCTGGACAAACAGCATAAAGTTTGACACCTTCCAATGATGCTTTCATACACTTCATTCCCCAGAAACTGACACGCTCCATAATTCCAGTAACATCTAAATGTCTGCACGTGCTTTACTTTGTGTTTTCTTGTGCACGATGACCTTTGCTCTGCATATTACTGAGGAACAGTGTATAATCACATCCAATACAATATGAATATCTGCAGGATACGGAAACCTTCGTCCCAAATTCAGATGCCCACACACTGTGGAAAGGATTGGTCAAGTGAACCCCCCTTGGAAAAAAGATGAGAAGAAAATTGCTTAAAAGAGAGGTGAAGCAACATCAATAGACAGGTTTTCAAATAAAGAGATGTACCTTTCACTCAGATCAAATATAAAAAGAACAGATGAGCCAAACATCATCAGTCCGACCTGCCACCAGTACGCTGAGAGCCGATTCCTCTGACTTTGGTCCTGAGAAAAGCAAGAACATCCCCTGGGAGTAATGTAGGAAAAAAACTAGTTGAATTAAACATCGATGAAATTCAAACCATGAGATGCTCTCCACAAAAGATGATCCAGAAACAGAAGAGTGTGGAGTAAAACGCCCCCTGCTGGGCATCTTCAAACAGAAGCGTCCACGTCCACTCAATGTGCAGAGACAGCCACTCCAACGGTACATTCATGAAGGTCATTGAAACACCCAGAGCCAAAATCACCCTGAAAAAGGCAAATGCACTCCTCACTGTATTAAATAAATAAATAAGTAAAAAAAATCCCACATCTGCTCTGAGATGACATGTTCCATTTCTGACCCAGTTCCAGGCAATCATGCACTTTAAATCAAGCACTTTTCATTTCCTCTGCCTGCCTTGTGGCCTATCTTATCTCTTTACAGTGTGCCACAAGGTGTACCCATGGTTTTTAGCTCGTACAGCGAGAAAGAATGAACCTGGGATTCACTACAGCCGTAAAGCTGCATCTTCACTTTGTTTGTCACAACATGTCCAAGATGTGGTGACTCTGCCGAGCCGTGGAGAAATGTATGGAGACAACTTTGATCTTAGAAAAGATAGGGTTTTTTGGGGGGGTTGTTTATTTTTACATATTAGAAATGTGCTTATTTAAAACATTTTAAATCTGACCTGGGTTATATTAAGTCCTCCTAGCTGCAAAAATACTCGATAAAACTGTGAAAATTGCCTTCATGTATTTTTATACTCTTTATACTCCTGCAGCTTTTAATCAGTTAATTGCCAGAATATATCATATTGATCATAAAAATGTTACTAACTTTATTAATATCTTGGGATCTTAAATCTTAGAGATGAAAACTGTTTACATACTCTCAACTTTGGTCAAGTTCAATATTTTAAATGTGTAAATGGAGAACTCACAGTTCTCATCTACAGGGATTTGACAACATAACTTCACGAAACTAATTTTAACTCAACTTTGTTTTTCCTGAATGGATGGCGCGTGCTTATGACGTTTTATTCTTGCATCGCGGTTGCGTAATCACATGGAGTCGGCGCAGCTTCAGCTTGTACAGTCTGCAAAAACGATCATTTAAATTCATCCCGAACAGCCATGAACAGTGTAAAGGCTTTGATGACCCCGGTGGCCAAAAATGCTTTGTTTCGACGAGATGTTGAGATGAAGAGAACGGCAGTGAGTCGCCGATTGTTAACACTGTCACATCTCTTCTAATTTAACCGTTTCAAAGAGAGAGAAATTTGGCTGAAAAGCTGCAGGTCGGGTTCAACATTCTCTACCATAGTTTTTTTTTAAATTCACACAAACATTAATGTGTTCAGAATTTTGCAAATGTGTCCAGGTTTAATATTTATAAATGTTTCGATATACTCATATTTATTAATGGCTGAAAAGCATGCACTTACAAAAGGACGGTTTGAGGTACAATTCTAAAAATGCTTTGAAAGATGGATTGATGTGTTGTGTGAAAATATACCTGAGCTAGACTTTGGTTTGACTGTCATTTCAGGTAAACCAGCCACAAAACATGTTCATTTTATCAAAAACACTAATTCATCGTCTGCTTGTATTTGTTTACAACTATGTTAATAAAAGTGTGATATTTATAAGTGCTCTCTATTGACAAGCTGTTTAAAAGTACCATAATGTTCTTGACTGGCCCTATGTGCTTTATAAACACACTGTAATTAAATTAAGTTAACATTGGCTGAAATTGAATGATAATAAAAAAGCACCCACTACTGGCCGAACATGAAAACTACATAATTTTCAGCATTTCTACTGTTTCCGCATAAATATATATCAACATATTGCCGAAAAAAGCACAAAACTTTTCTGAAGGAAAGATGCGAAAAACCAATGCAAGGTAGACGCTGCCTTAATCAATACATCTCCCCTCTTCCTTATCATCACGTACTTTTCCAAAAGTACTGCGGGTCTCGTCATGAGACTGATGCGACGCCAGTACCAAGCTGTGGCCGCAAAGATCCCAGGGCTGAACACGGTCTTCATGCCAAGCCACACTGTGGTGAAGCCTCCATTCTGGTGGATGCCCTTGGAGAGACGGGACATCGAGTGTTTAGATCAGGCCTATTCAACTGGCGGCCCACGGGCCAACTCCGGCCCGCGGATGACATCAGACCGGCCCGCAGATCAAGTTCTGTTTACTTTTTTAAAAATTATTATTATTTTAAAAAAGAAAGACATTTTAAAATGCTTGAAAGAAAGGGATTTGTATTACAAGTAGAGATGTCAGAATTTACAAAATTATACAGAAAGACATACATAATCTTTCAGATGTTTCAAATGTGTGTTTATGGGGCTGTAACAGCCTTTGTTCCAAAACAAAAACAGTATGATGTGTATAAAGTCAGTGATTTGTACTTTTTTCCCATGTACCAAAATAAAACACTTTTGAATGTGGCAGAGCATCGTGTCAGGTTGAGATCAGGAATAATTGCTCAGGGAATTGTCCTTTGCTTCCTGAAAATGTGGCCCTCCCAAAAATATAGTTGAATAGTCCTGGTTTAGATATTCAGAGACGATGGAGGTGTGAGGATGTCGCTCACCACTATGTGGATGTCCTTTATCTCGCCGATGCCGACGTTCATGGTGTCATTCACAGGCAGGCGCATGTTGATGAGGAAATACTTGTGGGCCACGCTACCCAGCTCCACGAGAGGGACCGGCTCACACTGGTAGAAACGCCCCTCATTTTCATAAATCTGCAAAAGCATTGATGACACTGATGTGGGGCCAGGGGATATTTATTCATTTTGCTTGCATCACATTTCTTTCATGTCTTCTCAAGTTTGTTTTTGAAGCAACAAGAACTTTAAAAAAAAAAGAAAGAAAGGAAGAAAATAAACTTTACCCCACATAAGGTTTTTCTGGTATGACCCCTAAAACGTTTAAGATTTCCAGAGCAAACTTTTTCTTGAGAGATCCAAGGATAATTTATGAATTGGGCTAATATATGTAAATTTTAAAAAAAAAATGTGTTTGTTTTTATTTTAGGTGGAAACAGTGCATTATAAATAAATGCAGTATATGACAGCCCTAATCTCATGACCCAATTATAATTAAAGCTGCAAGCAGCATTGGTCGGGACCTCGAGATTGCCCGTCGGGGGGGTGGCTATGAACGGTTAATAAAAAAAAAAATTATTTAAGCAAAAAAAAAAAAAAAAAAAAATTAGGACTTTTATTTTGAAAAAACGGAGTCGGAACCAGCTAATTAGCTAGTGATTTGTGACCGCAGCACCCCCATTAGGCCACCTACCAAATTTCAGCTCAATCGAACAATGTTTACTAGCATGCTAACGGGCATGCTATGCCGCAAGCTAGCGGATACACCTGAAAATCTCAGTGTGCTACTCCCCAGGTTGCCCCGATCCCAAATCTGGTCTTACTTCAATTCTAGTATGAATGACACTGCACTTATGGAACAATAAAGGTTTTTCAAAAACTTCCACCGACATGAATTATATGGCCTCAGGCCAGGCCTCCTACGGAGGTCAGTGTGTGACATGAGAGTGACCTGGTGGAGTGCCGGGCCTAGGAGGCCCGGCCTTTGTCGGCGGTGTGCGAAGGTGTGAATGATGCAATAAAGGTTTTTCACAAACTTCCACCGACATGAATTACATGTCTCAGGTCAGGCCTCCAACAAAGGTCAGTGCGATACATGACAGTGACCTGGTGGAGTGCCGGGCCTAGGAGGCCCGGCCTTTGTCAGCGTGAACGAAGGTGTGAATGATGCATCAATGAAGGTTTTTCACAAACTTCCACCGACATGAATTACATGTCTCAGGCCAGACCTCGTACAGGTTTTGCATGTCCTCATGACAGGAGAACATGAGACATGAGAGTGAGGTCAGGTCACATGAGAGTAACCTGACCTGAGAATGACTGGTGAGGTCACTCTCAGGTCAAACTGCAGGATATGACAGGCTGTCAATCACACAGCAGTGATGAGCCTGAAGCTACAGGAAGCTGCCCATATATGGAGTGATGCACTGACCAATCACAGTGGAGAATTTCACAGCTGCACCGAGCGCGGACACTCTGACGTCAGAGTGAGACAGGGAGGATTATATTCAAAGATTTTGCGAACAAGTGCTCTTAATCTATACTTATCGGGGGAGTATGTGGATAAAAATACCATACTTTTGTAGGAATTTTTGTCCTCTTTAAGACGGTGTACGCTTGGAAGCAGTCGGAGGTAAACTTTGGACACCAGGGGGCGCTGTTTGGCAGGAACGGCAGATTTGGCTCCATCCGCTATAGTGTTAAGATTTCGGACGAGAAAAATGTTACTGTGTCGCTTTAACTCGTCATTCTGGGGACTTGTTTTGGAATTTTCCCCACATATGTTACATCCCCTTGTTCGGCAGGGTCTCGCGGTCGTGGCGATGCCCTCGGTTTGTGGCTGAGAGTCACGGTTTGCAAACAGTTAAGAGTAGTTCGGGGAGTTTTAAATCGTTGATTTTCGGCGAGAATTTTCCGTCTCCCCATGTTAATGGATGACAGGAGCCAAAAAGCCGATTGGGGGGTGGGGAGCTTGGACGGCTAATAAAAATTGAACTGGACTAGGTAAGAAAATTTCCCTCTAGAGTTCAGTAGTAAACAATCTCCTCTATTTTTGTATATCTCAATTTAACCGATGCGACCTTCGCCCTATGAGGAGTTAAATTTTCCGTTTCGGCCTTTTTTTCCCTTTTTTGGGCAGAAGCCTTACATTGAAAGGCAAATAGCGGCCTTCCTGTTGGAGTTAGGTCAAAAGTTAGAGCGCGTGAGTTGTAGGTCTCGAGTAGACGAACAAATTTCGTATTCGCGACACTTCTCTACGACATTCCTACGGATCGTGGCGGGCGATTACAATTTTCTAGGTGGCGCTAGAGAGCCATTTTTAGACTTTCCTAGAATGTTTTGACATGGTCTTCTGAAGACAGCGAGTTTTCACGAGACTGCCAAATTTGGTCACGTAGTTTTCGTGTTTAGGGGGTCAAATATGAGCGTAAGTGAAAAGAAAAATATATAATAATAATAATTAAAGCTGCAAGCAGCATTGGTCGGGACCTCGAGATTGCCCGTCGGGGGGGTGGCTATGAACGGTTAATTAAAAAAAATATTATTTAAGCAAAAAAAAAAAAAAAAAAAAATTAGTACTTTTATTTTGAAAATGCGGGGTCAAAACCAGGTAATTAGTTAGTGGTTTGTGACCGCAGCGCTCCCATTAGGCCACCTACCAAATTTCAGCTCAATCGGACAATGTTTGGTAGCATGCTAATGTGCATGCTATGCCGCAAGCTAGCGGATACACCTGAAAAGCTCAGTGTGGTACTCCCCAGGTTGCCCCGATCCCGAATCTGGTCTTACTTCAATTCTAGTGTAAAAGACACAGCACTTATGGAACAATAAAGGTTTTTCAAAAACTTCCACCGACATGAATTATATGGCCTCAGGCCAGGCCTCCTACGGAGGTCAATGTGGGACGATGGAGTGACCTGGTGGAGTGCCGGGCCTAGGAGGCCCGGCCTTTGTCGGCGTAAACGAAGGTGTGATTGATCCAGCAATAAAGGTTTTTCACAAACTCTCACCGACATGAATTACATGTCTCAGGCCAGACCTCGTACAGGTTTTGCATGTCCTCATGACAGGAGAACATGAGACATGAGAGTGAGGTCAGGTCACATGAGAGTAACCTGACCTGAGAATGACTGCTGAGGTCACTCTCAGGTCAAACTGCAGGATATGACAGGCTGTCAATCACACAGCAGTGATGAGCCTGAAGCTACAGGAAGCTGCCCATATATGGAGTGATGCACTGACCAATCACAGTGGAGAATTTCACAGCTGCACCGAGCGCGGACACTCTGACGTCAGAGTGTGAGACAGGGAGGATTATATTAGAAGATTTTGCGAACAACTGCTCTTAATCTATACTTATCGGGGGAGTATGTGGACAAAAATACCATACTTTTGTAGGAATTTTTGTCCTCTTTAATACTGTCTGGGTTTGGAAGCAGTCAGAGGTAAACTTTGGACACCAGGGGGCGCTGTTTGGCAGGAACGGCAGATTTGCCTCCATCCGCTATAGTGTTAAGATTTCGGACGAGAAAAATGTTACTGTGTCGCTTTAACTCGTCATTCTGGGGACTTGTTTTGGAATTTTCCCCACATATGTTACATCCTCTTGTTCGGCAGGGTCTCGTGGGCGTGGCGATGCCCTCGGTTTGTGGCTGAGAGTCACGGTTTGCAAACAGTTAAGAGTAGTTCGGGGAGTTTAAAATCGTGGATTTTGGGGGAGAATTTTATGTTTCCCCATGTTAATGGATGACAGGAGCCAAAAAGGCGATTAGGGGGTGGGGAGCTTGGACGGCTAATAAAAATTAAACTGGACTAGGTAAGAAAATTTCCCTCTAGAGTTCAGTAGTAAACAATCTCCTCTATTTTTGTATATCTCAATTTAACCGATGCGACCTTCGCCCTATGAGGAGTTAAATTTTCCGTTTCTGCCTTTTTTTCCCTTTTTTGGGCGAACACCTTACTTTGAAAGGCAAATAGCCGGCTTCCTGTTGGAGTTAGGTCAAAAGTTAGAGCGCGTGAGTCGTAGGGCTCGAGTAGACGAACAAGTTTCGTATTCGCGACATTTCTCTACGACATTCCTACGGACCGTGGCGGGCGATTGCAATTTTCTAGGTGGCGCTAGAGAGCCATTTTTTGATTTTTTGGGAATTTTTTGACGTGAGATTGTGGAGTGCCACACTTTTGACGAGTCTCCCAAATTTGGTGAGTTTTTGAGCGTGTTTAGGGGGTTCGGAGGGCCCGCACTTTTGGCGACGACGAAATCCAAAAGAGACCTGCCGTTGGCTGGGCCTAGGGCCCAGCCGTTGGCGAGGTCCCTAATTAAAGCTGCAAGCAGCATTGGTCGGGACCTCGAGACTGCCCGTCGGGGGGGTGGCTATGAACGGTTAATAAAAAAGACAATTTTTTAAGTAAAAAAAAAAAAGAAAAAAAAAAGACTTTTATTTTGAAAAAACGGCATCAAAACCAGCTAATTAGCTAGTGATTTGTGATCGCAGCAACCCCATTAGGCTACCTACCAAATTTCGGCTCAAGCAGACAATGTTTGCGACCATGCTAGCAGGCATGCTAAGCCGCAAGCTAGCCGAGCTGCCTGAAAATGTCTGTTGGGTACTCCCCAGATGGCCCCGATCCTGAATCTGGTCTTACTTTAATTGTAGTGTAAAAGACACAGCACTTATGGCACAATAAAGGTTTTTCAAAAACTTCCACCGACATGAATTACATGGCCTCAGGCCAAGCCTCCTACAGAGGTCAGTGTGGGACATGAGAGTGACCTGGTGGAGTGCCGGGCCTAGGAGGCCCGGCCTTTGTCGGCGTGAACGAAGGTGTGAATGATGCATCAATGAGGGTTTTTCACAAACTTCCACCGACATGAATTACATGTCTCAGGCCAGGTCTCATACAGGTTTTGCATGTCCTCATGACAGGAGAACATGAGACATGAGAGTGAGGTCAGGTCACATGAGAGTAACCTGACCTGAGAATGACTGGTGAGGTCACTCTCAGGTCAAACTGCAGGATATGACAGGCTGTCAATCACACAGCAGTGATGAGCCTGAAGCTACAGGAAGCTGCCCATATATGGAGTGATGCACTGACCAATCACAGTGGAGAATTTCACAGCTGCACCGAGCGCGGACACTCTGACGTCAGAGTGAGACAGGGAGGATTATATTCAAAGATTTTGCGAACAAGTGCTCTTAATCTATACTTATCGGGGGAGTATGTGGATAAAAATACCATACTTTTGTAGGAATTTTTGTCCTCTTTAAGACGGTGTACGCTTGGAAGCAGTCGGAGGTAAACTTTGGACACCAGGGGGCGCTGTTTGGCAGGAACGGCAGATTTGGCTCCATCCGCTATAGTGTTAAGATTTCGGACGAGAAAAATGTTACTGTGTCGCTTTAACTCGTCATTCTGGGGACTTGTTTTGGAATTTTCCCCACATATGTTACATCCTCTTGTTCGGCAGGGTCTCGCGGTAGTGGCGATGCCCTCGGTTTGTGGCTGAGAGTCACGGTTTGCAAACAGTTAAGAGTAGTTCGGGGAGTTTAAAATCGTAGATTTTGGGGGAGAATTTTCGGTTTCCCCATGTTAATGGATGACAGGAGCCAAAAAGGCGTTTAGGGGGTGGGGAGCTTGGACGGCTAATAAAAATTAAACTGGACTAGGTAAGAAAATTTCCCTCTAGAGTTCAGTAGTAAACAATCTCCTCTATTTTTGTATATCTCAATTTAACCGATGCGACCTTCGCCCTATGAGGAGTTAAATTTTCCGTTTCTGCCTTTTTTTCCCTTTTTTGGGCGAACACCTTACATTGAAAGGCAAATAGCCGGCTTCCTGTTGGAGTTAGGGCAAAAGTTAGAGCGCGTGAGTCGTAGGGCTCGAGTAGACGAACAAATTTCGTATTCGCGACATTTCTCTACGACATTCCTACGGACCGTGGCGGGCAATTAAAATTTTCTAGGTGGCGCTAGAGAGCCATTTTTGGACTTTTTGGGGATTTTTTTACAGAAACCTCGAATGGAGCGCGGTCGTGACGAAACTTCCAAATTTGGTGAGTTTTCGAGCGTGTTTAGGGGGTGAAAAATGAGGCTAAGCGCAAAAAAAACACTTTTGGCGACGACGAAATCCAAAAGAGACCTGCCGTTGGCTGGGCCTAGGGGCCCAGCCGTTGGCGAGGTCCCTAATTAAAGCTGCAAGCAGCATTGGTCGGGACCTCGAGATTGCCCGTCAGGGGGGTGGCTATGAACGGTTCAAAATATTTGCTTAAATATAAAAAAAAAAAAAAAAAAATTTTTTACGACTTTTATTTTGAAAAAACTGCGTCAAAACCAGCTAATTAGCTAGTGATTTGTGATCGCAGCACCCCCATTAGGCTACCTACCAAATTTCGGCTCAATCGGACAATGTTTGCTCGCATGCTAACAGGTGTGCTAAACCGCAAGCTAGCCAAGCTGCCTGAAAATGTCTGTTGGGTACTCCCCAGATGGCCCCGATCCTGAATCTGGTCTTACTTCAATTCTAGTGTAAAAGACACAGCACTTATGGCACAATAAAGGTTTTTCAAAAACTTCCACCGACATGAATTATATGGCCTCAGGCCAGGCCTCCTACGGAGGTCAGTGTGTGACAAGAGACTGACCTGGTGGAGTGCCGGGCCTAGGAGGCCCGGCCTTTGTCGGCGGTGTGCGAAGGTGTGAATGATGCCATAAAGGTTTTTCAAAAACTTCCACCTACATGAATTATATGGCCTCAGGCCAGGCCTCCTACGGAGGTCAGTGTGTGACATGAGAGTGACCTGGTGGAGTGCCGGGCCTAGGAGGCCCGGCCTTTGTCGGCAGTGTGCGAAGGTGTGAATGATGCAATAAAGGTTTTTCACAAACTTCCACCGACATGAATTACATGTCTCAGGCCAGACCTCGTACAGGTTTTGCATGTCCTCATGACAGGAGAACATGAGACATGAGAGTGAGGTCAGGTCACATAAGAGTAACCTGACCTGAGAATGACTGCTGAGGTCACTCTCAGGTCAAACTGCAGGATATGACAGGCTGTCAATCACACAGCAGTGATGAGCCTGAAGCTACAGGAAGCTGCCCATATATGGAGTGATGCACTGACCAATCACAGTGGAGAATTTCACAGCTGCACCGAGCGCGGACACTCTGACGTCAGAGTGAGCCAGAGAGGATTATATTAGAAGATTTTGCGAACAACTGCTCTTAATCTATACTTATCGGGGGAGTATGTGGATAAAAATACCATACTTTTGTAGGAATTTTTGTCCTCTTTAATAGTGTGTGGGTTTGGAAGCAGTCAGAGGTAAACTTTGGACACCAGGGGGCGCTGTTTGGCAGGAACGGCAGATTTGGCTCCATCCGCTATAGTGTTAAGATTTCGGACGAGAAAAATTTTACTGTGTCGCTTTAACTCGTCATTCTGGGGACTTGTTTTGGAATTTTCCCCACATATGTTACATCCTCTTGTTCGGCAGGGTCTCGTGTACGTGGCGATGCCCTCGGTTTGTGGCTGAGAGTCACGGTTTGCAAACAGTTAAGAGTAGTTCGGGGAGTTGTAAATCGTTGATTTTCGGCGAGAATTTTCCGTTTCCCCATGTTAATGGATGACAGGAGCCAAAATGCCGATTAGGGGGTGGGGAGCTTGGACGGCTAATAAAAATTAAACTGGACTAGGTAAGAAAATTTCCCTCTAGAGTTCAGTAGTAAACAATCTCCTCTATTTTTGTATATCTCAATTTAACCGATGCGACCTTCGCCCTATGAGGAGTTAAATTTTCCGTTTCTGCCTTTTTTTCCCTTTTTTGGGCGAATACCTTACATTGAAAGGCAAATAGCCGGCTTCCTGTTGGAGTTAGGTCAAAAGTTAGAGCACGTGAGTCGTAGGGGTCGAGTAGACGAAGAAGTTTCGTATTCGCTGTTTTTCTCTACGACATTCTTACGGACCGTGGCGGGTGATTGCAATTTTCTAGGTGGCGCTAGAGAGCCATTTTTGGATTTTTGGGGAATTTTTTGACGTGAGATTGTGGAGTGCCACACTTTTGACGAGTCTCCCAAATTTGGTGAGTTTTTGAGCGTGTTTAGGGGGTTCGGAGGGCCCGCACTTTTGGCGACGACGAAATCCAAAAGAGACCTGCCGTTGGCTGGGCCTAGGGCCCACCCGTTGGCGAGGTCCCTAATAATAAGAAACATTCGAAAAACAATATATAATTTCGCCACCAGGTAGTGGCCGTGCCCCCGAAGGGGGCGCGGCCACTCTGAGAGGGTCAGGGGAGGTCCTGGATGAGTGTGGGGCCTCCTGCGGAGGCCCCACACTTTTGGCGACGACGAAATCCAAAAGAGACCTGCCGTTGGCTGGGCTTAGGGCCCAGCCGTTGGCGAGGTCCCTAATTACTGAGGCATCAGCAGGGATGCCAGATCTGATTTACGCTTTTCAGCCCTGGGACAAGATGAAGTCCAGCCAACTCAGTAAAAACCAGCCAAAATCACAACATCTCCAGAAACCATAACAAAATTCTAAGATAAAACACAACATAAGCGCAACACTTCTCAAGTGCCGAAAATCAATCAACTAATTGCTTCTTGTTTATTTGTCTATTTATTTGTTTCCCTTTGTATTTACTTGTTCTGCATTTATCTACCTATATGTATATCCTTGCCAGGCTGAATCTTTTTATATGCTAATTTGTCCATTCCCTGTATGTTTTGCGTCGATTTTCTTGGGGTGGGGGGGGGGGGGGGTTCTTTTTGTTTTCAGTTTCTCGAATACTGGCTACGATCTATTTTAAGTAAACAATGCTTCTTTGCTAATTGGTAGCAATTCTATTGCTGGGGTACATTAATAATAATAATAACAATAATAATAATTTATTATTATTATTATTATTATTATTATCGATTTTATTTATAATGCATTTTACATTCAAACAGTGTCAAAGAGCTTCAAGAAGAAAATAGATACAATGTATAAGGTAAGTTAAAGAAAAACTGTTTAAAATGTTATTGAGTTCAATAAAGAACACCATAAAAGACATTTAAGAGAAGGTTTGTTTTTTGTATTTTTTTAAAGGAAGGCATTGAGTGTTTGTATAAAAACATCTGTAGCCGTCGGCTGGTCAGGGAGGACACTCCACGGTCTTGGGGCAGCAGAGGAAAAAGGGTCGATCTCAGCTGCAGTCATGCCATTTTACCTTGGGGAGAGAAAACGTGCACCTGAGCGGCCTTTGCTCGACAGAGTGGGCTTTTGTCGCCCACTCGGAGGTCAAATCGTCCCGGTATCCAAGACGAGCGTCGATAGTCACAACAACATCGTCCTCTGCACAGACAGGAACACGTTTCACTTCATCAGACATTCACAGTCAAAACAGGAGTGGCTGATAAAGGCACACAGGACGTTTATTGAGTGCACAGGAAAATCGCACTTTATTTAATTAGTAATTATTCCTATGATAATGTGGCTCTCTGTATGATACACTGTAAAAAAAAAAAAAATCTTATCAGAGGCTGACTGAGCAATAATTTCACCAGTGTGTGTTCTGGTTTTTGCTTCTATGAACCTGAAAGCATCTTTCCCATGGGGCTTGTTTCCAGCTGAGTGAGGCTTGAGACCGTGAAGGGTGCCTCCATGTTGGAGGACGGCCCACTCTGCCTCCAGTGTTCTCAATTCACTTAGGGGAAGAGCTCTCTCTTCTTTTTCTCTCTTCTATATGGCAGTTTTCCACCTGGTCAGCAGTCCCCGAAGTGCTTTACGCTGTTTATCACATTCACACGCCAATGGAGGGGGGGGGGGGGCCACCACCACCATGCAAGGCACTCAGTCCATCTGACTTGCTCGAGGGCACTTCGACGTGTGGATATGAGAATCGAACAGCTTGGGAGACGACCACTCTACCAAATTTGTAATGGATTACGAGTTTTTACTCCTGGGGAAAAGGATAGCTGGTTGTTTGTCAAAAGAGATTGTCAGGACGTAAAGGAAACGGTGTCATCTCATTCCTTCAGTAACTCCCAAAGTGGGGGCCATGGTCATTTCTCCTGAAATATAGGAAATTTGGAGCCTCAGACTCAAATTGGTGAAACTTACCGATCTGATTGATCACTTTGAAGGCGATGTCGAACTGCAGAACCGTCAGCATGTACTGGAACCAGGGGCTCATCTCCTTGTTGGGAAGCGGGACGTGCACCGCGAAAACGATGTCGTTGGCATCCAGAGTTTTGGCCAGAGGCTCGTCGAAGCTCGTGACCTGCTGGCATCGGCTCGGACCCCACGGCATGAGCCACGCACGCGTCCGCTGGCGGTTGATGCATTTGGTGGCCAAGTAATGGATGGCACTGGTGGGACTGGGAGCTGTGGCAAGAAGAGAAATAGGATTTAGTTTAACTGGAGAACAGAAAGGTGGATTACAAGACTTTTAATTGAACATAAATGTGTGAACTCACCTATCAAGGCTCCGATCAGGATGGAAAAAACTTGAAAAGCCAGAATGATCAAAACAAATAAAGATAATTTTTTAGTGCTCATGCTCTCAATAATTGCACCTGCCATTTCTAAAGGGATCGACTAAACTGGAATAAAGATCGTGGTCCTGTGTGGCTGCACTACTATACTGCTCACACGCAGCCGACTCCTCAGGGAATGGGAAAAAGAAAAAAAAACTGAACGGGAGGAGAGGGGTGGGTACTTGAAAAGCACTTCAGTACAAAAAAACAAAGACAATTCCTCTTATTACGTTTGAAACCATGGCTTACTGAAATAATAAAAGTCATAAGATATTGGTGTCTATCATGATGCATAAATGTCACATTAGTATTATTGACAGAAAGGCAAATGTAACAGATGAATTAAAAAAAAAACAACACAAGTTCTCCGAATATTGAAGGAAGAGTCCCTCCATGAACCACATTTTGCCTCCAATGAATACATTGTGCTTGAAGGCAGAACTTCTTGATGTTCTTGGTTTGACATTATACACTGTGTGCAGAACAATTAGGCTCGTTGTTTTTTTGTTGACTCATTTTGATCTGTAACAACTAAAGTGCTCTGACTGAATCTAAAATTATAATAAAGCTCAAACTTGACTATTTATTGACTTATCATTGGGCAACTGAATGAAAAACAGCAAATCTCTCATCTCACTTCTTTATTTTCATGTTTAACTGAAGAGAATGAACAACTGAAAACGTAAACATAAAGCACCTCTAACATTTCCACAAAAAGTCAGGAGAGAAAGGCCACCATGTCATTTCCCTGTCCTCTTTAAGGTCTTTACTGATGTGAAGTCATGCAGTGAGGTACTTTGTCCTGCAGAAACATCATGGTCTCCTTGAAGGATGCGGGCTTTTTTTCTGGACCCCTGGACTGGCCAGTCATCCCATCAGTCCACAAAGAACTGGAGGACAACGGGTGTCTCGTAGCGTCACACTTGCATTTATTGTCAATTTTTGGCAGTGAAATCATCTATTTTTTTCTCAACACTTTTCGATCAACCCTGTTGACTTCTTTGCCAACAACACTTACCAATAGCTTTGATCATGACCCCAAATGTCTTTTGCAAATTCACTCATTCTGCCTCCTTTATGACTTTGTAGATCCCCGGCTTCAGTTTATTTTGAGATCAAATAAAATCAGTTAACAGGGTATGCGTGGTGGTAAACTGGGTCAAATAATCAAAGTGTGGACGATTAAAACAAACTGAGCAGGCAACTCTGAAACATGTTTCTTTTATTGCTTATTAAGAATACAACTTTTCAGTATAAGCAATGAGAATGTACAATTAGGTGACACTGGCGACTGGTCACGTTTTGACACTGCACCCGAGGGGGGGGGTTGGAATAACAATAATCCTATTCAATTAAAAATGTCTAGTCAGCCATGACAACACCATAAGAAAAAAGAAAAAATCCTGGTTGCTCTCCATCTTTGGTTTTACAAGACAAAAAAGTATTCTTTTATAGTGTAGCTAATAACCAATACTGGAGGTGAGGAAGAATAAGCAAGGTGTACTCAAACACACTTTATTTCTCTATTTAAGAAAACTCAATAATCACAATCTCTCCAGAGAACCACTGAACAGATACATCTTTAATATAGATGACTCTTTATGTAAAAAAACACACACACACACACACACACACACACACACACACACACACACACACACACACACACACACACACACACACACACACACACACACACACACACACACACGGAACTTGCTCTCAACACCAATAGTGTGATGACACAAAAAACCTGGTGCAATAAATGTTGGAGCCAAAGCATGAACAGAGCAATCCACCCCCCCCCCCCCCCCCCCCTTACAAAAAAAAAAAATCATGGAAATTCAATGTGTCCAGTGACACATCCACAAATCTACAAATTTCAACCAAATACTGAAACATTCAGACAGGAGAGAAAAAAAAGAAAGAAGCTAAATCAGGTTTAATCACAACCACCCCCTGCGCTGCCCCCCTCCCCCCTCCATCAACCTCGTCATTGTCCTTTCCACACACGTGCACTTGAACACGCCAGTGCCGGCAGGTGAAATGCGTCCCGCGTCTGCTGGCGGCGGCGCAGCGGGGAATTTCCCGCGTCCCTCCCAAGGGGGATCCAGACAGGTGGAGTGGCGGGGGCAGAGGAATCACATGTCGTCGTCGTTGTCGTCGTCGTCGTCGTCGTCGTCCTGAAAGGAGCAGGACTGCTGGGAGGTGCTGGTGGACGGCACCGCCATCTCCACTTGTTGGGTGGCCTGTTGCATCTGCAGCCACTCCTGCTGCGCCAGCTCCGCCTGCTGCTGCCGCGCCTGCACCACACACACACACACACACACACACACACAACACACGTCACAACCTTTTTTGACCAGTGTACCCCTTGAGCTGGTTTCCATGTGAAAAGTACCCCCTCTCTCGTGTGTGATTATTCGCCTTAATGTGTACTTATATTTAACCCTTTGTCTTTCTATCTATCCAACTGCTCATTTAAATAAAACAATTATTGTGAGTGTAAAAACATACCTTTTAATGAGACACTTGCGCTTGCTTGTCTTTCATAAGTCTTTCATAATTCCTTTTTTCACTGGGCTCCCCTGTGCCTGCGTCCGAGGCGACGGTAGCAGTAGCGGTAGCTGGACGTTTACTCCTGCCTAGCCATGCATCCATGTTTACAGTCGGTATGCAGCTAGAGTTAGCTAGCTTCGCGAATTGTGCGCGCCCCCAGCAAGAACGTGAACCTTTTTTTTTTTTTTTTTTTTTTAAAGCGCGCCACTTTATAGTCTTTTCATATTATGTGCATTGTAGTGTTACAATCACTGTGGATGAACTGCTACTCATGGAAAATAAACGTATGGCCTTACTAAAATTCATGATATAATACAATATAATATAGTATAATTTTTTTTTTTTTGTGTGTGGATACTGTAGGCTAATTTATAATCTGTCTGCGTACCCCCTGCAATACCCTCGCGTACCCCTAGGGGTCCGTGTACCCCCGGTTGGGAATCACTGTTTTAGAGGGATTTTGCTCGTTTTGGGGGAAATTCTCTCATATTGAGAAGGATAAAGGTCAGATGGAATGTAAACTATTCCCTGTCAAAACATCAAGAGGAGGCGAAACATAGTTTGTACGATACAATATTCAGAAACACTGAAAATGATATAGCTAGCATTAGTGGCTGGTGTGTATTTGTCTAATAAAACCCACACACATGCATGCAGAGAACAATAAGCTGCTGGAACTTTGTGACCTGGCAACGAGGGGGGTGTTTCTGTAGGAAAGCTGCCGCGACGGCAGCTTTCCTACAGAAACACCCCCCTCGAGTACGCCATTGACCCGCAGAGCATTCAGAGAATAAGACAAGGACCTGCGAGAGGTTCGACAAGTTCATCTTTGTGCTTCTGCAGGAGAATATTTAGTTTAGAAAGATCAGATGAGAGCAAATCCCCGACAGACTTTGAGATGTTTGGTTCAAGAGGTGGCGTCCCGAGAGCAGAAGATGTAAAACAAACCAAGTTCTAAGTCTGTATTAATAATAAAAAAAAAAAAAACTTTTTGCATCTCGAATTGAATACACAGAGAAAAAACTATTCATATCCATCCATCCAGTCATCTTCTGTATCACTTTATCAAACTTGTACAGGCAACAAGAGATCAGTGATCCCTCACAAGGCAGATATTCACTTCGAGGAGCAACTTTAAAACAACAGGAACCTCAAGCGCATGTTTTTGGAAACCAGAGGATGGAGAATTTCTCTGGCAGAACAGGCAAACTCCACATAGAAAGGCCTCCATGGTTCACAACACACTGTGTTGCCAACATTTTTCATATCCAGGCTATTTGTGTTACACAGACACAAGAGAAAGCGCGTCTGCCCAACACCCCCTGATGAATGAGGTAGAAGTGTACATGGAAACCTGAACTGCAGTACCAACATTTTAACAACACACTTACACACTTGGTGATGTGCCACATTTGCCAAAGCTGAATACATTTGCCATAAATCCCAACACATTAAAATCTTAGATTTCACACTGAAACTTGTTACACTACATTTGAGGCCTGTTGACACGACGTCCAGTGAAAACGCAAAACCGCCGTTGTGCTTTGCGTGTCCATTTAAAACATGGTGTTCGGAGCCACTGGAGCTCTCAAAGTGGAGCTCTTAAAGAATGCTCCATCTCCATGGAAATGAGGGAAAACACAACTCCTCTGAGACGCTGCTGTGCATTCACGCCACGTAAATAGTTCTTCTGCACATGCTCAGTAGATGGACAACGTTTCCTCCAGAGTGTCACGACTCCCTATCCTCCTGGGACTTGGTAGTTTTATTGTCGAGTGCCACTCTCCATTATTAATGTTTATATCACATTGTTCTTGCAGGCGTGTGTGTGGTTTTAATACAAAATCAAACGGCACCTATTAGAGGCCCGGGCTACGTGCTAACCATGTCATTTTCATGTAAACGAACATCGTTTTCAAAATGTTGATGTGTAAATGCTACACGCTACTCAAGCAAAAACGATTACAAAAACATTTTCATCTGACGTCATGTAAACGGGGTCTAGAACTCGTGGTTTGTAGCGCTCCTGCTCAAAGGTCAGTTCAGGAGACCTGGTGAGGTTAGAGACTGCTCTGGTGGACGGTTTGGTTCGGTACCTTGGCAAACAGCTCCTGCTGCTGTCTGAGAAGCTCCTCCTCCGGTATGCCCAGGTTCTCCAGTCGAGAGTTGGCTTTCCTTCTCTTTAGTGCTACAGTTTTACACTCCTGCACGACTTCCTTCACGTTGGCGATGTACGATCCAAAACCGAGGCTCTCGAGTGCTGCGACAAAAGAGGAGAAGCAACAAATAGTTGCTCTGTGGGTCAAAACTACAGGAGGGAACACGACGCCGTAAGTTGCGTTTCACTCAGAAACATCCTAAAACTGAGTTTTAAATCTGTTCGATAAAGGTGATGTGATGCCTGTGATTAGTTCCAGAGCAAATCAGTCAGATATGTGATGGCGACATCGCTGCACATGCACAGAAACATAATCAGCAAAACTGTCAGTCTTGTGCATCTACATGCATATTGCACAATTTGATGAGGCGATAGATGCACAACATTGTTCAGCCCAAATATTAATTCAATTCCATTCTATATAATACAAAACACCACACTAGACTACCTAAAACTTGAACAAGGTATGAGTTGGCACAGTAGATAGCACCAATACTTGCATGCTCTTCCTGCACCAGCATTTTCTCAAGGTGTTTCAACAATCCAAAGATAAACTTGTTAGTTTACAAGATCATTGATAATCGTGGTGTCTGTGTGTGCTGTGGTGGATTGATGATTTACCCATGTTTATACCCATGCTTTAGGTCTCACATCTAATTACAATGAGGGATTTATTATTGGGTGATGAAACCCTAAACAGACTGAAGTTTGTTGGAGCAACAAGTCTAGAACATGCAGGACTCCCGGTACCAGGGTAGGACTACAAGCTGGACCTAGCTGGTATAAAACATGTATGGATGCATGGTGTGAACTTGGGCTGCAAAAAATAAAATAAAAAATGAAACAAATTGGCAAGTTTAACATAAACACAATGACAAGCATGATACAGATATCGCAAAAAAAAAAAAAATTGAGTGAGCTGTAAAAATGTATTTTTATGCACCGTGCATTCATACAGAAAAACACATTTCCATGCACAAGGACATTATCAGCACACACTTCAATGTATGTTTATGCTTCTTGCTGGGTGCACTGAGTAACTTGAAAACACAAAGTTACAACAGGTATCAGAATAGGTGAAACAAGCCGGAATTGAATGTTTAGAAAACTAAATGTATTATTCATAGTAATCGTGCACTGCATTGAGATTAGATGCTTTTACTTGCATTACCATGGTGTGAATATTGAGCAGGTTAATGAGGCCAAGTTGCAGGTACAGATCAAATACTATACAGGGTGTGCTTGTTTTTTAATTGACAGAACAATCAGTATTTGGTCTTGAGCCATACAGACTAGTGCCCAGCAGTGTGGTCCTTGCCAAGCACCAAGTTTGTTCAGAGCAGAGCTGCAGGACTGGCTCTTCATTGCTCTATGATGAGTAAAGTTCATTTCGTGCAAAGAAAGCCTGCTGGCTGAAAGGTTCGCATGCAGTCTTATTGTTTATATTCTCCACAAGCCCACATGATTATGATACCAGACATGCGACAAGCTGAAGCTTGACCCTACCTGATCCTCCATCCAATACTGGAGAAACTCCTTTTTGATTGTGGATGTCTCTGTATTGGTCTTTTTTATTTGTTTATATATGTGTATTTGTTGTTTATGAATTTAACGAGTAATCTATGCGTACCAAGTAACGGATGTGTAACTTTCTGGACACCAGGAGGAATAGTTGTCCCTAAACATCCTCGGTTTGAAGCAGGCAGCAGGTGCAGCCACACGCCCACTGTGCAACACTCACCACTAATGACATGCTCCGGAGAAATGGTCTTCTTATCGGACTTGTTGCATATCTCGTTGGCCTCCGACGACACCAGATGGATGAACTCCGTGCAGCAGTTGACCACCAGCTCCCGGGCGTCGTTGGCCACCCGCACGTTCGGAAGGGTTTCTTTTATCATCTTGTTGATAGCGGCTCTCGGGATGGTGAGGTCGTCGTCGTTTCCAGAGGACGAAGCCATCGTGACAAGTGAAAGAAAAAAAAAAAGAAACCCACGCAGAGAGAGATAGAGGGAGGGAGGGAGCCGCTGGAGACTCACAGAGACGTCCGAGTCGACTCCTCCAGGGTCGATCTCAGTTTCCTCAAACTTCACCGGCTGAAGCTTGCCTGCTAACTGTGTAACCGCGAGAACAGCAGGAGAGCGAGAAACATAGAACGCGATTGGAAGAAAAAACTTTAAAGGTCCAAGTTAAAGAACCAAAAATGGAAGGAACGCGTGGGAAGGGAAACAGCCAGTGCAGTAAAAGAGGGGGGAAAGCCCGGTCAGCTACTCACCGAGCCGGCTCGTAGCGTTACCGGGAGCGTGGTGGAGGCTAGGCTAAGTTAGGCTAGGCTAACAATGAGGCGCATCCAGCGTGTGGAACTAAATGTTCCAGAGACACTGCACAACGGTGACGCCGCCGGCCGCCCTACCGTGCAGCCGCAAAGCAACCACGCATTTTACACACGGACACTTGTTTTGAATCTTAACATGTAGGGGAAACACCAGCTTCAGTTTGTCCGACTACAACGACAAATGGACGAAGAAGAAAATAAAACCGGGCCATTCGTTGGTACATTAAAATGCGTTTGAAGCACACAAGTAAGCAGGTACCGCCACCTGGTGTTCGCACAGAGACACTGACGGAAGGACACGGGAGTCGTTTATTTTGAGAAGCCGTCAGTGAAGAATCCAAAATGGCCGACAATATGTCCGCTTCCTGATGACCGCCGCCATCTTGTTTTGCCATTTTGATCCGAATCACCACCCCAGCGCCACTGTTGGTGGGAGGCAGTAGTACATGCAATATGGCTGCTTCCTGTGGATCGCCGCGTTATTTTGTTCCGACGCACAATTACAACGTCACTGTCGATGGGAAGCAAGAGTACATGATCCGCAGAAAATAATGCTTTGAACAAAAATATAATGGAGGTTTCATTATCAACCTCTATGCATCTTCTTAAAAAAATGCTGAATCACTTTTCAACTACATAAATGATCTGATTCTCGTAAACAAAGAAAACTTTACAAATGTTGAAGAGGATGGTACGGAATCAAATTTTGAACAATTTAATTCAATGTATAATCATAAAAACAGCCTCTGATCTCCAGGCTCAGATGGAATAACTATACAAAAATTTCTGAAAAGAAATTAAACGTTGCTATTTGAGGCAATAATGAATTACTGGTAAGGAATTATTGACAATGAAATGAGGCAGAATTATTTCAGCCATCCTGAATAAGCTTTCCTTCTATTTGTCATGTTTCCTTACCTTCAGGACAACATAGTGTCTCATCTAACCCCACTCTTCTCTATTCTAAATACTGCATTACATTTACATTTCACATCACTGCGCCTCTTATTTTATATCCCACACTGTTGCTGAGCCACGTAGCAAAGGTTTATTCTGTATACACTTGCTGTGGACATGATTGATGAAGTTGTCCAACTCTCTCTGAACCTATTTCAGCAAGACACTGCAGCTGGAACCACATCTGTAGAGTTCAGCTACTAAACTGATCTGCTGCTTCATTCATGCAGTGACAATGTGTGGTGCATTAAGCAAAACTAACTACAAGAATGGAGAGTAACTGTAGTTACTTCAGCAGTAAAGGAGTAAATTTCCATGACAAACCTTCAAAAAGTACCTCTGACAACTTTAAAAGAATAAAACATCCATGGATCATGTCATTGTTCTTTATTTTATACACAGGCACAGGTGACTTTGATAGAAAAAACTCATATGAGCAAGTGTGGAAAGGAAAAAGTCCCTCTAACAGGAAGACCCTTTGGAGAAACCAGTCAGAGGTGGCGTCTTTTCTGCTGACCTGTTGAGGGGAGAGGACAGTATCTCTTCTGACAGACAGACAGATAGATAGATAGATAGATAGATAGATAGATAGATAGATAGATAGATAGATAGATAGATAGATAGATAGATAGATAGATAGATAGATAGATAAGAGAGAGATCCACTCTGAAAGCTCCGCCTCCATTCTACTTTTAGAAAACCGAGGAACCTCCAGTAAACCAACACTCTGAGAACCAAAAGTAAAGGTAAAGATTCCAATAGATAAGACGGTTATGAGCAGCAGCAGCGCAGCTACACTCAGGTGAAAACAGAAGTTATAAGCTTACTACACCATCACCAGATGCATTCAGACTCTTGTTCATCATGTCCGGTTGGTTAGTCTGTGAGAGTGTTAGAGCTTTCTCCCACTGGCTATGATGACCTCTGCCTCAAACCTTGTGTGACCTTAGCCCATCAGGATGTTGATGATGATCTGAAAAACATTGACAAGCTGCATGTAGACAGGTTTCAAAAGACACAAAATATTGACCACTCGACTTCTATGATGTCCTCCATTTGATTGATCATCTTACTTCTGGAAGTATAACATCAAAAACATAACTGATGAGTCCCTCTTCTTGGTTCCTGTGACCTCCTCCATCTCTTCCAGTAGCTCCAACATCTGTTACAATACAGAGAAATAAAAGTAAACAAATCAAGCTTATGTTACGTAAAAACTCTCAAACTTGATTGAAGAGATGTTTTCTGACCTGCTGGTCACTGAAACAACATCTTCATGATGACGTGCTGCTGGAGGGCAGGTGATGCAGACGACATCTTCCAGAGGTTCATTCTGTCTAAACGGATGCTCACCTCCATGAGATCATCATGAAGCTCTGAAGACAAAGAGCAAAGAGAGAAGAGAGAACATAAGAGAATAGAACCACTAACAGCACAGTTTGTTTCACTCATCTTGATCTACCCTATGGAAAACACAGTGAGGATCCCTCACCTCCTTCAACAGCCTCAATGATCCTGCAGAGAAAAATATGTTGTGAAAACCAATGAAAAGACGCAGCAGAAAAGTTACACTTTGATTAAAGTCAAAACTGTCTGGGAATTATTGTTTCTGTGATTTAAACAATATTAATCAGCCAAGATGCAGAATCAGTTGATATTTTACTTTGACAATATAATCATCAAACTACTGTTGATGATTAAAACCTCTTTATGAAAGTAGTGATCTCATATAAAGACACAACATCAACACAAAGAGTGCAGAATAAATATCTCACCAAGTGGTTCAGTCATTTCTGCCATACGACACACATCTATTGAATAACTGTACAAACTATTGTTGTAGTACCTTGTGCTCTCATTCGTGGTGTTACATCCACAGCTGGATGACTCCTCCAGATGTTTGTGGGATTTTAAGGCACAACCAACATGCAGCCAGCCTTTGCAAAGTTTGCACTGCATTCATTCCAGCATTTCTGTGCCTGGATTAAAAAAATCCTGCAAAACAAGAGATGTATTCACATTATTGTTGTTTTATTTTATTTAAAATATAAGATTTGCTCTGAAAAAAGAACAAGTCAATCATCATCATTTATATTTGTTATAACTTTCTGTTCACTTTACTGTGTTGATTTCACTGCAGTGTTTACATTATTTAACTTTTTATACTTCTCTTAACTTCTCATATTCATAGCCTGTATATATGTTACCTCAATCATTTCTATTTTTAGTGTGTGAAATTATTTTTTAAATGCAGATGTGAAGAGAAATGCAATTTCAATTCTCTATATGTGTGGCACAGACATAAACATTTAACTTTATTGACAAACATCTAAATGATTTGTTGCACTATGTTATCCATTTGATTTGAAAATTTCTCTCATAACCTTTAATAACTTTCTCATGTGAATGCACTGATAAAAAGTTTCATCCCAGATACATGCTTCCTATTAAGAGGCCTGATTATAATAAATTAATTATTAGTCACATTTTAGTGACCGAGGATGAATAGTAATGTAATTTTACACATAAAGACACATGGTGACACAAAGTGAATATATATATATATATATATATATATATATATATATATATATATATATATATATATATATACACAGCATCTATCTGGGATAAAAACACAGCAGCAAGCTCATTGTATACATCCATTAATACAGAATGATATGATTACTGGTGCAGTTCAATGTCGGCACATTCTTAGTTCTTAACACACCGAAAGTTACTGGAGAAAGTTTTCACAAGACAAGAAATGACACTTAATACACCAAAACAAGGCATGTAGATAGAAAGAGCAACTTAAACTTTCATTGCTCCTAACTTAACCACAAAACTCCTCCTACTCTCATTAACACTGATAAACTGCTGCTTCTTATTAGAGCAGGCTGATCGTTTCTATATAGACAACAAGGCAAATCTTTACCTTATGAGATGACAATCCTCCTTCTGTTGAGATATGAAAGACTGGAAAAAAAGAAACGATAAATGTGCGTCTTTTCAGCGAATGACTTCTATTTGGCGTCATATCCGGCGAGTGGGTCCCGCTACGCCACTTCTCAAGTGTTCATGTCGTCTACGTACCTTCCTGCATGCTCGATCAGAACGTAACTAACTGTGGGTCGGCCTCCGTAAACGTAATTCCCTACGTTTTCAGTCCTATTGACCTTATTCCGCACCGCCCACTTTTACTTCTGTCCCTCACTTCCGTTTGAAACGCACTTCCGGTTACAGCGAAATCGCATTCATTTCTACGGAGAACTACTGGGAAGACTTGCATCTAAAATATCATATAAGGTGGCTATTTTGCGTGAAATGTGCTATGATCATGTACACCAACAAGTAAACGATGCATTGCTTCTGTTGATAGTTTGAAAACGACTTTGAGGTGTTTATAGAGCCCGTTTGCCGGTCAGATGGCATCCCTTCTGTGTGCTCAGTACGGAGCTCCTCTTCACTGAGGAGAGCAAAGAGCAACAATCTGGAGGATTCTTAAGTGTGGAAACACAATATTCCATATAGAGCTGACTTTATTACAGACTACAGTCTAAATCAGAGTGTGTCCAGTGCTACATGCTGTCATTTTAGTGCCGCAGCGCGGAGTTGGCAGTGTTTACAAGACGACAGGCTAACGTTGCTAACTAGTTAGCTTCCAGCCGGTCTAGTGATTCTTAAGCCGCGTCTTGCTTAGGAAATTAAGGCATCTCTTAAACAAACCCAGCGACTAAAAACTACCAAAAACTTGCTTTGTAAAGATATGCAGCATGTCCATGTCGGGAAATATTTAGCTGCTGCAGGAACAGAAATAACCATAAAGCTATTTGCTATTAGCAGACACAACAAAATCAATATGAAATAGCAGATTAATACAAAAAGGCCAATCGAGTAGCAGGGTTAGGGTTAGATTTTAATTAATGCTCACTACCATCACCTTGGGCCCAGACATTTGATGCTGATAATGTAGTCTAGTCTATTCTAAAACTGAGAACAGTAAAGCATGAATGTAAAAACTAAAGTACAGCTACTTTATCTCTTATTATACTTTCTGTTGCACCAATAGTCTGTTATATTGTATTTCCATTTGTAAAACTTTGTTTTTCTGACTCTGCTAATTACTTGTCTTTCACTGTCTGTCACAGAAACATGGAGAGAACGACATGGGAAGAGACCACACATGCACTGAGGAGCTCAGGAGGAATTTTAATGTACAAATAAACAAATAAACAAAGCCTACACTGGCCTACTTCTCCTCCATGATGTCTTACCACAGCGATGTAATCTTGCTGACTTGTGACTGTGCTTTAAATTGGAAACAATTAAACAGACTGGTATCGCAAATCAAGTAGCGCGGCGCTAAACCGGAAGTGTGATTACGCGCATGGCGCCGCCCACGCAAACTTCCGGAATAAGGTCAATACGTCCCTTCCTGTATGTCACTTATGTGAACATCACTTCCTGTGCGTCATTTTGCGTCATTTCCGGTCACGCTTCGGCCTTGCTCGATTTCAAGATGGCGGCGACCTGTAAATAAGTATGGCGGCGCCATCTTGGATTTCCCCACTGACATCGCTTGTTTCTTTTTCGTTACATTCAACAAGAAAAGTCAGTTTTTTTGACCGGGTTTGGTAGAACATCTCGCTTCTCTTGGATCAGCTCACTGGAATTTGATTCTTTTGGTCAAGAACACTAAAAAAAGTTGGTTCATTTTGTTTCAGTTCAGTAAAAAGAGTTTGTTCTTTTTGACTGACTATAAAGAGCTGATTATTTTGGCTCGGCCCCCCAAAAAATAGTTGGTACTTTTTGGCTCGGGTCACTAAAAATAATGGTTTCTTTCTTTTTTGCTTGAATTAAATGATTCAAGATACTTTTTCACTATTAGTGGCACTTTATTCATACTTTAGAATGATTACAGGTACTTCATTCATACTTTATTACTTTTTCTGGTACTATATTGATCATTCTTAACTATACTCAACAAAAATATAAACGCAACACTTTTGTTTTTGCTCCCGTTTTTCATGAGATGGACTTAAAGATCTAAAATTCATTCCAGATACACAATATTACCATTTCTCTCAAACATTGTTCACAAATCTGTCTAAATGTGTGATAGATATACGACAGCGTGCACCAGTTCCCACTAATATCCAGCAACTTGGCACAGCCATTGAAGAGGAGTGGACCAACATTCCACAGGCCACAATTGACAATCTGATAAACTCTATGCGAAGAAGATGTGTTGCACTGCATGAGGCAAATGGTGGTCACACCAGATACTGACTGGTTCTGAGTCCCCAGACCCCCAAAAAGCAAAAAAATTCACATTTCAGAGTGGCCTTTTATTGTGGACAGTCTAAGGCACACCTGTGCACTAGTCATGGTGTCAGATCAGCATCTTGATGTGGCACACCTGTGAGGTGGGAAAGCAGAAGTGCTCACAGCAAAGCAGAAGTGCTCACTATCACACATTTAGACAGATTTGTGAACAATGTTTGAGAGAAATGGTAATATTGTGTATCTGGAATGAATTTTTGATCTTTTAGTCCATCTCATGGAAAATGGGAGCAAAAACAAAAGTGTTGCGTTTCTATTTTTGTTGAGTGTATTATTGATACTTTATTGGTACTTTTTCTACTACTACTTGTACTTCATTGATACTTTTTAGCTGTTACTGGGACTTTAATGATACTTTATCTATTAGTGGTACTTTATTTATAGTTTATTAAACTATTACTGAGACAATATTGCTACTTTTTACCACTCATACCATGACATTAATTGCTACATTTATCTAATACCGTTCATGTATTGCTACGTTTTACTATTATTGGTACTTTATTGATACATGTTTCACTACTACTAATACTTTTTTGATACTTTTCTACTACTAGTGGTACTTTATTAATTCTGTTACTACCTACTGTCACTTCAGTTGTAATATTACGGGTACTTTATTCATACTCTTTAATTCTTACTGTTATTATTACACATACATCTTATCCTCTCTCCCTCTCAGACACACTCATACACACAATGACTATTACTATTTCAAATTACTTAATAGCTAATACTTAATACCGGATGCCCCCCGGACGCCTCCCTGGGGAGGTGTTCCGGGCATGTCCCTCTGGTAGGAGGCCTCGGGGCAGACCCAGGACACGCTGGAGGGACTATGTCTCTCGGCCGGCCTGGGAACGCCTTGGGGTGCCACCGGAGGAGCTGGAGGAAGTGTCTGGGGTGAGGGAAGTCTGGGCAACTCTGCTCAGACTGCTGCCTCCGCGACCCGGCCCCGGATAAGCGGCAGACAATGGATGGATGGATGGATTACTTAAGAGGCAGCAGAGAGGGAGTTACATCCAGCAGGTGGAGTGACAGCTTGGGAACAGACAGTGTCTTTGGGCCTAAGCTCTTAAATGAGCTTGGGTCCACAGAATGCAGCAGCTTCTCTGCATCTCTTTGAATCCAGGATTACGGTGTAAACACCTTACACAACACAAACACAATGTGTCTTGGCTTATGGGCAAAATGACACATGGAGTGTTTTGAAGGTTCTCATTAACGCTGCATTATTTTCCCATTACTGACACGTGTAAGGAGGCGGTACAAAACTATTGAAGGCTTTTCGTGTCTTTATTTGCTGCAGCATTCACAGTCGCAAAGGACACATCAAATGCTTGTAAACAGTGCAGATACAGGATGACACGTGGACTTTATGGCTCTACTCTTTTTCCAGGGTGAAACTCTTTCGACTTCTCCAGCGCAGCAGCTTGAGGAAGTTCAAGCTGGCATTGAAAACCTTGTCGTGCTCGAAAACCATCTTGTAGAATGTGTCGATCGGAAGGTCGCCGTTGGGGTCGGCATATTTCAGCGTGGTCATGGGGGTGTAAAGGGTGTTAGTCTGATGGCGGAAAGGGGGATCGTCCATGGTGATGATCTTGACAGTATGCTAGGAAGTGAAGCACAGGTAAATACGAACCATGAACACAGATTAAGGATGCTGGAATGTATATACGTTTTTACCTAACAGCTGAGGGATGTTTGTGGTTTTTCTGTACCTCGGCTACATCCTCAGCAGTCTGCCCGAGGCTCTCAAAGATTTGCTTGTAGTTCTTCAGGTAGATATTCAAGAACATGTCGGCAGTCACTTTGTCGGCTTTGCTAAGATCTGTCTTCATCCCCTCGTCGAAAACCTTCCTCTCAAACTCTGTTATCACCGGACCTGGCTCTATCAGGCTGATGCTACAAGACGGATACGAGAGAAGCACAAGTGTGTGTTTGTATCAAACATGACAGACAGGAATTACCACGATGACTGCAGGAGCCGAGGGGAAACTCTGTGTCTTACTTGAGATTGAACCTCAAGGCTTGGACTGCCAAGCTTTCACAAAAGCCTTCCACCGCAAACTTGGAAGCCGCGTAGACGTCATTGAATAAGATCCCTAAAGTGGAGACAGCAAATGTCAGGCAACTGTCTCATGAACAAGCACCCTCAACATGAGTGGCTCTCCTCACCCTGAATGCCCATCACGCTGCTGATGACCACAATGTGGCCCTTTTTCCTCCGCTTCATGTCCGGCAGGACCTCCTTCAGCAGCCGCACCAGACCGAAGAAGTTGGTGTCCATGACTGTCCTCATCTCGTCAATGGACTGACACTCGATAGGGCCGATCAGACCCATCCCCGCATTGCTTACTGACAGAGGAGGTGAAGAAGAGGGGCAACTTTGAAGATGATAGATTTGTTTATCAATGAGTTGTGGTAAATTGCTGACTCAATCTGACTTTCACTGTGGTCATGGTTTGAAGCAAAGTGTTTCGAGAAATATCGTATTTAAAACTTTATCCACCAGCTTTAGCAAAATGTTTACAATAAAAGACTGCTTCACTTTGTTTTTGAATTATATGAAGAAAAAAAATTCCATATTGTAATTCCATGACGTGTGATATTATGGTGCATACAATAAAAATATAAAATAATGTGAATATTCATTCAAAAAAAGATTAAGAGTTAATTTTGCAGACTTACTGAGGATATCCACCTTGCGTTCCGGCAGGCTGTCCACACAGGCTTTGATTGAGTTCTCGTCACATACGTCCAACTGCTTGATCTCTAAAGTCCTGCCCAGTGTCCGACCGGCTGCCTCGACCAGCGCCTCGCCCTTACTCAGGTTCCTCATGGTAGCATAGACTACAACAGACAAAGACCTGGTTAATAAAATAAAATAAAATAAAATAAAATGGAATGAAATGAAATGAAATGAAATGAAATGAAATGAACTGAAATGAAATGAAATAAAATAAAATCAAGCTAAATTAAATTCAATTAAATTGCCATTGTATCTAAAGCTAAAAAAAGAAGGTATTTTTTAATTGATTTCCTTAATAAAAAATAACAATATCTCTCACTTTTGTCAAGCATAGCCAGCAGAGAATCAGTGGGTACATGGTTAAAAAAAAGTCACAAAAACAATCGTTCAAAACCATCAAAATGATGTGAGGAACACAGAATTAACAGCGACGTGTTAAAAGACCTTGAACTGTTGAAACCCACTCACATGAAGAAGATAAATTAAAATAATCATCACATTTTTTTCTGTCACACCAAATCATTTGTAACCGAGCATCTCCACAGTGTGGCCACTGGGCGGCAGTAAGTCACAGCCACTCCCAGTTTGTCTTTTGCATTTCTGTCAGTTTTGTAAGTTTGTTTATTTGATATTAATATATCCAAGCACCGTGCTCTGTTATGTTTATCATTAATTCGGACAGGTTTATGATTGGACCGAGGACAGACTGCTTGCTGGATTTTTAAAACTGGACAGGCCCGGTCAGCCTGCTAACTTCAGTACCGTATTTAAACCTAAAGCAAAACGCACAACTCTTGATTTCCCAAAAGCGCTTATTTTATTTAAGGTTTTACATATAAGAGTGCCTTCAAAGTTACATAGTAGAAGCCCACAGTTTCACAAAGGTTGGAACGGTCTGCAAGCAATCGTATTCCAGATAATGCTGGCCATGATGTTCAAAGCATTAGCACATTATTAATGCTATTATTGAATTGCCATGCTTCAGGAACATGTGACCACATATCCCTGTGGATAATCCACAAGCCTTGGTGGATGGAAGCTGATGGAACTGAGGCTTTCAAGTTCTACCGAGTAAATCAAGGTGTCATTTCTGGAAAGAAGCAGTGCATTTTGGGTTAGTGCTCATATTAATCCAACAAAATAGGCAGTCTGGTTTAAAACATTTATGTTTTGAAATATTACGGGACGTTGAATAGACTGATACCTTTTAAATCATTCATTTGTTATGAAAGTCATAAAGCTCTACTGACTCAACTGAGATGGGTGTTTCCAAGTTGTACAAACTTAAATATGGAAGTTGCTTGATCACATCATCTTGTTAAAATCTTATTGAAGGCCACAGGATCAAAAGTCCATATTGTGTAGTTTGGCACAATTGATATTTGCCGAACAATTTTTATTTTCATTGAGCTGAAACGTGCCAAAAAATTCTAAATATTCTATTAAAAACACATTTTTCTGACCAATGTTGGAAATTTTTACAAGAGTTCAAATTTTAAATATTAATTTCTATTAAATCACAGTTTGTGTTTGTCAAGGCCTAGACATTTCATTAAGAAGTAAAGATAATAGCGAAACATCCAACTGTTGAGATTCTGATATTATCAGCATGTGAACTTAGGTGGATGGAAAAACTGTTCATGTGTGCCTCTTTTGTACAACTAATATTTACACGATGTGAATTTGGCACTGAACATTGAGGCAATAGTAACGCAGTGCAGCAAACTGGACTCATAAACAAAAAGACATGAGGGATGAAATTGAAATCCAAAGCTAAAGAGAATAAGAAGCATGACAGCATTTCAAAGAACCAAAGAACAACGTAATGAAATCCTCTCAGCGTGTTTAAAGAAAGCCTTTCAAACCCAAATTTACCCATGAACCTCTTCTTCTCGTCTTTTGCGATGCGGGCAGCCAAAGCCAGGCCGATCCCGGAGGAGCAGCCCGTGATGAGAACCACCTTCTGGTTCATTGTTGACCGCTCACGCTTTGTTTTGGATCTCCGACAGCAGACGATGGCTGAGAAGCAAGAGAAGTGGAAGGGAGGCACGACGTGGAGTCACTTTAAAAGCCGGCTCTTTAATCCACAAGTCTGCAACTCAGCAGATATGGCCGCATGCACATGGCCTGAAGATGATCATCCAGCCTGGCCTCCCTCTGGCTCCCCAGTGGAATGAAGATTTATGACACTTTAATATTCCAATACCTCTGATTTATTGAGCTTCAACTAATAGGAACAACACAGTGGAATAGGTTTTTTTTTTTTATTCTTTGGACTCGATTACAAAGCAGGAAAAAGACGAAATATGAAAACCGGAAGCAAAACTAAATTTCCCAAACTTTCCCATTAATGATTTTACACACTCATGTTGTTTGCATTTTATTATAAGAGCTCCACTTCCAAAGCAACCCAAGTCTTTTATTGTTGAACAATAGTGGAATATCATTTGTTGACTGTCATGGCTGTTGACATTGTGTTTTTCAAAGCCCCAGACCAGAACCATAGCGGTTAACCAGGTTTCTTTGTGTTGTTTCCACTAATATCTGTAGCAGCCGCTGGCCCACATGTCAGGATCCCAGGCCTGGAACCAGCCAGTGAACATAGCAAGCTCCTCCCCTTGCTGCATGGTGCAGATGGGGACACCAGTACGGCCAGAGGGGTCTGATTTCAGGTATTCTTCAGCTACGAGTACAAAAAAACAAAACATTAGTAGGATGAAATCTCTCCCACACCGACTCTTCAGGTCATATCAATTAATTTTCCTTACCAATTTTAATGGCTCCTTGTTTCTCCTCCTCCCTGGCATCTTTTCCGATCCAAACAAGAAGCTGGTGAGAGAAAAGACCAGAGGAGTTTAAGGAATCATATAATCTAGAATGAAAAGCAATGTCAAGATAGAGAATAACAGTGGAGACAAACCATGGTCTTGGTGTCAAGAATCATGACATCATCAGGAGCCAGGTCCGACTGGGATATTTCACCAGGAACCTCCTCCACCTAATCATCGAAACAAACACTTATAATAGACTCAGACTCTTAACTCTTCGGTATCAGGGATCGCAAAATGCCAACATTTTTTTTTAACCGGACACTGGTCCAGTAATCACGCAGTTTTTACTGGACTGAAGTAAAGTTTGATGAAAATATTGTTTTATACGAGGCTGTAATAAACTCCTCTCTACAGTAAAGTATGAAATGTAGGAATGTTTGCATGTTTTCTCTCAAAAGGCAACTTGAGGTTAGTAGAAGGTCAGAAAAGGAAGCAGGACAAACTATTTTTGTTCCATGAGGACAATGTGGGGGTCTGCGCTACTATTTATGTCACCGTCCAAAAATGGTGTGTATTGGAAGAATGCAGGAATTTTGTTGTCACAACAGCATCATTTTGACATTCATTTAAAATGGAAACAACCAAAAAGCTTCAACCTTGTATCTTAAAACTGATGAAAACTTGAATGCTCACCTTCAGCCTGCCTGTTTTGTTCGAACAGGCAAAGAGTCGTGGAACGTAGAAAACTTCCCGCAGGGTTTCGGAGGTCTGGTAATCCTTTTTGCCACCCAGTGCTTCCCAGAAAGAATCTAGCAACAAGTAGAAAGCCGCAGCCATACACTGGAAACGTTGCACACGAGAGTCTGGCAGATGCGACAGGTCAATGTATTGACTCTTACCTGGCTCCTCGGCCTCATTCACCTCGGTAGCTTTTCCTCCAAGCAGAGCTGCAACAAATTCAGCTGCAGCCATTTCCTCAGATGTTGCTCCTTTTCCCTTCCATATCCACACAGAAGAGGGTGACTTCAGCACAAAAATGTCATTTGTGTTCAGAGAGCTGGCCACAGGTTCCACCTGATTCAGGGAGACACAAAGAAATGGTGTGAGCCGTTTACTGCAAACTGTCACATGATGTACTTTCAATTCAGCATTTGAAGCCAACCTCAACAGATCTTGGGACTTTGGAGAGGCCCTCTCGGATGTGGAAGAGTCGCGTGCTGGCAGGTTGTGAGTCACCACCGTCACGGCTTGTCCCACCCAGATGGATGACCAAAGACGTGTCCTTGAAGATGCTGGTAAAATGTGGAGGCTCTTTGCCTTGGGTGACCCGAACCTGCGTTGCAAGAGACAAACTATGTAAAAGTGCTTTGGGCACTGCCGAAAAGTGAAAAAGGTCAATAGAAGTGGAGTTCACTCATCATAAAGACTGTACACTGGAGAAAGTGCTCAGGATACTTCTGTCTGAAGTGTCAATATAGACTAAAAATAAATGCTAACATCCACTAATCAAGTTATTTAAATGTTTCTGGGATAGCTTCTTTTTTTCCCCTCATGTTGCAAACTTTAACTAGAAATTTTAGTACTTGTAACCGAATGATTTAATATGGATACGTATATGATCAATAACACTTCAACAGTGAAAATCTCTTACCTGTGTAGGTGCTCCAGACAGAGATTGGTCCAGTCCCACTGCCAGGATGGCTGAAGCACCCAGCTCATCTTGGCTGCACTTCTGTCCTTGCCTACACAGCAAAGCCACAATACATTTTACAGTTCAGTCGTAATTTGACCATGTTGAGCCGTTGGAGTCTTCAAATGAATGCAGCTGTATGAAACAGGTGAACAACTAAAACCAACCTCCCATAACTCAATTATCATTAAGTTAACTGGAATACAGTTAGACATACAGGATCTGTTCAATTTTGCTGGAGCAAACACAACTTCAAGTCCGGTTTAGAGACTATATGGACAGAATATTTAGCGATGATGAAAACGTCACACCCACCAAATGTAGATGATATGTTTCTCGCTCCCGTCTGTGTTGTAGGTGTAAAGGACCAGGTAACAGTCTCCTCCGTAGAACTGTCCATGTTGCTTTTTGTCCACTAGTGCTTTATCACCACCTTCCACACGCCAAACCTACAAGTATTTTTATATTTACACATTCCATATTGCCAAAAATAAATAAATAAACACATATTGCTTGATTACAGCCAAGCTGGATAGTTTACCTGTATCTTCCCGGACCCATCGTCCACCATGCTGTAGTGTGCGGCCATGACCTTGTTGTCGTGGAGACTGGCGGTATCAAAGGGGATCTGCTCCACCTTGGCGATATGACCAGCGCTGTAGGGCAACGACAGGCCTGTGGTCTCATCTTTGTCCAACCAGTCTGAGAAAAACTGCTTAAACAAGGTGCTCTCAGAAAAGGCAGGTATCACCTCAATCTGTCAATACCAGAAAGAAGAAGAAAAAAAAACATACATATTCATAAACAGATGGACAAGATGAGAAGAAGGTTCTGGTAGAAAATGTACATGTCATGGCAAGATCACCTGAGTTTTGGCAGAGTAGTTTTTGTCTTTGATGAATTTCAGTGCAGCTGCATATGCCGCTTTGCGTTCCTTTACGTTTGCGTTCCGTCCTGCAGAGATGTAGAAGATCATGGTTGAACACATCAGGCGCTGGAGAAAATCAACCAACTTCCCGTTTATTGTAGAGTTGAAATAATACTCAACACATAATGCTGAGAACTCTGAGGCGCAACAATTACGAGTTCAAAGAGGAAACGTAAATAAACTTTCCAGTGGATTGTGCCGTGTTCTGGAGAGGTCCAAGAACTAAATCTCACAACCCTTGACAGGAGAGCACTTGTGCATCTGTCTTACGCGGCTGTGTGGCCATATTGTCATTTGTTCATCTCCACATTCACAAAGAATGGACTGACTGGTTAATATCTTTTAAACACTCAAGTTTGAAGTGTGAGTTAGTCAAATAAAAATATTCCGTCTCCAGCTGCAAAAATGCACCAAAACAACAAAATACTTGTATCTAAAAATGTCTCAGTTGGAATACCTTTCCAGACATACAACTTTTTATCTCCTCCATTGTCCAAGATGAAGCATTCCTCATTGGAAAGCATGTTTTGTTTGAATGGGTTCTCCTTAGCCACCACTTTTGTCTCCATGGAGCCACTAGCATTCGAAATCTGGAAAGAAAGGATGTAACTGATGCATCTTTCACCAATACCAAAAGGATCCAAGCGTCAGAGACACTTAGATCCTTTTTGGATCCAAGTGTGTCTAAGGATGTAGGTATTTTGAATACGTACATCCAAAACTAGGACGACGTCAGAGAAAGTGTTAAAACATTTAAACACAAAAAATCATGAAAAGTAAAATGATGAATTATGAAACATCATGCACTACATAAAACTAGGATCATTTATGTAAAAAGCACAATCAGGCATAGTAAAATGACTTACACTGCAAAGTGTCCATCAATAGAATAGAATAGAATGTCTTTATTGTCATTGAAACACCATACAACGAAATTGTAAGGTGCAGTCCTCTTTAAAGTGCCGTTTAATAAAAAATATCAAATAAATAATATATTAAAGAATGTGCCGATTAAAGCAAGACAACAATATAAATAAATAAATAGATTTTGCTCCAGCCACTGGTTTGCACCAATGTGTGCAGAATGATTGAGTTCTGGGTCAGTTATACCAGAACTTTAATACTTTCACCCCTTTGACTTCTTCTGCAATGATCTACTAATAACCGTGTGTCACGGCATCTCAGGAACTATTGTGAGGATGTTTGCTCGGCCTTGTGTTCTCCAGGTTGTCGTAACACAGTAAACATCTCACAGTTACAACCCCAGAGATCAATAGTTGGCCCCGTCAGCACTTAAACCCTGTGAATAGTTTGCTTGACTTACGTCTTGGACTGAGGAGGTTCTTTATGATGAACCATGTTTTAAATGACTAATTCAAGACCTGCAGTAGCAGCAGGTGGAGAGCATGGACCTCCTTACTCTGAAATGCCACAGAGCAAACAAAGCTCCCGGTGCAAACCACAGCCCTTTTGGGTGAACAATGATTAGCAGCAGACTGTCATGGTCACCTGACATCAACCCCACTGATCTTTTTTATTTATTCTCAGGAAGTTTACTAAAGGACCGGAAGCTCTTTGGGAAAGTGGCAAATGAGGCTGAAAGCACAAGGAGCAGACAAACACCTGTAGAATCTGATCATCATGGGTCTTTTTTGAGACATTTTTCCTCAAAGACTCAAGACAATTCTACCTGTATACCAAGTGTGGTCTAAGGCTGTGCAAACCAAACATCCATGTGTGTATCTACCAAGTAGAGCGTTGCCTTGCTCTTGTTGGTCTCGTCAGCAGATGTATCACGGGGTGCCGGTGGGAGCTCTGGCTTTGGTCCAAGTATCTATGAGAAGCCAACATGTTACTTAACACCTCCCTGAAAAATGGTGGAGTTCAGAATTCGAGTTTGAAAAAGCAGTTTACAAGAATGACTTCCTCAGGCTCACTGCCTTCCTCGATCCTTTTGACTGTCGCGCGGCCATTTCGCATGTTGTCGCGGATGTCGTTGGCCACCATAATGGCCTTGTTGCGCTCGAAGGGATTGCAATGAGCGCCAGACCAGCTATAGATGATCTATGATTTCACATCAGTCAAGAAAAAAAAAAAGTGGTGAATTACTACAACAAATTAAACTTGGGACTTAATCATTTCTTTGATATGTGATCAGCATAATCACCTTTCCCAGGTCTATGATGAAGCAGTCTCCATTGTTGAAATTTTTCCAAGACAAATCATGCTCATTGGCTCTGATGGTCCGACGCCCTTTAACATGGAGCAACCGTTTGACATCCGCAGAATTGGCTACCACATGTTTGAAGCCTGAAGCTGCTCCACCTTGCTGTTAAAAAAAAAAAAAAAAAAAAAAAAAGGAAAGACAACCACATCATGCTTTCAAAGAATAACCAAGATGGCCGTCTGTGTTGACAATATGCACGTATGAAGCACCTTCAATTGTATGCCCCTCTTGAAGAGGCTCAAAAAACTCATTGACTCAGCATCTTGACACTCTCTGTGCTGGCGTGGATGTCCTCCCAGGTGATCATCCAACTGAACCATGAATATCATAGCTGCACCCGTCTCATCCTGGGAACTTTCATCACCTGTGAAGAAACACACATACAGGAAGAAAGAACAAAAACGATGGACCCTTGTAAGTGAAAACTGGGAAGAGGAAGAAATCTGTCGTTCTGAGTGTGAGGTTGTGTTGAGACAATCAGCGAGGAAAACCATACCGATCCATGTGTAGATATCGTGAGAAAAAAGAGGAAGACTCCCAGAGGTGGACAACAGGATGTAGGTGTCGCCGATGAAGAACTGTCCATAACACTCGACAGGGACTGGAACCAAATCCATGTTCTCCACCCGCCACACCTTGAGGCCGGGCTTCTTCCCAGCGTTCTGAATCTCGTTGGAGGCGGCCATGATCAGGGCTGAGAGAGGACAAAAAAGTACCACGTCAATGATGAACTGGGAATAAAAAGAGAACCTCTTGGTTGCAATGGTGCGAGGAGCACAGAGAGAGCAAAATGAAGGCGATCAGGTTTCACCACTTTGTGCTTACATTACTACGAGTGCACAAGTCCTTTTGGGTTTCAAATGTTGCAGTTTGAAAATGTGGCTCCTCAAATCAGACACTGAAGGGAGCAACTGCTTTTCCAAAGGAGAGTCGGGGCCAGCGCCCCTGTGGCCTGACGTCAACAGCCTCACAACGTGATCGTAAACTGGCTGCATTTGAGTTTGGAACATGAAGCTGGACAAGATGAGCAGCAGCCACGCCACCCTGAAGTTTGGTAAATTGGAGAAGAGAGCGCGTCCCATTTGTTCTCTACAGTCTTATTCTAAACTCGGTCGTAAGGACTTCTTGCCTTAACACAGGGGTGTCAAACTCATTTCAGTTGAGGGGCCACCTCCAACCCGATCTGACCTCTGGAGGGCCGAACAAGTCAAACGGAACATATTAAACTGCAGATATGGACAAATGTCAAAGGCTTTCCTTCTTTTGATCCTTTTGTATCTGCCAGTCTATTCTTAAATGTACATATTAAAGGAAATCAGATATTATATTTGCAAAAAAAAAAACCTCAGTCTCCTGTATCTGGTATCGTATTTTTATTCCGGATTAAAACAATTTGTCATCATCTGGAAATATTTTTTGAGTTTACGTGTCCAAAGTATCACTTCACATAAATTGGACACCTTTATTGTGAAAGGTGTTGCGTTATGTGACCTCCACAGATGCATTAATTAATTCTGACCAAGGGCGGTTTTGAATGTTATTTTTGCCAATCCAGTGTTTTTAGATCAGCCTCTGTCAGTTTTCATATTTATACTTAAAAAAAAAAAAAAATAAAATCACATGGCGGGCCGGATTAGATCCTCTAGCGGGCCGCTTCTGGCCCCCGGGCCGCACGTTTAGCCCCGTTTCCACCGCACAAAAAGTGCCGGCCTAGACCGGTCTAAACAGCTCCGGTTCGCGTGTCACGACAGGAATGCAGTCTAAACCGCTCCAAAGGCGACCGCTATTCCCCTACCCTTCCGTTGGGGTGCCGGGGACCATGGAACGGGTCTGAGGTTGAGCAGCTGTCTGCTGATTGGTCAGTGATTTACGACACGCCCTCAATATTTTAATGTGCTGGCTGGATGAATCCTCTGTTGTCAGTGTGGTCAGCTGCGCACTGGTTGTTTTTATGTTCCTTTTCTTTTCTTTGCTGCTCAACTTTAGTGTTTGTGGTGAAAGAACGACTTGAGGCAGGGGGAGACCGGGGCTTTGCATCGCGTTGGAGCTTTCTGTTAGCAGCATAGCGCTCGCCGTGGCGTGGATGCGTGTCCGGGACAAGGGAGTCTGGAGCTTTCGACTCCGGTGCTGACCGCGCTCCGACAGCTCCGCTTTCCAGAGGCGGTCAGTGTTCTGTTCAGCCGCGGTCAGTGGCGCTATATCGCGGGGACGGACCGCGGAAACGATGAAAAGGAGCTCGGAGCCTCCGTGTTCCGGCGCTGAGCTGCCGGACCGTGATCAGCGCCGGAGTGGAGAACCTCCTGCGTTTAAGCAGAAAGCTCAAGACTCCTGTGTCTGTGCCTCAGCCAACCGGGGGGAACGCTCCGGTGACTTGCCCCGCACCCGAGCGCGGGGCAAGTCGCCCCAAGTCGCCGGCAAGTGGCCGGAGATTTCGCTCTCTCACAAACACGGAAGCGGCTGCGGCGCTGCAAAAAATAACCACTGCAAAATGTAACAGTGTTTTTGTTTTGTTTTTTCCCCCTGCAAAAAACAACAGTGCAAAGTGGAGGATGTAAACAACAACAGAGGATTCACAAGATCTAGATCTGATGACTTTCTTTTCTGTGGAGCTCATAAGCCCCGCCCACTTTTAAAGCTCCTCTTTGCAGTGGAAACGCGACCCAAAATTTCGGTCGGGGTCTCTATTCCGTACCGCTCCGCTCCGTCCCGGCACTTGTGTGCGGTGGAAACGGGGCTTTAGACACCCCTGCCTTAACCCTTCATACGGACAATCGAATATATGGCAACGCCCACATTTTGACTTGTTTCTGCCAAACTCCCGCAGGAGTCACAGAACACACTAGGAAATAGATTTGTTAGACACTGAGGTGGGAGCATCTGGAATTCTGCTATTCTTGAGAATTCCAGGGTGTTAGGTGCTTCAATAATATTTCACAATTTGCGTCACAGTTCTATGATGTTTCACAGTTCTGGCAAAGAAATGAATTCCACATTTATAGCACTTTTTAACTACTTGTGCAGTCCCAAAGCGCTTTACATCATGAATCACATTTACCTATTCACACACACACCAATGGAGGACGCTGCTATGCAAACACCTCATCCATCCACTGGGGGCAGTTTGGGGTTTAGCGTCTTGCTCAAGGACAGGTCGCCACGTGGACAGGCAGAGATGGGAATCAAACCTGCAAACTTCAGATTGGGAGAGGGCTGCTCTACCAACAAAGCCGAAGCCGCAGTTTCAGACCGTTTAAAAGTTCTAGAATGTTTAAGTCTGTCTGAGACGGGTGAGGACGAGGGTGAGGCAGGGCGACAGGCGTTGGCTGGACAACAGGGCGGAGCTGAGCGCCAGCAGCCAATCAGCTGCAGCGCCAAACCATTTTTTGTTAGCGCCCAACTAATCACAGCTGGTTACTTCTGCATTTCTTTCAAGCTCATGTGACAGTTAATGTCAGAGACAATTGGAGAATAAACGAGTTGGATTGTGCAGCTTGTGGACAGTTTCTATAATATTGCAGAAAATATTCTCTATTCAATGTGGCTTGCAGGATTTATATAGCACTGGATGGTTGTGTGCAATGTGGAGCAGGAAAGTAGGAAATGCATGACAAATCAATCACATTAAAGACATTTATTTGTATGGTTTTATCTTTCAATTTGTGAATTATATATATATATATATAAAACTGTTTATTATACTTTGTTCAACTTGCGTCACTGTTCTCTAAATGTACTTTAAGAAAAAAAACTACTTTAAAATGTCATTCAAGTAATTGCAGTGTGCAGTAATTGCAATAATTTTTTTTAAGCTTAATGCAACATTCACCGTTTTTAGTAATTCCCCGAGTAGTCACTCTTGCAGGACTTGTACTGCAGGTACTTGACTGCATTTAAAGTACTGTGCTTTGTTGGGGGAAAAGGAAAAAAAAAAAATCACCTGGTGCAACAGGGTGTGTCTGGTCTCACCTTTCGCAGCCAAACAACAAAGTAAGAAGTATGAAAAGCCACTCCCAGCAGAAGACGACACAGAAACGTATGTACAAGTATTGCTCTGTAGGCTGAAGCAGGGTACATTAAGCCTTTTATTCATCCCCCTCACTGCTCCTTCTTCTGACCTAACTCTGAATGCAATCAACAATATGCGTCGATCTAGTTGAAATAATTTGGATTGGAAAAAAGCTGCAAAAAGCTGAGCCAGCAGGCGACGCGTGAGAAGGACGTTTCCATTACCTGATGAAGAACAGGAGTTTAGACGGTGGATGTGAAGAAGCTGCGCCGCTGATCTTCCAGTTCTCCGCACAGACTCAGCAGCGCTCACCTCCTCTTATATCTACGGTAGGGAGGGACAAACATCCGCATTCAGGTGGCGGGGCGTTCCGGGGCCCCGCCCGCACCTGGCGCGCGCGCGCACGCGCGGCTCCACAAAAGAACACTTCATAACTTCATCAACGTGTTCTGTTTTTACACGCTGTTCAGAAAAGCGGCCAGCTATTGCATAACATTACACAGTATCACCACCAAGAGGTGAACTTCACCTGTGTTTTTATCCATTTTACTGCCAACAGCACGTCGTGCACAAAAACAATAACAAAAAAAAAATCAATAATAATATTTAATTATACTTACAAACACTGTATAGAGAGAAGCAGGAGTCAGAGTTCGAATGTCAAACACCAAATAGGCAGTAATCCTCACTCACGAGATAATAAAACGATAGGTCGGTTATTGCCGTTGTTGTTGTTCAGAGTGAAGGCTTCAGTGATTGTTTTCCCTTAGTTTTTTGTTTGTTTGTTTAATTAGGGTTTTTGTTTTTTTGCAAAAAAGCGTTCCATGTTTCAGCAAGTTACACAATCTCCAGGAAAAGTGGGCTCATAATTACAGGAAGTAGTAAGTTCAAAGGTTAATGCACACGGCTTTTTCGTTAAAAGATTTAAAAAAAAAAGTTTATTATTGGTGCATTTAGTAATTAATCAGACAACAAATTATAATCTTCATGCATAAAAAAGAATCTAAATAAACACCTGAAAAAAATATATAATTTCTTGGGGGTGCTTTGGCTATCTTAGGGGGAGCTGCAGCACCCCAAGCCACCCCCGCCCCCGGCCACCTATGATTGTATATATGATAGCAATGAGCCGACGGCTGAAGGCAAAAACAAATATGTAAAATAGGAGTTGATGCAACCTATTTTTGATGTCATAATGATGTTGTTTTTCTTCATTGGGTGTTAATGTGGTGCAGTGATGTGCGGTGAGGTTCATGGCTGGTACAATTTATTACTGTAAGAACTGAAAAGAGCTTCTAATTTCACTCTTCATGCAACAGCTTCAACTGATAATGCTTCATATCCCATCAGCATTCCTCTTTCAGTCACACTGAAAGAGGAATTTTGTCTCCATTTGGAAGGTTGCAGGTCCCCGAACCCCGAACGACCTGTGTGAATGCAGTGTGAGAGTGAATGGTTGGTGGTGGTCGGAGTGGCCGATGGCGCAAAATGGCAGCCTCGCTTCTGTCAGTAGTACGTAGTTTCACACCATCGAGTATGCAATGAATGAATAATACAATGTAAAGCATCTTTGAGTGCCGAGAAAAACACTACATACAACCAATGCATCCTTATTACATAAACACGGGAACATGTTTGTACCTGCGTGCCTCACTGGCTTGACTTTTCTCTGTGCTTTATTGTGACGATCGGCGAGAACAATTCTCTCACACATACATTAAAAACATGACACAGGCTGTAGAGAGTCCTGCTGTATAACAAATATTAGTGTATATTCATATTGTTGACATGCTGAGGAACAGAAACGTCATATGACCCAGTTTGAATTGGATCACAGTCAGATATGAGGCACAGCTCTTCACTGCCTCACCCGGGATTTCTGCCTGGATTTCATCACCTAATACTCAAACTCTTTTTCACTTCATAAAATGTCAAACATGTGTGGAGTCACACTGAAAATGCATCTTTAACACAAATAAGTGGAAAATATTAATATTTATTTTATGTACTGTACGTTTTTATTTTTTATATTATCATGATATTTTTATGTGACTATATTGTTTATATACTTCATCATATTTCATCATATATGGACATTCATCATTGTTTGAGAGAGGCAGGTCGAGGCACTCCCTGTGACAACCTGTTCTTCTTCTCTACCTGCACAGTCCAGGTGGCAAACCCATTATTATTATGTTGGCATGCCTTGGACTGCAAGGGGAGGAGGAGTGTGATTGCGTTGCACCAGCCTACCATTGGCTGAGCTGCCTCAGCACATTCTGGTTTGTTGTGCTTCGTACACACAGCCACACAGTTTGGGACACACATTCCCCACCGCACCCCAAACCTGCCACTGTCACAGGGAGAGAGCCTCTAAAGCCCCGTCTCCACCGCACACAAGTGCCGGGGCGGAGCGGAGCGGTACGGAGCAGTTCGGAAGCACAACCCCGACCGAAATTTTGGGTCGCGTCCCCACTGCAGAGAGGAGCATGAAAAGTGGGCGGGGCTTATGAGCTCCGCAGAAATGTGACATTACAACAGAAAAGAACGTCGTCAGATGTAGATCTTATGAATCCTCTGTTGTTGTTTAAATTCTCCACTTTGCACTGTTATTTTTTGCAGCGGGAAAAAAAAAAAGTTACTTTTTGCAGCAGTCATTTTTTGCAGCGGAGAGCTGCAGCCGCAACTTCCGTGTTTGTTTTGAGAGAGCGAGTCGCTCGGCCACTTGCCAGCGACTTGCCCCGCACTCGAGCGCTCGGGTGCGGGGCAAGTGGCCGGAGCGTTCCCCCCGGTTGGCTGAGGCACAGACACGGGAGTCTGAGCTTTCTGCTCAAACCCAGGAGGTTCTCCACTCTGGCGCCTCCGTGTTCCGGCAGCACAGCACCGGAACACGGAGGCGCCAAGCTCCGAGCTCCTTTTCATCGCTTCCGCGGTCCGTCCCCGCGATAAAGCGCCACTGACCGCGGTTGAACAGAACGCTGACTGCCTCTGGGAAGCGGAGCTGCCGGAGCGCGGTCAGCGCCGGAGACGAAAGCTCCAGACTCCGGTGTCACGGACGCGCATCAGCGCCACGGCGAGCGCTATGCTGCAAACAGAAAACTCCAACGCGATGCAAAATCCCGAGCCCCGGTCTCCCCCTGCCTCAAGTCGTTCTTTCACCACAAACACTAAAGTTGAGCAGCAAAGAAAAGAAAATGAAAATAAAAACAACCAGTGCGCAGCTGACCACACTGACAGCAGAGGCTTCATCCAGCCAGCACATTAAAATATTGAGGGCGTGTAGTAAATCACTGACCAATCAGCAGACTCAACCTCACCCTACCTACGGATGGGTAGCGGAAAAGCGGTCGCCTTTGGAGCGGTCTAGAGCGGTTTAGACTGCATTCCATGTCGTGACACGCGAGCCGGAGCGGTTTAAACCCGTCTAGGCAGGTACTTTCTGTGCGGTGGAGACGGGGCTTAACCTAATGCTCGCCCAAACTCATAGGGCTGCAGGCTGCTTGTTGGGACCTGAGTTGGCCTGCAGAACTACTGCAATTGGAGTTTCATAACTGCAGGATGGGCTGCTATCGTCACCAGTGCGGTTGTGTGGCTTCAGGCAAAGGCACGGCCAACATTTTGTAACATTTTGTACAAACAGGGCTATGAACGCTACAGTAGAGGTACTGTAGCTTTTTGTGTTAGAGTGGCTTCTCACTCAACACAAGACAAAACAAGACTATTTTTTTAATTAATCTTGATGCAATAATATCTATGTTTCTCTTTGCTATTTAAGCACTTTTTTATGATCATTTAAATTATTATTATTATTATATAATACAAAGTATAATCTGATTGGATTAGGATTATAGTATGATTCCATATGATAAAATAATTGTAATTTTGGGAAATGTGTTGTGAGCATTAAGTGTAATGGTGACCAAGGGGCCACTCATATAATTCATGTATTTTATCTGTACCGTGTATTTGGTTGACTACCTATTCCTTTCTGTCTTTTCTTTTTTGTTTTGGTTTTGATATACCTTTTTCAAGCCTTTTTTCTTATAATGTGTCAGGAGGTAGGCTGAGGTCTCCTTTAAGAATGGGCGGGCCTTAGGTCTGGGCTGTCCAACATCACACCTGTGGCCCCTTTCGGTACTCACCATGCCCTATATATGTCCTGTCTGTGTTTGTTCATTGTTGGTTTGTTAGTCATCCATGTCTCGTCCGTTCTGTCCAGTGTTTTGGAGTTCAAGTCTGCTGTGCTCCTCAGGTCGAGGAGCAACCTTCTATTCATCGGTCTTTGCTGTCATAATGAATAAAAGACTTGATTGAACTCAGCCTGCCTCCAGAGTCCTGCACTTGGGTCCTGTCCGTTATCCGTGACACAATGGACATGTGTACACAGGTTCAGGAAGATTAGTAGCAGCTCCGAGAGAAACAATTACTAACAATAACAATACTAATTGGTGGTTTCTTTGTTCACACAACAACGTTTCACGTGACAACACCTTATCCATTAAAAAAAAAAAGTGTGTTTACATAGCAGAAGCGGACACAGGGACAACGCTGTAGTTGGTATGCCGGGCCATGGGAGGCGCTGTTGCTTGATTTTGTAATGAAACCACAGACAGTGTGCAGAGAAGAATACACTATAAACATGAAGAAAATGGAGAGAACCCGACAAATATGATGGAGGGACTGAGGAGAGAAGGAATGGAAAGAGGAGTGAAGGAGATGCTGGTGTGGGGAGAAAGTGGAAGGGGCAGGAAATGTTCAAGTAGTTTCTTAAAAACAATGGGTTTAATGGGGAAAATGTAGTGGTGGGAATGAAATAGAGATGTAAGACCAGTAGATGGCGGTAGTGCAACATTCATGGATGCAAACGGCCGTAGAACCAAACAGAAGAAGAGAACCCGACACACTTATGGACTGATGATACATCGGATGCTATCAGGGGTGAGTCTCAACTATAAAACTACTGATATGGACAATAAAACTAGAATACTGACCGCGAGTCATACCACTACGGGTCCGCCATGTTTGTTTACAAGTGGATGGAAGGGGAAGGGAGGAGAGAGTTGCGCAGGCAGGTGTCTCTGCAGGAGGGGTGAGCAACGGTGAAAGAATCTCTCCACCTTGGGAGCCGGATTACAAACTTTGCGGATACAGTGCATCCGCACACTGGTGCCATGTAAAATAACCCCCCAACAGTGAAGAAAGTTTTTCGGATAGACTCGTAATCGTTGTTGTGTAAACAGGGCCTTAAGGTCAGTATTATTCAGTAAATTCAAATGTACATGTTTTCAATTACAAGGCTTAGGCCTAGGCTAAGGAAGGCAGGTGGAATCAGTTTCCTGATTATTGTTCATGTGGGGAAATGTGAGCTTCACGAAGATCTTCATAGTTCTTAATTCTAAGGTTACGCTGTTGAACAGATTTTCATTCTTGTGCTGTTTGGAGGATTTTTAGGCAACTCTCAAATAGCCATCACCTTCACAAAACCGAGAAGTCCTGGAGCCTGTGCAGAAGTTACTCCTGGCTTCAATGAATGCATGATTACAAGAACAAGTGCAGCAATGCAATGAAAAAGTTAAGTTGGTGGAGAGCTGAGCATTAGCAGCTATGGCTGCAGTGATCACTTGATGCTTTAATTACTTCAAGTAATTTTGATATTTCTTTACAGAGGTGTAGATTTGACACCTTTTAAGCTTTTGTTATTAAATTAGTTTTCACCAAATACAAAGAGGCTGAAATGCTTCTTTCCTGTTTCACCATTCAAGAGTCTGGCTGGTGCTTGAAACAAAGTGTCTGAGTCAGCATGGTTTCAGACATTCTAAATGTCTTCTTTGGCATGGAAACTAATCCTGGTACAGCACTGTATCGGAGACAGTTTGCCAACAGGGCGTCTTTCTGGTTGAGCGACTGATGCATGCTGAGGCAAGAATTAGAGAATCAAAAGTCTCTGCTGGTGCGTCTCTACTTAATTTATTGCAGCAACAGCTTCTCACAATAGAGATTCAATATAAAATGGATTCTCATGCCAAATTTGATCAGCAGGTAAATTGGGATTTATTTTCAAAAGAAAAGTTAAAGGCTGTGGCATGAAAAAGCACATTTGCAGAGGTTTAAAGGCCAGTTCTGGTATGACATTAAAAATAAAGCAGGTTGTGGTTGTTACATAATGCTGCTGTGAGGTTTTTGTGTTTCACTGTAAAAAACAAACTGCAGTTGATGATTGGAAATTAATCTTTAATTTCTCCATGTGTTTCATTGCAGTTGTCACGTGGGTTGATCAGAGTTTCCTCATGTTTGCAGAGAAGTGCCTTTCACGCCTTGACTGATCATTTCCCTTTAAAGTACTTGAATAGTGTGTGTATTGTTAACTGTGCTTTGAAAGTGTGTGTTCCTCACCGGGAGGTTGGTTTCCCTCGCCAGGTAATGAAGGCCCCATTTACACGACAATGTTTTCAAGTGAAAATGCTAAACTTTTGTTGCGTTTGGGTGTCTGTTTACATGACAGCGGTGCTCAGGGCCCCTTTCTGAAAACTAAGTGGTGGAAACACTGCCAGTACGCATGTGCCCACCACGGCCGTAGTAAATAGTTCCTCTGCACACGCACGAGTATTTTTAATGTTAAAAGGCATTGTTTTTGCATTTCCGTTTTGCAAAGACTTCACATTTACACGGCAACATTTTGGGAAATGATTTTTGTTTCCACGGCAATGGAAACACTGAAAATGATATGTAGTTCTCCTGTATGGCCACTAGTGGGTACTGTTTGTTTCTGAAATGAAACCAAACACATGCGCCCAGAGAAGGAAAGGCTGCAAAATGCTATATATGAAGAATGACGAGTGCACAGACACTCGTATGGACATACGACCAAGTTGGATTGTTGCCAGAGAAACGGTGGTGTTGTCCGTTTACTCACACAGATGCACAACAACTATTTTCTACAGGCCGCGGCACACATACGTAGTACGGAGCAACATTTCCACCATCTACAACGGAGACGGAGTCCGAGTGTTTTCAGAGAGTTGCTTTTTTTCCCCTCCCCCGTTTCCACGGAGACGGGAAAAATGCAAAAGCCTCCGCTCGTTTTCAGTGCACACATCCTGCATGCTTGTTCCGTGTTGCCTCTCGCAGGTGACGGCTTTCAGGAACTTCCTTTGGAGCCTAACGTGTACTTCCCGTTCAGCTGGGGCTTTGAGTCGTTTCTCATTGACCCGTCGCTTTTCAAACTCTGCATCCGTCACAAAGCGTCTTTTGAGCATGATACTATAAATGTAAACTCACAAGGCTGTCTATGCAAATAAAAGTTTGCTTTGACAAAGCAGTGTGGTTACATCGCTCTCTTTTTTTTGAGTGTCTGTTGTGCCACATTAATACGAGCAGCACCTCCGGCTCCAAAACTTCCACCGTCTCTGACGGTTGGTTCACTATTGGCTTGCACAGTCTGACATTACATAAATTCATTGCATAAGTTATATAAAAAGTGGCGCAAAGCCAATGTCTTTGACTTTGTAAGTCTTGCTTATAAAATGATAAGCAGCACAATGTTTTCATTATTCGCTTTCACAAATTCCCATTAAGTGCACCTGATTGATGCCGTCTGACAAGTCATATTTCGTCTAGTTTTTTTGTGATTAGCACATTTTATTGCAGGGCAAAATGACTTCATCTAAAAGGTTTTAACTTGAAATGGTCAAATTGGTTTGATTCTGGTCAGCTTGGTTGTCGGAGATCTGATCGTTAATGTTAGGGCTTGAAGTTAGAACCCCAAAGCAGAGCCCAGAGATTGATCAAACAGAGTTCAAAAATGTATTTTTCCAAACGGCAGGCAGGACAGGCAGTGGAGACAGGGGGCTGGCTGGCAGGCTGGCAACGACACTCCAGGAGAGGCACAAAAAACCTGAGCACAGGAACAAGTATTAATATCCAAAAAATGGCAGAGAACTAGACTAGAAGCCGAACAGGGCACTACCAAGTAGACGGAATAATCTGCCAGAGGTGTGGAGTGAGAACCAGGGTTTTGAAGACTGCAATTTGTGTGGAGTAGATTCAGGTGTGCCTCACTCTCCTGGAGGAGCCAGCCACGCCCCCTGTCACACACACCCTGCACAGAAACAGAAAAAGGGAGGGGGAACAGACAACAAGAAAAACAGATCCCTAACAGTTAAATCATTGTGTTATCCTGAATTATCTGAAATATCCTTCAGCAACACATCAATTTACAATTTTTTTTTTAAGAAAATGGACTGTGTGGGGTTAAGCACAGAGATCGCTGAAAATCATCATTTGTTTATAAACAAGAACAGTGACTACAGCGGAGACAGATTTACATTCTATTTGCTGAATAAAATGCTTTCAGTCATTTACATGCTCCAACACTATATTACTATATACACACATAAACTATGATATTCATGTGATTAATGTGGATTTTCAACTAAAATGGGAAGGCTTGCGTGTCATTACTGTGTTTTTGTTTTGGTGGATATGCAGTGCTTTTTTTGTAGGAATGATAAAACGTTTTTTCATGCAGCTCCTTTTTTGTCCGACAGGGGGTGCTGCAGCAGCCTTGACCAATACAATAAATGCCAGATGTCATAAAATCATGCAGAGAAAGCATTAATCAGACGTCACTCTGTTTTCTTTAATTTTATGACACAACATTCTACCATAAAATGTGAAGGGATTTGACAGCAGAGGACAAAACAACCTTTAAAGCCCAAAACAAGCAAGGAGTACAAGAAAATATCATTTTCCACAGTAGCTTGTGCTCATTCATGTTGAGTTGTCTCTCTAAAAGCACCTTGAAATGACCAGAGTTGGGAAGGTTACTTGAAAAATGTAATCTGTTACAATTACAAGTTACCTGTCAAAAAATGGAATCAGTACTAAAATAAAAAAGTAATGTACCCGAGTACTTTTTGTTACTTTTGGATTACTTCACCAGCAAACATCAAAGATAAAGACAAGAAAGAATAGAATGTGTCGTCTGCTCAGTGTATTGACACGTCTTATACACAAATGACACAGAACAAGTTTTGAACTAAATCAAAACTCAGTAACCAACCAGGAGTCTGACACCAAGTTGTTGTTTTTTGAAAGAATCAAAACTACCATACAAATAAAGCTTTCAATTCTTCAAGTGTTAATCCTCAAAACTATTTCTATTCAAGAAAATGTGCTCATCTTTTTCAAAACACTTTCAAACTCTCTCTCTCTCTCTCTCTCTGTTTGATTTTAATGTTATTTTCCAGACTAAATATAGATGTTTGATAGGATTGAGAGGTTGTATCCGGCAGCATGAATCACTGATTGATAACTGAACCTGCTGGACCTGCTACTGAGTCAATGAACAGACTTACGGCATGTGTCGCCCCAATTAATACTTAAAACACGAGATTGTCTAAACATATTGAGAATGTCTTCCTACCATCAGCACCAGTACTGGTATTGGTAGGTTACTGGCAGGTTATGAGCTAATAAAACTGTGTATCAGTGAAAGTGAGCGGGTTTGTTCCTCCCTGTCGATGTTTCTTCAGGTGAGACGTGGAGTTCAAGGATGTTCACATCACTTTCACTGCTGGGAGGCGTCATTAGCATTGTACAGAGAGGTTAAGAGGCTCCTCCCACTTTAAAACATAGTGACGTCGGAGTTTCCAGCCAGAAAATGTGTTTCTTTCCCCAGAGCAGCCATGACGAGAGCAGCTGGCTGCAGTATCCATGGCAACACGTCAGTGCCGGCCAGGTAACAAGTGTGTTGTCACCTGAAATTGTCAGGAAGAGTCGCAATGCCAGTGGGCGGCGCGTGTGACTTCTAGTTTATTCCATCTGATTCTCTATTTTGATCTTGCTCAGTAATCCTAGTTTTTATCCAATATACCTCTAACGAGATTACAAATGTTTTATGTACTGTAACGGATTACAGTTGCATTTTTTTGTATTCTAGTCATGTAACACCGTTACATGTAATCCGTTACTACACAACCCTGGAAATGACTGTGCTGTTTTTAGCGTCACAGAAATAAAACTGAATTGAATTGGTCCCGTTTGGCAGTAGGTGATCAAAGTGGATGAAAATTGGATATTTACATGTAAACATCTCTATATAATGTGCTTTAATTCAGACAATTGTGGGGCAGCATCAGCTGGTCTCCTTTGCCAAAGTGTGCATCAATGCTATCTTAAGCTAAAGGAAGCAACAAGCCTCCTTTTTTTTGCTTCTTGAGAATTCAACAGTCGACCTTATCATGGCCGCCACACCAAACACTTACGGGGTGAAGGTAAAGTCCATCGATAAGGAGTGAGGAGGGACATTTCGGATGTACCCTGGGCCTTCTAGAAGGCCTAGCGTGACGTCGGTGTATTCAAGCCCTCTGATTGGCTCGTCAGAGAGTTCACTCTCCAGCGCAAGCTGTCTGCATCTGTAGTTAGCTGCACTAACAAAAATATTGTTGTGTTTATTTGATAGCGGTTTGTCAACCTAAAATGACTAAAGGAGAAGATAAAGACGTTTGGTTGCAGATTTATTGCCCAAACAATAGGGGGGGGGGGGGGGGGGGGGGGGGGGGTTGTTTTACTGCAGGCCCTGACTGAAACACTACCTCACGCTACTAGTTAATTTAATGAACTGATTTGAAACGTTTAATTAAAAATGTTTTGCGTAATTAACAGAGTTTTTTTTACTCTTTTACTGGCGCAGCAGCACCTGCAGTATCTCTGGATGCAGCACAATACTGAGTGGATTAATACTAAGACAGAAAAACTTTAAAAAGTTGCGTGATGGCTGATTGAGAAAGTGAAAGTCATTAGCTTTACTTTGAAAAGCCGAATTTAATGACCACAGAAGAAATTCTGCAGCAAAACAGCAGGTTGCCATGTTGGCTGACTGGGATCCAACAAATTGCTAAAACTGGAGGAAAGACGAGGTCAAATATTAATTTCTCCTCTTTCTCTCTTTCCCTGGCTCTCCTGTATTCTCTCTCTGTGTGTGTGTGTGTGTGTGTGTGTGTGTGTGTGTGTGTGTGTGTGTGTGTGTGTGTGTGTGTGTGTGTGTGTGTGTGTGTGTGTGTGTGTGTGTGTGTGTGTGTGTGTGTGTGTGTGTGTGTGTGGGCTTGTGCGGTCTCTCTCTCTCTCTCTCATTGCGTGCTACTTTCTCTCTCCCGTCTCTTGTGTGTGGATATTACAGTATATTATTGCCACTTAGTTCATGTAATCATTTTACAACTTTGTTTCTAGAAATATTCAAATCCTCAAAGTGGTGGACCTGCACTCTAGATGTTAGATGTTAATTAATTATTTAGGTTTTTATTATTTTGCTGATCTTGGAGAGAAACAGCATTCAGGCAAAGCTATAATGACGTTATTAAGATAATCTTTGAATTAGGGTTATATAGTCTAATATAGTGTGTGTTGGGTCAACATTAACTCCATGGTTTTTGCTGAATAAATATCCATTACAAGCTTCAGCCTTCAGTAGAAAAATAATGCAATTAATTGCAATTCATTACAGAAAATTGTGCAATTAATTAGTAAAGTATTTTACTCGATTGACAGCACTATTTATTTGCCATTATATTATTTTCAAGACCGGGAAAAGCTGACGTTTGTCTCCCTCCTCGACCCCCAGAAGTTTCGGGAGAAGCAGCAGCTTTCTTATGCAGCTGCAGCAGGAGAAGAGACGTCAACTTGGATTTTTTTCAGTTGTAAAGGTATTTATTCTGGCTACACGAGTATCTATCTGTGATGCTTTTTATACTACACTTCTGCATGGTAACATGGTTTTTGTAGCCATAAAAACGTTGTTGAGGGTTGGATTGACTCAGACCCGCAGTGAAGGCCACTGTGCCATATACACGCTAAAAATGAACTTTTGGAAACTCTGCTGCTGCACATAAGCACCACAGTAAATGGTTCTTCTGCACATGCTCAGTTTGCCCCCAGAGTGTCACGACTCCTCGTCCACTCTATAATGGGACTTTTATAGTTGAGCGTCACCGGAATAACAATGCAACTTTGTCTTCTCTCCATACAAACCTCTGTGTACTCCCATTAATGTTTAGAGCCCCCACTAGTGGCCTAACATGAAAACTACATTGTTTTCAGTGTTTCTGCACTTATTATAGTGCAAAATATTACATTATAGTATATTACATTACATTAGATTACTTGTTTTGTGTAGCATCAGCAATGTGATGACTGATTCACTACGTTTAGCTGCTTAACATTATTGTTGAGTTGATGGGGCCTACATTGGGTATTTGTACGATTAAGTGTTGTCTCATACAAGACATTACATGTGTTCTACATTTACCTCGAAAAACACCCCTGCACTATTAAAGGAGAGAAAAACAACACAGCTTATTCTTTATCATTTATTCTTTTGGTTCTAAATCAGTCAGGAAGGCTGTTTAATGATGAACAGCTCTTGTACACGTTTTGCACACCCTCACTTTCAACAGTTATTACAGAGAATGTAAAAAGATCAAGCTAAAAGTGAGAGATGGGGACAGAGAGGTCCAGTATGAGAAACCGCCATTTGCTCTGAAAATTACAGTTTAGTTTCTCGGAAAATGAGACCTCCCCTCTTCTTCTCCTCCCCACCACCACCGACGGCTTCGCAACATGTGACAGTGCTGAAAACAAGCTGTGCCAAATTAGGTGGGATCACATCTCGGCCACAAAGAACACAAAAACAGCTTTTCAGATGACTCACCACAAAAAAAAAAAAAAAAAGCGCATAACAAGCTATTGATCCCGGGTCCCAAGTACTGGAACCTGAGGTTTAAAAAAAAAAAAAAACAACTCAAAAAAACCATTCCATTAAAAAGAAATGCTGCAGTTTTTACTGAAGTGTGAGACTCCTGAGATACGTAAGCTGGACAGGGACACATCAGGTTTGGAAGGATGTGCAAATTAAACAGCTTTCACAAACACAAACACTTTTTTTTTTTTTTATGTGTGAATTGATGTTTTCCATGATGATGATGTCAATGCAAGTTTGTACAGTAAGCTAGAATAAATGTGCCTGAATTAATTAACTTTAACTACAAGATATGAAAAATAACAATGATAAAAAAAAAAAAAAAGAAACGTGTCCATATTCAACCAAAGCTAAAGTCCTCCTTGATGGCAACGCCCATGTCTCGCCACCATCAACACATAAAGTCCAGGGAAACGTGAGCCAGTACGAACGGTTTACCAAGGTATTGATTAATCTGCTTCACTTGAAACCATCGAGAAAGGATGTAGTTTGGTCCCAAGTTTAGATGTTGTATTTAACATCAGCATTAAACTGGACCACATTATTAGAAAGAGGCATTTCTAATATTCTGCACTTCAGTTACTGTGAGTCTAAGATGTACAATCAAACATAAAATCAGTAGGGGTTTGTGTGAAATGTGTAAATCAAATGTCACGACACTCAAATGACAAGCTCTGGATTTTAACACAATCAAAGTGATCGATGTGGGGGGGGGGGGGAAAGAAGCCACTTTAATTTACTCATCTTCTGAACCAAATTCACACTGAGTAAATCAATGAAATTTCCAAAAAACCAAGCAATGAATTTCAGGTGAAGATTCCCCGGTTAATTTCTCTGAAAGTCTTGATGTTCACTTGAACTGTAAGCGGTAAACTTTGTCCAGCGAACACAATGATCTGTTTTGTCAACATGTAAGGGGGCTGCTTTAAAAAGACCCTTTCACTCCGCAAGACACTTTGTTTTCATTTATTTCAGTTTCATTTCATACAACGTAAATTTCTGTGTTTGTACTGTAGTTTTTGTTTTGTTTATTAAGTGGTCACAATGATATGTTAGGCCCACACAGACAACAACAGGAAAAGGGTCTCATGTTGAATCCTGTTCACTGCTGTTCTTTTAGCTTGATATTCTCATTTTAGAAAAGTCACATTACCTGATCATTTTAGAACTACACTATTGATTATGATGGAGCATTTTTTTTTTTTTGGTTGTTTTTACAGCATTAAATAAAACCTACAAATGAATTCAAATCATTCCATGATTATTGTGATTTATTGATACTACCTAATACACTAAATAAATAAACAGTATGCATGCTGTTTGATTTTAGAATTTTTTTTCAGGGCAAAGGACGCCCCCTAGTGGTGCCAGTAAATATAAAAAGGGCAACAGAGAACTTGGGTGCAGTAAACAGCATGAGCACAATAGAGACATTCAGGGCAGTGGCTATAGTTAAAAGGTAAGAGGGAACCGTCTAAACCGTGAGAATAAACAGGAGGGAAACGTAAAGACCAGAGGAAGTGTGATACTGTCTAACAGGAGAGGAAGAAATCACACTTCCCCATTGAAAGAACGAGCTTTGTGGCTTCAGTTAAACAGGAGAACAACAACATAGCTGCAGTATATTATACAGTGTCAAGAGCCCCCCCCTAGTGACGATAGGAAACACAAAAACAACAATCACAACATGGAGGTGATTGGAACATGTTTTTGGGCAAACAAATCATGATGGAGGTTATTTTGAATACAGAGCTTCTCCCGGGGGATTGGTTAGGTCCTGCCAACACTTCACAGTACTAATCATAATAAATATTATATGTCAAGTAACTAAAGCTATTTTGCTGTGAAATGGCCTGTTTTGCATTGAAAACCTAACAAAGCCATTTGGTGGCTTATGAAACTGTACGTTCGATGACATTAACTGTGGGAATATAGTTGTTTTTTTTGTTGTAATTGTTGCCCTGACGATAAACATCCTAGCAGAAACACAAGTATTAATTAAGTTGTTGCAAGTTTCCACAGGTTGTGAAAAGCATACGATTCTTTCCAAATTCCGGTCAAGAGAGACTTTTGAACCACGGACTAAGAAATGAGGAAGAAGAAGGAACTCGTGACTATTTGTCAAGTTGACTAAAGTCCACTGGAGCTCCTGAGAGCCGCGCCGCTCTCAGGGTTTGGGATGAAGGGCGACGTGTGAGCAGAGCCCGAGGTTGTTCACCTGAGCTCCGCCGCCAGCTTCTCCATGGCAGCTTTGCGCTCCTCGGCTTTCTGCTGCGATCTGCGCAGGACGTTCCTCAGCTCCTGGAGGTGGTCCAGCGTTCCCACGAGCTCCCCTTTGACCGTCTTCATCTGGCTCTCCAGCATCTGCGTGTGGTGGAGGGAGTTCCTCCGGTGGCGCCGGCTGGAGCGCACCTTCTCCTCCAGGTCCTCCACTGCAGCGGGGGGGACGCAGAAGAAGGGGGGGGGGGGGGAAGAAGTCACAAAGTGCAGTTAAGGCTGGAGCTGTGTTGGGTGTCTGCCGTACTACTCACCCATGTTCTCCTGGTAGTCCATGCTCTCCGGACCGGACTCCGTCTTCTTCTCCATCAAGTTCTTGGTGTGCTGGAGCATCTTTTCCATTTTGACGAGCTCCGTTGCCTTCGTGTCGCTGTCCCGACGGAGTCTCAGCATCTGCTGCTCCCTCTGGGTCAGCTCACGGTCAAACTTGCTCATGTCGACGTGGGTTGTAGCTGTGGCGACCTGGAGCCGAGCGACTGCAACCTCAGCGAGCGAAGACCACGTCTCTGAGACTAATCCCCCGTATCCAGTGAAGATCAGCAGCCGGAACCCCCCTCTGCTTGTGGCAGCACATTGAACAATGGTTGTTTGCTGTTCGGCTTCTCGAGCATTGGCATTTGGCTTTTTATAGAGCATAACCTCAGCACATGGCCGGGAGTCATCTGAAAAGAGCCGTCTCTCAGTTCACACCATTGCAATTCGACAGTCATGAGACTGCTTTCACTAAGCCCTGGAGAAAGACAGAAAATATCCACACTCTACCACATGGTGACCAGCCTCCTTCAGAGCCTTTTCACTTTTTGGGAGAAATTAAAGCTAAACACAGATCGACCCTGACAGTAGATATTTACATTTCACACAATAGAGAGACATCGGGGTCACGTGTTGATATGAAACTATCAAATGTCAATAAAACACATTTTCTGCGACATTATGAAGTGTGTGTGTGTGTGCGTGTGTGTGTGTGTGCGCGTGTGTGCGTGTGCGTGCGTGCGTGTGTCAGAGGCCTGTTTAGATAATACAATGAATAAGGAACTGTTCAACTCCCTGTGAATTTCTATCTCTCTCACACACACACACACACACACACACACACACACACACACACACACACACACACACACACACACACACACACACACCAAACAGCCTCTACTTCCTGACATTGCAAACAATTACCTCGATTATTTCTCACTCCATAGTAGAATTGAACATATCAAATGTGTGAAACTAACATGTGATCACAACAAGAACAAGAAAAACACTTCTTTTAAGAACTGGTTACACAAATAAGCGTGTTTGTAAATGGTTCGGCAGGTTTCAGTTCCAGTAATACTTATTTAGGTCAGGTTTGATTCAATTAATCTACATTTGTTTCTGAAACTTTAGTCTTTTGAAGGTTTTCCGGAAAATCTATCCTCGTCCCATTACTTTTTCTCCTCTTGTGATTACTACAATGAATATGTTTAAGTGTTTCAGCTTTTTTAAACTATGTAGAAAAAAAAGAACTGGTTTTTAGAATACTTAGCAATGTTTTTTTCTTAGTTTCAGACTAGTTTTGTAAATGTTTATATAGTTTTTGGGATCTGGTTTCATAATGAATGAATGAATTCCTTCTCAATTCTACATCTCTTCTATAGAGTTTGATATAAATCAAATTTGGATGTATTTTATCTCATATTTTTTATATCTGTATTTTAGCAACTGTCCAAACTGTTTTAGTATTTATTGATTTTATTTTTTATTTCACCTTGGTTCCAATCAGATTCATGCCACATTTGAGTCTATCATTAGATATATTTAGATGAGTTTTGAACGTGAACATTAGAATAATTTTGAATGTAGCTTTACAGTAATTTCGGATGCAAAAAAGCAGCATTCAGTAGAAAGTCACAAAAGCTCTGGAGCAAAGCCGTCCGTCTCTTTCTCACAACATTTTAATCCGTCCTTCTATTTCATCTCTAACATCTACTTAGATCCATTTCCCTCCTCCCACCTCTTCATGGTTCATCCATCTCTTCTGTTTCTCCCCTTTTATATTGCTCTTATCTGGGGGCTCGTCTCTGTGAGTTGTCTGCTGAGAGATGGACACACCGATCGGCCTGCGACTGTCCAGGTGGCAAAGCAAACGTAATTCATTAAAAAAAAAAAAAAAAAAAATCCAACATGCAGGCTAATTTATGCACATTGCATACCTCGAGCACTGGAAACAGGAGTATTAACCAAAACCGGCAGATGGCTCCTCCGATCCAGGCCTGATTATCATCTCTGCACATGATGCTGTTTATTTCTAGTTGTTGGACAACATGAGTGTGACTGATACATCTGACAGGCTGGAGAACAGGACAAATACAGCATCTGATTACATATATTGTGACCTATGAAGACAATTTGACTATTTAATAGATGTATTACACCCAGAAGTGGCACATCAGAGGAGATTCCCTTTATGAAGAGATCAGTTCTTGTTTCATTTTCCAGGCTTGATTATGCACTGGTCTGAGACTCTTCTATGGTTTTAATCATGCGGGTGTCACAATTTATTTTTTTTTAAATACCATAAGTAAGTTTGTTCTCTTCTTTCTGCTTCAGGCCAGGGCAGAGAAGTCACAGCAGAGAGCAGTTTTTAAAAAAAGTTAAAAGTTAAATTTTTAATTGGAAATCAGCTTGTCACACGCTTGAGTCAAATATTGTGTTATGCTTATGTTGGATATATATCGCTACACCACAAGTCACCACTCCATCACAGGACAAACACACACGCATTTGGACAATTGGTCTGCTTTTGGACGGAAAACTGAAGAACAAGAAGGAAAACCCACAAATGCAGAAGACGTGCAAACTGTTAACAGGAAGGTCTGGAGGCTTTAACCACATAACACTTTAACATTCCTCCTGTGATGGTTGGAACCCACCAGATTGTAGCTGAGAATCATCCCCCAAAAAAACCCCATGAATCTTCAGATTTTCAAGTATCTTTCGCCCTCGAACTGATCTTTAATCAACATTACGATAATACAAATATATGCACAGCACGAGTTACTTTCCCACGACAGCACTGGAAAAACAAACCAACTGGAAAAATGAACGTTCGGCACGTTTGTGCACCAATTTATCAGTCCTTTTCATTGTCGAGCTAATCAGTAGTGACTGATTGCCGTAATCACAAAATTAATGTGCTGCTCCATAATCGTTATTACATAATGAAACTCAATCTCTCATCATCCTGTGTTGCTTTGTGGTTTCTCTTTACTTTTGTAGTGTGACGTGATCTCCCTCCACCACGGGCAGTAAGTCCCAGAGGAGCACCTTTTGTTTTTAAGAGCATACACTGACATATGAAGCAACCCATAAATGAATAAACTAACTAATAAATGAATGAATGAATAACTAAATAAAATCAAGATGTGACATATTTATCTATAGTTCACCTCGAGTATTTTGATAATGTGTCACACTTTGTTGTGCTTCATTTGATAAACAATAAAATGTTAATTTACAGTCTGTTGGTGACATTTTTTTTTAAATCGTATAACAGAAGATGCAAAACTGTTATTTTGAATAAAACATAGTTGTTATTGTTATTGTTTTATACAATTTGAGCAACAATGAGTCAGTTGTCGTTCTGCACGCAAACCTCATGCATATATCATTGATCTGTTTTTCCCCTGATGCACCAGGTCAGAGTCCACACTGGTCACATGGCAGCTGCAGAATTTATTATTGTGTGTTTTGGAATTTTTAAAACCTGAAAAATGTTTTTAGTTTCTCTCAAAATGTAGGTAAAGTTATGTAGTATCACCCTCATCAGTTGAAAACTTCTATGAGCAGCAGCAGTAAAATATATTTTCTTGTAATTCAAGCAATTATTGTTTATATCTATTTATAACTTTATGTGAGACAACAGAGTGCCGTGAAGCATGGAAGCGCTTGTAGTTTGACACCAGCCTCACCATTCTGCTGGCTGCATTCATGGCCACAGAAAATGACAATGTGAGGAAACCAGCTCGTCCAAAATGTATGTTTTTGGCTCCATTTAATTTAATTGTATTGTATTGTATTGTATTTTCTGGATTTTACCAATTTTTCACAAAAAACTATTCACCCATGTTGCATGGAATGTTTCAGGGATGATTTGTCATCAATGATTTGTTGGTGAAGATATGCGCTCTACCGAGTGCACGTTCTCGTTATCTGATACTTTCTCCTGTATGAAATGACCGACGCATCCAAGTTGTTTCAGTGTCATCTCTTTTTAACCATTTCTACGTGATTGATTACCAACCATCATTCAATTTCAAAAAGCAAACATAGGCCTTAATGTGTCTTTGCTAATCACACTCTCACTTCACGTGCTTCATGTTCTGCCTTGTTCCCGTTTTCTTTCTTTGCTGTAGTGTCATGTTTCTAATATTCATGGTTTCAGTTGGTCTCAGGGCTTCACCAGTTCCTCGTTATGTGTGCTATTAAAACCTGTAACATTCCACTCAAGCCATGTTGGTTTCTTTATGTTTTTCTTCTATTCTCTTAAGATTTTTGTTGTAGAGTTTGTCTTTTGCTCACCTTTGTAAAGTCTGGTTCTGTTGCATCAATTATCTGATTAGCTGCTACCTTTTCAACCTGCCATATCAATAACATCTCCTTAACAGCCTCCGTTGGATTTCTTTTTAAATGTAACTCCTTTGTATGATTCCATTTTGTTGTCATCATACTTATTCCCTACTATAATGTAAGACAATAATAATTTATATTAATCCAGGTTAGAGTGACTGTGTAGGGATACATATGAATCTTTACTCAAAAGTATTTTTGTTTGTAGTTGAAGTGGAAATAATCGTGAGGAACACGTGATACTATTGGGACTGTTGGGAAACTAGGAGTTCATACAATACTGGCCATTTTTCAGAGTTTAGAAGCCATGAGATTAAAGACATGTGCACAAGGTGAAAAAGTAATTTTTTTTACACTCTATGGATTGTATGTTTCGTAAACTCATTTGGTTTTCTCATATCAGTCAAACTAAAACATTACTTGTCGTAAAGATGCAGATTCTTCCATTTGAACCGAAGTCCTGCCCCACCTGACTCTGCTCTCGGTGTTCGTGCTTGTTAAACGTCTTTGAAGTCGTCATCAGAGGAACAACGGTGAGATTTATCTGGGTCATCAAGTAATATTTCAGCGTCTCTTTCCAGAGGCTCTCCGTGAGAACATGAGTCATCGCATTTACATAAAGCTCTCCCAAAGCCACGCGCACCATCTGTTGCATAATGTTGAGCCAGAAATGCCACAAATAAAGAACACATTTCTGTTCCATGAACATTTTTTTCGTGTGTGTGTGTGTGTGTGTGTGTGTGTGTGTGTGTGTGTGTGTGTGTGTGTGTGTGTGTGTGTGTGTGTGTGTGTGTGTGTGTGTGTGTGTGTGTGTGTGTGTGTGTGCGTGCGCGCGCGCTCTTCAAGGTCACACACAGTAACAGGACATCTTATTATTCTGAAATGTTTCATTCATTTTCATGCTTTAATGTGTTGTGGACTGTGTGCAGTGGTTCACACCCTCACCTCACAAGTGAGTCATTTGCGGCGTTCCGGGTGTCTGTTTACACGACAACGGTACTCGGACCCACTGAAAATGCAACTTTTTGAAAACATTCCTGGCTCCTTCTCCATGGAGACGGCGGAAACTGCTCATGGACTCCACAGAGGCAGTGAATGGTTCCACAAATGCACCAGTCGGTGGACAACAACAACGTTTGCCTCCAGACTCCCAGTCCATATTGTCCTTGGACTTGGTAGTTTAACAGTCACCTGTACTAATCATCTAAATTGCGCATCTATCCACACAAATGGCCACGTACTCGCCATTGTTAATGTTTACAGCGTATGGTTCTCTACACACGAGTGTGTCGTTTAATTCCAAAATCGTTTTCAGCGGTTTTGCTGCTTCCATGTGAACAGGAATTGTTTTCAAAACATTGCTGTGTAAACACAAAACCTTTTTTGAAGCGGAAACACAAAAACTATGCTTTATTAGAGAATGGTTGTCATCATATATATCGGTTAATGTCATGGAAAATTTCAAATCCCATTTCTCATGAAAGAAAAATTGAGGGAAGTTCCCGAAGGACGGCCCAGTAATGAGAATCTGCAAGAGTTTAAATAAATAAATATGCAACACCTTCAGCGCTTAAGTGTGGACATTTTCTAGAAAATCATACAAGGTCTCAATCGTACCCGTTCTGAATGTCCCTGTCTTTTGCCTTTTTGGTGTCTCTGTGAAGCTGTAATTCAGAAATCTCACCATAAGAGGGAGGACTTGATAAAGTCTGAAGAGTGCGGCTGCTCTTCCTCTGTGCTCCAAAACACAAATATTCCACAGAGGTGAATCATAGTCATTTTTATATTTCTAATTTATGGAGGAACGGTTTCCAATAAAGGTCAACAGTGGAGCTGATTTGTGCTGGTCAGCAGGAGAAAAGCCTCCCGTGTGGGCAGTGTGTTGTGTTTTGATGGATGCAAATGGGAAGATGAGGTAATGAGCAGGAGTGGGCTGGAAGAAGGATTATTGTTGCAAATGAATTGTAAATTTGATTTCGGTACGAAATGCAGACGTTTACCAAAGAGTGGGTTTGATCTAAAAGGTTGTGTGTATAGCGAGAGGCCTCCATTACATTAGATGAGGAACATAATTATCTTTAATGAGTGTAATCAGAACAAAGGAAGAGGGCTATCCATCGGTGGAAGAGCTCATCCGTCTGTCCTCCTCGGCCACTCTCCGTGGCGGCTGTGCCTTCATCGCTGCATCGACAAGGTTGCTGTTTGTTCTTTCACGGAAGCAGAATTTTCCCTGCAAATCCTCCCACTCAAAGTGCCTCAAGGTAATCAGTGTTGCATAATGGCAGGAAATGCTGCACTTTATCTGCATCCAGCAGTTTCGGCAGCTCCTCTAAATACTCTTCTCTGACACTTCACCACCACTCTCTCTGTGGAGCCAATCTTCCCGGCAAAGTGATGCTGCTTTTGTTTCTGTCATCTCTCACGTCGTCTCTGCAAAGAATCCAGCACTGCAGTTATCATAGCGCTGTGCCACATGAATTCTTTATGCTGTTGCTATTAAATCTGCCCTGTTGGACTGCCAAGGCGAATTGCTCTGCTGTGCTTTCACACTCGGGGACAGTTTTGCTTTTCGTGAAACACAATTATGAGAAACTTAAGACTGTTGACTGGCTTGATGGATGTCGATGCCTGAGCTGCACCTGCTAATGTGCCGTGCTACTGAGGGCCCATTAATCCTCAGGTGGTGTGCTCCCTGCAAATGCAGACTCGTATTGTTTCATTAGCAAGATAAATGCAAGAGTCAGATCACATCTTTCATGTTTCTTGGAAATGCTGCACACTTCAGTATTGTGGTTTTCAGCATCATCAGGTGGAATGTAGATGTTTTATAGTATTTCTCAGATGAGAAGAAGAACAAACCGCCGACAGAGGAAGACAGAAAATATCTGCTTGACTGGATGATAAAAGCAAAAAGAGTAAAGGAGTAAACCGACATCAAATGCACAAATAGCGAACATGGTGCCGTGCGTTTGCTGGAGGAACCACAGATCAGGAAAAACAAAGTACCTGTAGGGAGGTATAAAGACAGCTGCACAACAAAGAAAAGGTCCATCCAGAATATGTCCAGGGCTTTGCATGTTCAAACAAGAGCAATCGGAGATCTCTGACGTCTGCCAAAAGTTGACCTGGACTCAGAAACAAAAAACTTTTTTGTTTTTACTTTGACACAAATAAAGAAACGGCAGGGATATATAATGTTATTTTTGTGATCTTGATTTTCTAAACTCACCATCCTCACAAAATGTGAACATTTCATGAAAATCTCTGATGCAGTTTTGACGTAATACTTAAAATCCTATAAAGTGAAATCCTGATCCAGAATCTGGATCTGGCCTAATATCCATCTGTACTGAGAATTCTGACAAAATCCATGCTGTAGTTTTGACGTAATCTTGCTAACAGACATCCAGACAGAAAGATACATATACCACAATGATTTTATTACGTCCTTAGCGGAAGTAATCACACCGCCTACAGGTTTCCTCTATGACTTCATCCCAACAACTCCCCTGTGAGCCCACTGCTCCTAGCATGTGCTGTCAACGGTTGATCAACAAGGATCCTTTTCCAGAATTCACAGGTTATCAGTAAAACAATCAAGAGGAGCCAATATGGGAGAACTCTCTCTTGGGAACATTTTCAATAATCTCCTGAGGTCCGTTTCACGAAGCAGGTTTAAGGATTACCCCAGGTTAATGAACACCGAGTTGAGGGAAATGCAGGGTTTTCCGTTTCACGACGGGAGGTAACTCAAACCAGAGGAAGAGGGGTAACTCAAGCCTGTTTCATGAAGCGGGGTAACGTCAACTCTAGGTCAGCTACCATGGCAACAGATGCTCTAGAACTAACCTGGTCGGGAGCAGGTTTTTGTCAGTGAACACGGAGTTTTGCTCTGGCTCCGCCCCCTTTCCGACGGACACGGGATTTCATTTCCTCATTCAGCGGGGGAGTTTTGACGAAACAGTTCTGCAGTGCCTTATTCCCGAGGCAAATTAGGCGTGAACTGTATTCCCTCAATATGGAATGTGCTTTTGATAATGATCGATTGATGAAGGCGCAGCATTACTTCGCCGAGAATTTAATATTGGCAGACAGATCATCATCAGACCATAGATGTACTGGCATTAGCAGACACCTTCCTTTTTGAGCGGTACCGTTTTACTGCAGAGACCATTATGTACATCCACAGTTTAATCGCTCCGTACATTAGCAACATCACCAGCTGTGCCTTGCCCTGACGTCATAGCAGATATTGTGTGTTGCGCTGCGTTTCCTCGCAAATGGCAGTTTTCTGTACAATATTGGAGACGCAGAGCACCTGAGTAAGGGCACTGTATGCAGCCAATCAGAAAGGTGTGCCTGGCCCGAAAAAGGTTTTTAGCAACTTTTGTTGTTTTCCCTGGAGTAAAACCTTCAAGAGTCATCAAGGAGGAGTTCCACAGGATTGCAGGTGAAGGATGAGATCCATTAAATAAATATTAAATAACATTCTGTTAATGATATTGTGCTGCAATCTTAGAGTGGGATTAGTAATTTTCCTGTCTTTCAGGATTCCCAAATGTGATAGGCTGCATCGATGGAACGCACATCCCCGTCAAAGCTCCTTCACAAAATGAAGCAGATTTTGACAGGGGTTACCATGCCAACCCCGGCTGCTGACCCCTTACCCAGACCCTGAACCAGGCCCCCAACAGAACTTCAACCGGGCTCACTGCAGGACAAGAGCCCGGGTGGAGATGACCATAGGCCTGCTGAAAGCCTGTTTCCAGTGCCTACGTCACCTCAGGGTGACCCTGAGAGGGCCTGTGGTATTATAGTGGCATGTGTTGTCCTTCATAACACCCTGCCCTACATAGAGAGGACCCCGATGATGATGATGAGCCCATTGACTTGTCAGCTATGCAGGACGGCAGAGCTGTCAGAGACACCATATGCCATCATCACTTCAGGGTCTGATCACCACCACCACCACCAAATAAAGACATGATGCACAATTCATTTGTTCTTCTTTATTTCCCACAAATACAAGAGCTAGTTTAGTTAATGTAGTTAGTAGTTAGCAAAGTTCACCTGGGACTGTACACCCACCCTTAACTTGTGCTTCAGTAGTTCCATTTACACATCTGCCTTTCTAATCTGGTGGTCCAACTACTGCATTTCCTTAGCAGTGTTTTCCATCTTCTGGAGCAGGTGGAGTCTATAGATCTGTTTTACAGATAACTGGGAAGACATAAGGAGGACATTCAATTATTACAGTTGGACATAAATTCCACAGAATGAACCTCTGGTGTTTACTGAACATCTGTCTCACTGTGTCAGTCCTTGCAGTGGCTGTTGAGGGACCCTCCTGCTGCTGCCCAGCCAGGCCCTGTTAAAAATAATGTGTCAATACTTCAGTGTAGACAAAATATCACTCTTTATTCCACCACAATGTTTAAGACATGTAAACGGGATGAGAACTATCATACCTCTATAGGCCTTTGTGGATCCTCCTCTGTAAAGGCAGCACACAGGGTTTCCTCGTACTCTTCATTCTACATGAATATGTTTCAGTATATTTAAACTACCATTTTGCAAGATCTTTGGAGTGTTGCCTACTTATAAGGTCTGTTGTGGCATGAGGGGGTCCAGCAGGCAGAGAGCACCATCACAATCTGTTGGGTGACAAAAAAAAGACATGATGGGGAAATAAAGATGAACAGAAATAGGCTTAAAGAGATATATAGGCCTCAGCATTTTATATATTATGAAGGAAGTGGTATCTTGAGGGGTGAGGTCTGAAGAGGAGCTCCTCCAGGGATTCCCTCAGCCACTGGCCTCCCAACATTCTGGCTTAGGGCTCCTCTGCCTCTGTTAAAGGTGGAGGTGCTGGGCCTCCACCCGTTTTACAGGCATCTGCCTTCTTTCTGTTGGCTGAGTAAAGTCTGCGTTAGTTTAGTTACTTGACAGCACATGATATGGGTGAGAAGACATTTATGTGTTTGAAAACAGCATTATGTTGGGAATAAAACACCTCACAGTCAAATGGCCACTTGATATTTACTGTACAATGTCACACATGATCGACATTACGTTAAGAAATGTATTGATTAACAATTAAATTAGCAGCGGTCTTACCCGATTGGACAATGTTTTTATATTTCATTTTCAGCTGCTGCCAAGAGCGCTTCTCCCCCGCGGAATTGCACCTAAAAGAAATAAATTAATAAGCTACCATCAAGCAGTATTCCCTTGCAATGATGTTGCGATGACAAAGACGTTTACTTACGCATTCACTTGAGCAGCAATCTTCTTCCACGCCGCCTCCCTCTCTTTAGCAGCCGCTGCGCTGTTGCATTTTTTATTTTTATTTTTTTAATATGTTCATATTCGCCATATGATCGGATCAATACTTCCTGCTCCACTGGCGTAAAAAAAAACTCCACCCTCCGCTTCTCAGTTGTCATGGTGATTCGTTGAATCGGGGCTCCATTGATGCGGTCTTTTTAGAGTCGTGGTGCACGCCCTTAACTCCAGGTGAAACTACTCTGAGTTCATCAAACTGGTCAAAATCCGGCATCGTGAAACCGAAAACTCCGCGTTTTCTGTCTCAGTGTAACTCAACTCAGAGCTCGGTGTTAAGCTCATGGCTTCTTAAAACTGCTTCGTGAAACGGACCTCTGGACACCATGATGAGGAGGAGTTGCACTACTCCAGCCCAGATATCTCAAATCTATGGACATCTATCTTACAGGACGTGGCAGGAATAGAACGAAGTCCCTTGACACTGGAAGTCCTTGTGTTGACTGGATACTCATATTATTATGCATCTATATAATCTGTGTAGTAATATGAAGGAATCTCACTTCTGCTTCCCCAAAGTCTTCTGAGTTCAATGCAGACCTTTAAAGTCAACATAGGCCAATGTAGGCTTAGTACAACAACAATACGTTTTCATGTGAAACATAAGCAAAGTTTTAGTATCAACAACAAGGACATCCACTGTTCATTTACATTCCCCACTGAGGTGCGAGCCTTTTCCCAGAGGACCACCTCATGAGAGCTGCCTTATCGTCCACTGAGACTCCCATCAGTCTGCCCCCAAACACTTTTTGGCTTTTGTCTGTTGTTTTAATTTATTTTCTCTTTTTTTCAACCGGGAATGCATTAAAATTCTCCGCTGAAGTCCCTTAAGCTTTGCTCTCAGAGGCTGCCATAACTTGTGTAGGTTGTGTCCTTGAAGCAATCTTATCGCTCAGAATACATAATTCTCATATCACCGTCACCTCAGTCAGACAAACACTCACCACAGTCATTCTGACCTCCGACAGGATGGGAAGTATCCTGGTTATGTTGTGTGTGTTCACACTCAAACCAATATTAAATTGACAAGTAAGTATGACAAGTTAACGTTTGTGTACATTAGTTCATTTAAATCCTAATGGCAGCAACAGGAGCTAAAGAAAATGCAAGAACGTACGTGTGGAGTCCCTACTTCTTATGAATACAAAGCTTTGTTGTCAATTGTGCTGTACAGAAAAGACACACGGTGGAATCGAAATTTCATCTCGCCTGCCCTCCTGCAGTGTAGCCAGATAACCAGGGCCGCCCCTGGCCAAGTGGGGGCCCTAAGCAGGATTTTATTTTGGGGCCCCCCTTCCAATAACATCATCATCATCATCATCATCATCATAAATTACAATTACTAACGAATCAAATGAACAGCCTCTATCAACAGTGGAACAATAACTTTACAGATGCACATGTCTGAAAAAACTTTGTGGCAAAAACAGTTTATGCCACAATGTTTTTTCTTTTTTATTTCAACAACATCCCCACCTTCAAGTGAACCACGAGCCTCTTCTTGTTTGGACTTTTTCTTTCTTTTGCTAGCTCCCCAATCGTATTGACGTTTGGAAGCCGTCTCTCTCTCTCTCTCTCTCTCTCTCTCTCTCTCTCTCTCTCTCTCTCTACTCTCTACCTGTAAACAACCGCCTGCCGGCCCATCTGACCACTGATTGGTCAGATGGTGACGCTTCGCGCTTTCAATCATTGCGCTTTCAATCATCTCTTTTTTATTCTCTCTCTCCTGTCTCGGGCTGACTTGGTGGCGGTTCTCTCCACGCGCCTCTCGGCAAAATGCACGCGCATCCTTTGCGCATTTGCAGAGAATGATGATACTTTATTGATCCCGAGGGAAATTCAATTCACTTGCGCAAAATGGGGCCCCCCATGGATCGCGGGGCCCTACGCACAGCGCATGTTCTGCGTGTAGGGAGGGGCGGGCCTGGATATAACACACAGAATAGACAACAACATAAGAAAACAGTGCAAAAAATATTTCAGAATAGATGGGCAATATACAACAGAATATACCCCTGAATGTGGAATATATAAAACAATATATCCTGAAATGTGCAATATACAATTCATTACCTAAAGCTGCAAGCAGCGTTGAACAGGTCCTTGCACCCTCTCTGGTCAGCGATTGGACGCACGTCCTCCAGGTGGCGCTGCGTCCGACGGTGTATTTCGGCGTTTGGGCGTGATGAGGGATCATGATCACGATCCTGACTTTGAACACGGATGAAGGGATGAAGACACACAAAGCTGGTTTGTTCTAACTATTACTTGAAAGAAGTGTTGTTAACAGTGATAATAATTTATTATCCTGGGCTTTTTTATGAATGGAACCTGAAGTGGACTTTCCAGTTTGATTGACTGCTGTTGTTTTATGGTTTTCAAATATCTCAAAGTACTTTTTACTGGTGTCAATGGCTGTTTACAATAGTCTCAAGTTTGTTAAATGAGAGATGAATATGATCAGGAAATAGTTTAATTTACCCTTTTGAAAGATGTAAATTGCATTTTAAAAAAAACATGTTTGAACAATTGTATAGTGTTATGTAATTATAGTTCAAGAGCCCCGACCTCTCCCCCTTGAACTGCAACCTTATCGTGGTGGGGGAGTTTGAGCACCCGAATGACCCTCGGAGCTATGTTGCCGGGGGGCTTGCCCCCCCAGTAGGGTCTCCCAAGGCAAACAGGTCCGAGGCGACGGGTCAGACTAAAAGCAGTTCACAAGACCCCATGGACACACTCACGAGGAAAAAGGTGACGTCGCCCGGTTTGGCGCAGCCGGGGCCACACCCTGGAGCCAGTCCCGGGGTGGAGGCTCGCACGCGAGCGCCTGGTGGCCGCGTTCTTGCCCGCGGGACTCGGCCGGGCTCAGCCCGAAGGGACGACGCGGGCCCCTCTTCCTCATCCTCCTGTGGACCCACCACCCACAGAGGCTGCCGTAGGGGTCGGGTGCAATGTGGATTGGGTGGCAGTCGACGGCAGGGGCCTCGACGACCCGATCCCCGGACACGGACTCTGGCTTTTGGGACATGGAATGTGACCTCGCTGGGGGGGAAGGAGCCCGAGCTTGTGAGGGAGGTTGAGAGATACCGGCTAGATATAGTCGGGCTCACCTCCACTCACAGCTTGGACTCTGGAACCCAGCTCCTCGACAGGGGCTGGATACTCCACTTCTCTGGAGTTGCCAGCGGTGTAAGGCGGCGGGCTGGAGTGGGCTTGCTTATTGCCCCACAGCTCAGCCGCCATGTGTTGGAGTTCATCCCGGTGAACGAGAGGGTTGCGTCCCTACGCCTACAAGTAGGGGACAGGTCTCTGACTGTTGTTTCGGCCTATGCACCGAACAGCAGTTCAGAGTACCCAACCTTCTTGGAGTCCCTGGGAGGGGTGCTGGATAGTGCTCCAACTGGGGACTCCATTGTTCTCCTGGGGGACTTCAACGCCCACGTGGGCAATGACAGCGAGACTTGGAAGGGGGTGATTGGGAGGAACGGCCTCCCCGATCTGAACCCGAGTGGTGTTCTGTTATTGGACTTCTGTGCCAGTCACAGCTTGTCCATAACGAACACCATGTTCGAGCACAGGGGTGTCCATAAGTGCACATGGCACCAGGACACCCTAGGCCGGAGGTCAATGATAGACTTTGTGGTCGTGTCATCTGATCTCTGGCTGCGTGTCTTGGACACTCGGGTAAAGAGAGGGGCAGAGCTGTCAACTGATCACCACCTGGTGGTGAGTTGGATGCGCTGGACTGGGAGGAGGCCGGATAGACTCGGCAGGCCCAAACGTGTTGTGAGGGTCTGCTGGGAACATCTGGCCGAGCCTTCCGTCCGCGCAGCCTTCAACTCCCACCTCCGGGAGAGCTTCTCACAGATCCCGAGGGAGGTTGGAGACATTGAGTCCGAGTGGACCATGTTCTCAACTTCCATTGTCGAAGCTGCGGCTCGGAATTGTGGCCGCAGGGTCTCTGGCGCCTGTCGTGGCGGCAATCCCCGAACCCGGTGGTGGACACCGGAAGTAAGGGATGCCGTCAAGCTGAAGAAGGAGTCCTACCGGGCACTGTTAGCTCATAGGACTCCCGAGGCAATCGACAGGTACCGGCAGGCCAAGCGAGCCGCAGCCCGGGCTGTGGTGGAGGCAAAAACTCGGGTCTGGGAGGAGTTCGGAGAGGCCATGGAGGAGGACTTTCGGTCGGCCTCGAGGAAATTCTGGCAAACCGTCCGGCGCCTCAGGCGGGGGAAGCAGTTCTCCACCAACACTGTTTACAGTGGAAGTGGGGAGCTGTTGACCTCAACTGGGGACATTGTTGGGCGGTGGAAGGAATACTTCGAGGACCTCCTCAATCCCACCACCACGTCTTCCATTGAGGAAGCAGAGACTGGGTTCTCAGAGGTGGACTCGTCCATTTCCCAAGCTGAAGTCACCGAGGTTGTTGTGAAGCTCCTCGGTGGCAAGGCACCGGGAGTGGATGAGATTCGCCCAGAGTTCCTTAAGTCTCTGGATGTGCAGGGACTGTCGTGGCTGACTCGTCTCTGCAACATCGCGTGGCGGGCGGGGACAGTACCTCTGGACTGGCAGACCGGGGTGGTGGTCCCTCTCTTTAAGAAAGGGGATCGGAGGGTGTGTTCCAACTACAGAGGGATCACACTCCTCAGCCTCCCCGGGAAAGTCTATTCCAGGGTACTGGAGAGGAGGGTCCGGCCGTTAGTCGAACCTCGGATCCAAGAGGAACAATGCGGTTTTCGTCCTGGTCGTGGAACACTGGACCAGCTCTATACCCTCCACCAGGTGCTTGAGGGTTCGTGGGAGTTCGCCCAACCAGTCCACATGTGTTTTGTGGATCTGGAGAAGGCGTTCGACCGCGTCCCCCGAGATGTCCTGTGGGGGGTGCTCCGGGAGTACGGAGTCCGGGGTCCCTTGTTGAGGGCTGTTCGGTCCTTGTATTCCCGGAGCAGGAGTCTGGTTCGCATTGCCGGCAGTAAGTCGGACCTGTTTCCTGTGCACGTTGGCCTCCGGCAGGGGTGTCCTTTGTCACCGGTTCTGTTCATCATATATATGGACAGAATTTCTAGGCACAGCCGGGGGCCAGAGGGGGTCCGGTTTGGGGACCACAGAATCTCATCTCTGCTATTTGCGGATGATGTGGTTCTGTTGGCCCCATCAAGCCTGGATCTCCAGCGTGCACTGACACGGTTCGCAGCCGAGTGTGAAGCAGCTGGGATGAGGATCAGCACCTCTAAATCCGAGGCCATGGTTCTCGACCGGAAAAAGGTGGCTTGCCCCCTCCAGGTCGGTGGAGTGCCCTTGTCCCAAGTGGAGGAGTTTAAGTATCTTGGGGTCTTGTTCACGAGTGGGGGAAAGATGGAGCGTGAGATCGACAGGCGGATCGGTGCAGCGTCTGCAGTCATGCGGACGTTGTATCGGTCCGTCGTGGTGAAGAAGGAGCTGAGCCAAAAAGCGAAGCTCTCGATTTACCGGTCGATCTTCGTTCCTACCCTCACCTATGGTCATGAACTATGGGTCATGACCGAAAGAACGAGATCTCGGATACAAGCGGCTGAAATGAGCTTCCTCCGTAGGGTGGCTGGGCGTACCCTTAGAGATAGGGTGAGGAGCTCAGTCACCAGGGAGGAGCTCGGAGTAGAGCCGCTGCTCCTCCACATCGAGAGGAGCCAGCTGAGGTGGCTCGGGCATCTATTTCGGATGCCCCCCGGACGCCTCCCGAGGGAGGTGTTTCGGGCATGTCCCTCCGGTAGGAGGCCTCGGGGCAGACCCAGGACACGCTGGAGGGACTATGTCTCTCGGCTGGCCTGGGAATGCCTTGGGGTGCCACCGGAGGAGCTGGAGGAAGTGTCTGGGGCGAGGGAAGTCTGGGCAACTCTACTCAGACTGCTGCCTCCGCGACCCGGCCCCGGATAAAGCGGTAGCCAATGGATGGATGGATGGATGGAGCCCCGACCTGTTTAGTTTGATCACTAAACACCTTAGAAGGTTGTTCATCAAGCAAAAATGATGGGAAAGTAGATGAAAAAACATCTTCAGTAAAAGTTGAAGCAACGACTCTTCGCAGAAATAAAGGCGAGGCCAAACCAGAAACTAAAGCACATCCACTGTTGTAGACTTACAAGTTGTATTTGTGCTGTAAAGTGTCAAAAATCATCACGGTCAAACAATAAAAATAGAGAAAATAATAACGCCACTCATTGCATGGTAATAAAAAAAAAAGAAAATGATAGAACAGTCTGAATTATTTTCATTTTTATTTGAAAATAACATACATTTTGGAATAAACGTTATTTTCATTTATCATGTCTCCACCACTTTAGAGACATGACAACACATCGTCAGTGCACGCCGACACACAGAGACCAGCCAGTATGAAATCACACCCCAACATGTAGGAGTAGACACACTTACCCTCTTCCCCACTTCCACATTCACAATCGCGCTCTCTTTGACGCCGAGCTCAGCCTTCACAGTCGCCCTCTGCTCTTTGAAGAAGAGCATGGGGGCGTTTGGCGGCTCCTTCATGTGCAGCTGGTCGTCATTGTGCCGGATGTCACGCCTTTTGTTTTCTGCAGGCACCAAAAAAAAAAAAAAATGGTAAGAGCAAGCATTCAGGAAGATTCCGAAAATAAATCAACACGGTATAGGATGTGTGGCGCTACATCGAAACATGCAATACACACTCAGCTCAATGTAAGGATTTTCACGTAGGTTATAAAGACACAGCTACAAGCTCATTTCGAGCCCAAACTGGACGGGGTTCCTCTGAACCCTCCTGGGAGGAGCAGCAGCTTTCAGAGGATTCAGCAGTTGTTCATTCAGAAAACCAAACAGGTTGCAGATTGGTGGGTGGCGCTCCTCTCGGGAACAACGACGCACTATAGACAAAAAACTATGTTAAATTCACAAGTTCCACATGTTGAGTTCAACACCAGTAGACACCAGGGCCACACACACACACACACACACACACACACACACACACACACACACACACACACACACACACACACACACACACACACACACACACACACACACACACACACAATGAGGCGATATCTAAAGACTGATTCAGGAGGAGAGGTTCATTTTTGTGGAATGATTAAAGGGTTAAATGGTCCCTTGTGTTAAATTCTGTGTAATTTGGCTCAAATGTGTCAATCACAATAACCAGCGATAGCATTGTATATGTTCAGTACTTTGGAAATAGTGTGAGGGAGTCATGATGAGCTGGTTTACAAAGACTGATCAACACAGTCCTTAGTAGACATTTAATTCATATTTAATCAGCTGAAAAATCAAACCCTGTACTACATCTTTCTTCTTGTTCCAGTCACTGAATGTCTTATCTTCTTCTTCTTCTTCTTTTGGGTTCAACGACAGTTTACATCCATAAGGTTGCAGTAGCGCCATCTGCTGGTTCTATCTACCTACATTGTTTACCCACCGCCCTCTTCGTCCCTGATGACTGTTTCCCCCCCCTCTCTCTCTCTCAGCAGTTTTTTTGTCCATGATGACTGTTTCCATGTGAGGCTGGTGGAGCTGAGGGTGGAGAGCCTGAGAGAGCCACACGGGAGGAGCACAGAGAGGAATGGCAGGCGAAGGAAAAGAAGACACTGTCCACACTGCAACCAGAGTAGCAGAGTCAGTCCGAGATGAAGATGAGGAAATCACAGTCGACGACGAAGTGTGTAAACTGTCCACTAAAACAAAGAACCCAGAAAACAAAGTGACTAGTTACCAAGCGCTCAACAGGTTAAAGAAAAATCCAGAGGTCCAACCCTCACAGGCAGAGAGTGCCTTGTCCGACACTCAGGACAGTGACGGTGAGAATACTCACATGGACACACAGAATCTCTACTCCTTCATTAGGATCCAGTCATTTTTTACAAGTCACCAAAGGCATGAGACAGATCAAACTTGAGGGTTTTTTTCCAGATCCAACGCTGTTTTAAGACTCTGTAAAACTCTTCATGTCAGATCGTAACAGCCAGCCCACTTCCACTGATCAGGAAGTCTTCCGACTCCAAAAATCTGTTGCCAAAAGTGCAACTAGGAGTCGTCCAAAATGATTAGTTTCTCTCTGTGTTTCTTCCTCCTCTGTGGTTTCCTCTCTGTGATGTTCACATGTAGCTACATCTTCGCCATGAGTCAGATTCAACTGGGCTCTTTAAACCTTCATGGCACCAGCGAGGACGCAAAATGGGCTGCTGTCTTCAGCTTGTGTAATCTAAAAACACTGGTTTTCCTGCAGGAGACCCACAGCCCAGCTGAGAATGAGGCTGGTTGGAGGAAGGAATTGGGACGGGGAACTGTTTCTGAGCCATAAGAGCAGCAACAGTGCTGGGGTTGACATTTTAGTTTCCAGACTTTCTACCTATTTCTTGTTCTTCTGAGGAAATAGTTGAGGGTCGCCTGCTAAAGATCCTGGCTCAATTTGAAAACAAAAAGCTTTTGTTAATGTTCATGCTCCAACGGGAGGTACAGAGAGGATGATTGTTTTAGATATTGTAAACAATGTTGTAAAGAACTGTTGTCACGGTAGTTACTTGTTTTTAGATGGTGGTTTTAACTGCACTGGATCGAAACGACACTGAACCACATCCACCCTCGAATCGGAAACTTGTCAGACTCATAGAGGAGAATGATCCGTGTGACACCTGGAGGCTGTTTCATGCTACCCAACGTCACTCAGTAGACCTGGGTGCACACCAATGACAACTCTTTATCCTGAGCCAGACTGGATGGTTTTTACTGTCTGAAACGTCAAAGTAATGTGATGTGCATCCAGTTGTTATATATCCAGGCCCGCCCCTCCCTACACGCAGAACATGCGCTGTGCGTAGGGCCCCGCGATCCATGGGGGGCCCCATTTTGCGCAAGTGAATTGAATTTCCCTCGGGATCAATAAAGTATCATCATTCTCTGCAAATGCGCAAAGGATGGGTGTGCATTTTGCCGAGAGGCGCGTAGAACACCGCCACCAAGTCAGCCCGAGGCAGGAGAGAGAGAGAGAGAGAGAGAGAGAGCGAGAGAGAGAGCGAGAGAGAAAAAGAGACGCAATGATTGAAAGCGCGAAGCGTCACCATCTGACCAATCAGCGGTCAGATGGGCCGGCAGGCAGTTGTTTACAGGTAGAGAGTAGAGAGAGAGAGTATAGAGAGAGAGAGAGAGAGAGAGAGAGAGAGAGAGAGAGAGAGAGAGAGAGAGAGACAGAGAGCTTCCAAACATCAATACGATTGGGGAGCTAGCAAAAGAAAGAAAAAGTCCAAACAAGAAGAGGCTCGTGCTTCACTTGAAGGTGGGATGTTGTTGAAATAAAAAATAAAAAACATTGTGGCACAAACTGTTTATGCCACAAAGTTTTTTTTTCCTCCTCCTGCACCTCCTCCCAACTCCTCCTCCTCCTCTCAACTCCTCCTCCTCCTCCTGCATCTCCTCTCAACTCCTCCTGCACCTCCTCCCAACTCCTCCTCCTCTCAACTCCTCCTCCTCCTCCTGCATCTCCTCTCAACTCCTCCTGCATCTCCTCTCAACTCCTCCTCCTCCTCCACCTCCTCCCAACTCCCCCTCCTCTCAACTCCTCCTCCTCCTCCCAACTCCACCTCCTCTCAACTCCTGCATCTCCTCTCAACTCCTCCTCCTCCTCCTCCACCTCCTCCCAACTCCACTCCCAAACAAAGTTTTTTCAGACGTGTGCATCTGTAAAGTTATTGTTCCACTGTTGATAGAGGCTGTTCATTTGATTCGTTAGTAATTGTAATTTATTATTCTTCTTCTTTTTCTTTTTCTTCTTCTTCTTCTTCTTCTTCTTCTTCTTCTTCTTCTTCTTCTTCTTCTTCTTCTTCTTCTTCTTCTTCTTCTTCTTCTTCTTCTTCTTATTATTATTATTATTATTATTATTATTATTATTATTATTATTATTATTATGTTATTGGAAGGGGGGCCCCAAAATAAAATCCTGCTTAGGGCCCCCACTTGGCCAGGGGCAGCCCTGGGGATATCTGATCACTCTCTAGTGCAGTGTTGTGTTTTTATTAAAGAAATAAAGTGCAATAGTGCTTTCTGGCATTTTAACACAACTTTTCTTACTGACAATGTTTTTAGGAATGCTAGTTTAGTTTAGTTCTGGACGAGCTGCTCAGAGGATAAATCTGATTGAAGTTCTTTACAGCAGTGGTGGGACATCGGGACGGTTAAACTCAAACACCTGTGCCTTCAGTACGCTCTCAGTGTAACAAGAGACAAGTGTAGATCTATGAAAGTTCTGGAGACTTTCAGGAGAAGGAGAGCGCATTACAGGTTTTTTTTTTCTGATTGTTAAGACGCATTGGTCGAAACTGAAGCGACATGTTCAAAACTAACACGGTCTGTAAACTGTGTCACTTTTCATTGCTTTCAGACGAAATGCATTGAGTGACCAGAGTCACCGAAATGGATGAAGTCTGTCCTCATTCACTAGTTCACACCTGCAAAACACTATGCTTTCACGGCACATTTTTAAATGCTAACACATTTTGTTCAAAACAGTTCAAAACAAAATTAAAACACAGAGAAATGTATCGAAAATGATATCAAAATATTGACAATAACAATAAATATGACAACAAAAATGCAATTCTAAACAGCTGATGGTAGTTTTCAGCTGAAAACTGATTCAGATGATCTGCGTTTGTCCTCATTAGAAAGTATATACAAAAGGAGTAGCTTCTGATTCTTTTTCCTGTTTACAGTAAGCACACGACCACTTCGCCTTGCTGGATGTAATGAATGCAGATTGTGGAGATATTTCTCCCGAAGCCTGCCAGGGATGGACCAGGGATGTCTGATGACATCAGACAAGAAGATTGTTCCCCAAGGTGCCAGAGAAGATATAAGATGTGACATCTATTACAATCTATGTTTACGTGTTGTTGTTTTTTAGTTTGACCTCTTTTTAGTTTTTTCTCTTACTGTAATTTGTATTATACCCCTGGAATTCTGAGATTCTGCATTATTCTGTTTGCATAATATGTATTTGTTGTATGGTCCTGAAGTACTTATGCAAAAGCATAAATGTTCTTGAATAAATCCCTGCATTTTGGGGTGTGAGTTTAACTGTTGGGCTGCACTGCATGATGGAAATGCAGACTGTGTTAAGAGTTTTGAACATGTCGCTTCAGTTTCGATCAATGTGTCTCAGCAATCGGAAAAAAACCCCACTGTAAAGTTCTCATAAGTATCCCCCCTCTCTGTCCTATCATTTCTCTCTCTACCTCTCTCTACACCTCTCTTTACCTCTCGCTCTACCCCTCTCTCTACCTCTCTCTACACCTCTCTCTACCTCTCTCTCTACCTCTCTCTACACCTCTCTCTTCCCTATATCTACCCGGACCAGGGTCTGTTTCTCAAGGTTTGTATCTCCCCACCCACTCTATCTCTCTGTCTTCCCTCTCCTCTCCTCTCCTCTCCTCTCCTCTCCTCTCCTCTATCCTCTCACCCCAACCGGTCAGCAAAATGCCACCACCTCTGAGTTTGGTTTCTGCAAAGGTTTCTTCCTGTTCGAGGGAGTTTTTCTTTCCACAGTCGCAAATGTGACTGCTTGCTCATGTGGATCCATTGGGTTTTTCTCTTTTCTCTGTTAAAAGCACCAACGATTGACTGTGTTGTATTTGGTGCTATATACACAAAGTTGAATTGAATTGAATTGAATTGAATTGAATTGAATTGAATTGAATTGAATTGAATTGAATTGAATTGAATTGAATTGAATTGAATTGGATTGAATTGGATTGAATTGGATTGAATTGAACGTTTAAAAAAGCGTCTCTTTCTGATCTGTTGGGTTTCACTGCTCAAGGTGCTCTGCTCCGCTCCTGTTTCCAGAAAGTGGCCCAGATGGACGCTACCCCTCACTTCTTCTTTGGTCTTCAGTGCAGGAATGGACAGAGGCAACTGATTCACAGTCTGAGGTCTGACACTGGGCAGCTGCTGCAGCAGCTCTTCACCTCGGAGCTCCAGCACAGGCCAGAGTTTGCGGAGGCGTTTCACAAGGGCCTGCCCAGCGTTCCTCGTGACTGTCATACAGACCTGGAGGCTCCATTCATGGCAGAGGAACTTCACACTGCACTGCAGAGTCTCATCAGTGGTGAGGCTCCAGGTATGGACAATCTGCCTGTTGAGTTCTACAAAATCATCTGGGACGATCTTCTCCTGGTTCTCAGCAAACATCTCAGCAAAGGACAGTTCCCTCTGAGCTGCAGGAGGGCAGTGATCACTCTGCTGCTTGACAAGGGAGACCTGTGGCGTCCAGTGGGGTCCAATGGCCCTGCTCTGCACTGACAACAAACTGCTGAAAACTGCTGTCCAAAGTGCCACAAGGCTGAGAAAGGTGATCATCGTTTAAGTTATCGGCCTATGCGGACAACAATGTTTTGAATTTAAAAAATACATTTTTAACTTATTGTTTTGAATGATAAGTATTAGTAGTAGTAGTAGTAGTAGTAGTAGTAGTAGTAGTAGTAGTAGTAGTAGCATTATTATTATCATTATTATCATCATTATTATTATCATTATCATTATTATTGTCATTATTATTACTTACATTCCAATATGCTCTGGCTCAGACAATAAATATACCCCTGAATTTGCAATATATAATACAATATACCTTTAAAATTCACAATATCCAATACACTATACATTATACCTCTGAAATGTGCAATAAATAATACAATATGCCCCTGAATGTGCAATATATAATACATTATACTCCTGAAAATGCTTTTTCCTCAGTAGTTTTTCTTTTTTTAAGAATTAAATACAATTTTTAAGGAAACAAAATCGTAACTGGAGAGCAACACTAATGAATCCCTTCACTAATGTTTCTCACTTAGCATGTTGTAATGGAGATTAATTAAAATAATAAAGTATGCCTTTAGTATTACAACACTAGCTGTCCACAGCCATTGAAAACAATAATTTATAATGTGATTAGTGACACTGAACTTCGGTGGGGTACAGTGTGGTTTAAACTCTGAGTGGTGTACACTCATACTTTGAAAACCCCTGCCTTGCCATTTTGTTATTGAATGGACAAAACAAAAAAAGATAATTAATTGATTGTATTTATGGTCAAAGCATGTATATAGGTTGTGGTTTGCAAGGTTGTGGCCTTGCATCTCTTTCTGTGTGGAGTTTGCATGTCTCTTGGCTTTTCACCAGGCTAAACACTGCTCCTGCTTAATTCGTTGCCATTTTATTGCATTCTTGTTTTCTATTGGGGTTTTTTTTACTGATTGCACCTCATGTTTTTCGATTTTTTTTGTGTGGCTATTTACAGTATATGCATGTATCTATAGTTCAGCTGTGGTTGTATTTAAAATGCTCTAAAAAATAAAGTTGCTGTGTTTGCTCTGTCCAGTTCCAGTACCTTCACCTGCTGTTACTGGGACTGACTCCTGAATGAAACGAGAATAGAATATCTTCATTGTCACTGTAAGTTCAGCGAGCAATTAGATCAGTGTTGGAAATCTTAAAACTTATTGGTGCATTGGATAGAAAGTGAAACATTTATAAGAGTCATTCAGAGTAATGAAGTCAGAAGGGGGGGGGGGGGGGGGTGCAACATGTTCGTGCAATAAAAATTATTGTGTAAAATTGTAAATTTGGTGGTTCGGTAGATGCATTTCTGCTAAAGTTAAAAAATAAATAAATAAATAGGCAGAAGCACTGCGTTCCACTTGTTTTGCTCTTTGCATAGACATAAGAGGTTAAAAGCGGTCGCCATCCTCCCTCTGTTATTGGTCCAAACGCCCCCGGGACGCGCTCGTGGCTCCGGCGCGAGTCTGACTCCGCCGCAGTTCTGTCTGCTGCCTCGCCGCGTCCGCGCGCACATCCCCGGACTGTCCTCGCCGACCACCGTCCGCCCGCCGCCCGGAGGACTCCCGGAGCGTCTCCAGGCTCGGCTCCCGGTAGGCGTTGCCTCGAACGTGAAGCCGGGTTTTTTTTTTCTTCTTCTTCTTCTTCTTCTTCTTCTTCTCTTTTTTCCCCCCCCTCCTCCATCCTTTCGGCAGCCGTCAGTGAGATGTTCTGCTCCTGCCATGGCCAGAGCGCTGTTTCCATGGGGGGTCCTCAGAAAGCCTCTGTACGTCCAGGTAAGCTTCTGGGAAATCCCTCTTCTCTCTGAGTGCAATTAGACTCCGGCGCGGCGCGGCGCGGCGCGGCGTGGCCGCTGTCACCGAGGCTCGTCCAACGTCACGTTTCCGTCGTCACACGCTGCTGGGTCGCGTGCGGATTGCTGGTCCTTTGCAAGAATGCGGGGTTTTTTTTTCTTCTTTTTTTTTTCTTCCCCAACGGAATGAGAGAGAAAGTCACTTGATGCTCGACAGGGTTTCATCCTCGACATCCCTGTTGCTTTAGCAACCGCTTCCATCATGCCTCCCGCCGCTCGTGCAGCCGCACATCGAAAAGTTTAACATCAGCACACATCGCTGCTGCTGCTCATACATAGTCTGTACATGTCAGGGCATGTGTGCAAACTCTGGGCTGCTTTACTTCTTGGAACTGTAAATGAAAAATACATGTATGTTTCACATACAAGAAAAAAAATTCTGTATAATTTCGTTGCAAGTTTGTGCTGGATGACATAAACATTCACCGCAGATTGTTGCTGTTTTTCATCCGATAAAATGCAATAGAATAGAAATACTTTATTAATCCCAGAGGGAAATTCTTTAATTATACCAATGGCTGCCACATGTAAGGTGCACTATCCATTCAGTGGGAGGGGCGTCTTGCTCAAGGACACTTCAAGAATGAATGGGGAATCGAACCTGCATTCATCCGATTGAAGCATCAGACCAGCATGAAGCAGCGTCGATCGGCAAAAATCACAATAAACCAGCTCCAGATGAGCAAAGAGGATAAACCAGCATATGAATGAAAAAGATTGTGATCAATGTTGAGTGTTTGTGTGTTTTTAACTTCCGATCACCTTCAGGGAAACTTTGGGAAAAACAACAAGTAACACTCTGATGTGAGTGAAATGAGTTTAGAATAATTCACAAGTAGAAGAGAACTGGTGGGGAAGCCCCTCAAGGACACGTCGAGGTGTCGGGAACCCACATGCAGACTCAAGTCACAAACACACAGTCAACTTCACCTGAAGCGAAGCGACGAGGGCTTTTATTCCTCTAATCTGAGACGCTCAGCTGAAGTCCTTTGTTGCCCTGATTTTTTTTTGGGGGGGGGGGGGGGGGGGGGGACAGTTGTGTCTCAGCTGCTGCCGCTCGCTCACTTCTTCCTGCCTGTGCAGAGACCAAATCCTGTCAAGTGCGGTAAAGGAAGGAAGAGAGACGGCTGGTCCCGAGGGACGGCCGTCAGCGCCGTTCGGTTTTCTAGGCCACCGCAGCCTTCGAGTGACAGCCGAAGAAGTATCATTTACTGATCCTCGAAGAGAGAGGCCGTTTCGTCTGAACCCACCCTCCCTCTAAAAATAAATAAATAAGTGAAACCTGTTTATGTTGTATTTTTAGCTTCACATTTTGCAGTGAACTGTGTCAAACCAGAAGGTCTCAAACTGTTTCCACATGAAGCCGTGTCCAGTGGGGTCAATGCTGCACACGCAGTCTCCACACAGACACCATGAGCAGCCTGCTGTCGGTCAAACTCCACAACCAGGAAGAAATGAGCCTGAGGCGTGTCTGGAGTCAACATGGACCTTCATCTGAAGGAAAGTGACAATTGATCGTTCTTGCGTTTTCATTTCAGAAATGTCTGTTTACACAGAAGCGGATGAAGTGTTCATGTTGGGCCACTAGTGGGTGCTGTTGGTGGTTTGTGTAATGAAGAGAACAATGAACATTAACAACCCCTAGTGCATGTTTTTGAACTGTGGGAGGAAACAGTATGTGAACCCACAACCATCTTGCTGTGAGGCGAGAGTGCTAGCCACTGCGCCATCGTTAGCATTGTCCATCTACTCACGCATGTGTGGAACAACTACCGTATAGTTACAAATAGAAGAGCACCTCCTTTTTTCAAAGATGTGGAGCACGTGAAGAAAGAATAAACCTCACTACTTGATGAAGTAGGATATTTTTGCAGTGGGTGCAAAAATGCAGAAGCAGCAATGAATTTAAGATTTTTTCAATTTTTTTAATTCTTAACACCGCTCCGCCCGGGGCTGGGTTTGTGCATCGGGGGGCACAGCCGCCCCGTCGCCTCCCCTTCTGGTCCATCTCACCAGGTCCTCGTCCCAACATGTCCGTCACATGGGTCTCTCGCCGGGCGGTGTCCACCGTCAGCTGGAAGCCGGGTCGGCCCCTTTTCACGGTCATTTCAGTCTGAACACCATCTTTCAACACTTGTCACTGCAAATATATCCTCCTCTTTGTGCTATTCAACAGCACGCTCTAGTTCTTCGCCGATAGCAAGCTTCCAAAAATTGCCCCTGCGCGGTTTGCAAAAATATTTCCATGTCGATAAAAGCACATTTAATTACCATATTTTACAAAATGTTTAAAAAATTGAAAGGTTTTGAAGTTTTGCACACATGTTCTATTTCACCAGTACATCTGTTGAAGCACAGACAAGATATATTGACCTGTCGCACATTTGTAACATGAATTTCCCCGTATCATTTAATTCACTGTTATGTTGAAGAACTGCCAGATATTGAGAGCTGGAGGTAAATCATGATTAGAAAGAACACATTAAGTCAAGGGTATATATATATATATATATAAGATTTATGTAGCACTCCAGCTCTCTCAAGGTAGATTAGGGCTACGTTTATATTTAGAGAGTTTGATAAAAGAAAATGTAATGCATGTTATTAAAACAAAAGTCTACAGTCTGCAATGGTTACATATATAAAAATCTTATCATGGCTTTTAGGTCTACATGCTCAGAGTCACAAAAACTGAGCTTTTAGTAGAAAAGCCCCCGAAGTGGAACTTTCTGAAAACGCGGCAACTCTGTCCATACAAATGTCTGTCTACTCATATTGTATATGTTTATAGCTCATTATTCTCTGCACAACTGTGTTTGTGGTTTCATTATGACAACAAACAACAGCACCCACTAGTTGCCCAAAATGAAAACTACATTGTCTTTTTGTATTTTCGGCTTTTTCAAGACAACGGACATAGTTTTCAAAACCTTGCCATGTGATCGTGAAACTTTTCTGAAGTGAAAACACAAGAAGCTGCGTCACTTGATTCACTGTGTAAACGGGACCAACGGCTAATTGGCTAAAGCTACGCCCATCGTACATACATACACATATTTATGGTTGAATTGAGACTATGAATGCATTTTGTAATTTATTTAAGTTTGTTGTAGGGGTTTTGGAAGCTGAAAAGTTTGCACAGAAGGGTAAAAACTTACAATGTCTTTTTTTTGTGTGTGTCTTTTTTAATGACCAATCATCGACATGAAAGAATAGTTAGCTTGATATTAAGGACGTATTAAGTATTCTTTTAAGAAAATACAAACTCCACACTGGAAACTTCTCTTACCACGAAAGCAGCAAAGATTTCTGACACATAGCCCCTTCTTATATCAGAGGGAGTTTCCCTGCCACGAGGCTGCACGCAGCCTTTGCAGGATTACATTTGTTGCACTGGGCATCAGGGAGTGAGAGTCTGAGCTTCATAACAGAAAGCAAACGCTAATAAAGTGTGACATTCTAATACTGTACATAATCAGAATAATGTTGCAGTATCGAGTCAGCATGAAAATACGAGTTTATCTTTGTGTGCGGGGGTGGAGGTGGTGTGTGTGATGGGGATGAGGGTGTGTGTGTGTGTGTGTTTGTCGGCTGTCTGAACTGTGATGAGTCAGATCTTGGTAGTGTGTGTGTGCGCAGACAGTGTGGCATCGTTCCTTCCTTCAGAGACCCTGCAGGGAAAAGTGGAGAGTGACACAGAGCTGTTGCAGGCACTCTCTCAGGCGACGCTTCACTCTGCTCACTCTTTATAGGTATGGGGGGGGGGGGGAAATTATGTCAATTATTAAACCAAGAGGATATAGAAAAACTATTTCGAGAAATAATTACCCTTTCTGAGTCTGTGGATGCATCCATCGCTGTAGGAACCTTTTTTTTTTGTTTTAAGTTTCATTGAGATGTGTGTTGGTGTAGAATTTGTAATACAAGTGAACTATTTAATCAATTAAAATTTGCCATTATCATGACATATTTGTCATTGGAAAGAATAACTGAGTGAGGATGACATACAGGAAAAAGCAGCTGCAGCACAGGAAGTTTGAAAGAACTGAGACCACAACAGTCATTCTTGAGATATTCAGACTCTGAACCGACAGTGATGCTTCACAGCAGTCCGAAATATCATATGTGGTCCAGAAAGCCATGTTAGAGCCCCATATGTACCAAAATGTAATACAATATAATGTAATGAAACCCAAACTGTAATAACTGGTCAATAATGTAAAAAGATTTAACAAGAATTCAAATGTGACCTTAATATGTTTAATGCTGATACATTATGTTTACTGATGATTGGACAAATAGATTACAGATTATAGAGAACAGGGGAGTATAAATTACTTGAGCAACAGCAATCATACATAGTTACCATAAACTGTTTATAGATACACGTGTACACAAATAGTCTAATAGTTTAAATACAGGTCCAATCCATAAATCATTCACTCACTTTTGAAGTAATGAATTTATCACAATATTAGGGGAATGTGATTCTTTAACAGCAGAGAATAGTCCCCTTTGAGTTGCAGTGGGAGAAACACTGTTGTTATAGATCTTTTATTTGTTGTACTTTCAAATATAGAGGTCCAGTTCCTGCCATCATGGCCTGGGGTTTACTTGAATCCACACGGACTGGTCTCAGAACAGTCTGGCCCACGTAGGGTTTGGGATTCAAAAGTTTAGCGCTTGGACACGTCAACACGTAGACGTGCTTTTAGGCAAGACACTGGACTCCAAGTTGGTCCTCATGAACGTTGAGCACTTTGCATGGCAGCCGTCGCCACTGGCGTGTTCGTGTGTTTATCAAAGGGTGAATGTAACTCAGACTGTAAATTAATTTTCCGTTGTCGTAGTATAAAGGCACCTTGTTTGCCTCATATTGTCTACTTTTCCAGAGTCAAGTCTAAAGCACTAAAGTAAAATAAATTCAAATTTAAATCAATAGTTGTTTTTTTTTTTTTAAGTTATATATTTCTCAAGAGAGTCGCATCCACAAAGCATGATAGTCCCTCCACCATGCTTCAAAGCTTTGAAGGTGTGGTTGTGGTGACGCGTCCACCAAACATAAAGTTTAGTTTGATGACTAAAAACTGAATAAAAGGTTTTCTCTCATCTCGAAATCCAAGAAGGTTTTTGCTCACTTATATTTTTCATTAATTAAAAGTGCAAAAACAAAAAAACAAAATAAACTACACATACAGTATGTGTGCACAGACATGAGTTGAACTATTGAACTGTTTTGTACCAATGGACAGTTCTTATGTGCATAAACAGCATAAACCGACACACAATAGCAGTGTCATCAGCATGGATACCCAAAACTACTATTACTGTTATGTTTGTCTTGTTCCACTTTGTCTTTATTGTTCGAATTTGCTTTTATTTGTACATTGCACATCATCTTTTGTATTGTCTGTACATTACCTCTCTCCCAAGATAAATTCCTACCAAGGGAGAAAAATAAAGGTGAACCTTTAACTTCCTCAAAAAAAAAAAAAATGAAATAGAGACCCAAGTGAAGGAGCTCAGTACATATACAGTAGAAAAAAAATGTTGAGGCTGCTTTCTACCAGAAAAAAAGCTAAGAAAATAGAAAGAAAATGAGTTAAAACACACACACACACACACACACACACACACACACACACACACACACACACACACACACACAGAGCACACGTGAATTTACCAAAAGTTTGGTTTATGAAAGAAAGTGACCGATAAATGAATCTAAATGCTGCAAAGTAAATAAGACCACTGGTATTTTTTTTAACAATCAGCAAATACAACAAACAGAGTGCTTTGAAATTTCATACAAATAAAAAAAGAGACAAATAAAGGTTCTTTTCCACCACAAAGCCATTAAAGTTTGAGTAAAATAAATCACATCCAAGTCTTTGTCTGTGTACACTTTGTGTGTAATTAAACACAATGTTAATGTGCAATAAAGAAGTAGCTCTATCCAGCAAATAATACCATCCTTTTAATTCGTTTTCACCATAAAAGAAATGATCGCTTTTGGTATCGATCAGATCCTCTGTCAGTTCCTGCAACAAAACCTTCATCCAGTTGGTCTTAAAGTGTCACGTCTTTAGAAAAACTGTGTTCCAGACCTATTATGGTCTTTTTCCAACAGTGGCTTTCTCTCTGCTGCTCTCTGATAAATCTTTGGTGAAGACCACAGGAAACATTTGCTCTCTGCTGACGGTCTTTCCCCCGAGCTGCTAAAGCTTTGAGCTGTAGAGTGATCCGACGACTCTTGGTGGTGTACCTCACTCCTCTCCATCTTTTTTTAAAGCCTTGACTTTCAATTACGCATTTTTGTCATTATATAGAAAAAATACAATAGAGCAAGATCACACTTGTTTGAAAATGTAATAAAATTAAATTAATGTGATCGATTTTTCCCATTTTTCAAAAAAGCTCAGTTCTATTTCATCTTTTCCATCGCAAATAGTCCTCCAATTACCTCCATCCATTGTTGAAGGCGAGGCGAAGGCGTATTGATGTGAAAATCATACATTCAGAACTGAACTAGGTCTGTAAGGTTCACAATATCCTTTGGGAGAACTGTGATTACTGCATCTTTCCATGATCGAGGTTTCATTCCCTTTTTAAGATTCAAGGAACTTCGAAGCGGTGGAGTTCGTTCTTTCCATATCCATCACTGATATTGGAGATGAATTCTTACTTTGCATTTCGCCTCACGATGGCAAATCCAATGAATTGAAAAATTCCTTCCTGTCCGAGTATAAATCTGTATAATAATCTTTAAAATCTCTTAATATTTCTTTGGGTTCATTAATATTTTTTTTTTTGTTCATGAGTCTCAAATTGTATGTATTGTGACAGAAGCTTGTTTTCTAAGAGGCCTCACCAAATATTGACTTACTTTAGAATCGTGTTCATCTACTGAGTGAATCTTACGTTTAATTTCTCCATTTTAACACTGAGAATGTCTTTTATCTGTTGCCTTGTCTCTAATGTTTGTTTTAATATTGTTTCACCTTTGTTGTTTTCATATTGATATTCAAGCAATGTTTACCTTGTGTGTTCATTTCTCATCATTTTTGTATGTAAATTTTTTTTTTTTTTTTGGGGGGGGGGGTGAGCTGCCCGAGAGAATAATGTTCCCGTCATCAGTGCTTTCACATTATCCCATAATACTGTATGCTATGACCCACTGGGCCGTCTCTGTTCTCTTTGTTACCGTTTCTAATCTAAATATTTTCACTATAGCTAAAAGTGTTCTTCCAACAGTCTCTGCTGTTTACCGCCAACTTCACATTGTTTTGAGACAGTTTCAAAAAACATTAAATCACAGTATAGTAACAGTAACGCAGCCCGCTTGCGGGAAAGTAACAGTAATCTAATTACTGTTTTTGTTCTAATATAACCTCTTACTTTACTCATTACTTGAAAACAGTAATGGTAAGAGAGCAAAGCGTTCTTGCCCATCGGGGTTCTTGGCTGTCATCTTTTCCAGATTAATGACAGGCAGGTGTAACTTCCATTTTGCCGTCCTCTCTTTGCGTCTTCGGGCAGGATGATTCTTTGTGACTTTCCACTCTCTTTCATTCATTCCTGCTCATTTTTGGATTTTCTCTTCTGAGTTTTCGGGCAGTTTTGTCAATCGACTATCGGGAGCTGTGGCTGATTCCAACCAGGAGCCCCCACTCCTCGCCATCTTGCAAGGTCATCCAGTTTGTTAAGAGTGAAACACATTCAACACGTTGATATATTTACCAAACTCTACAGGAAATGCAATCTTACCAAAGTATGGACTCATTTGTCAGACGTCATACATCCAGGAAAATCACATATACGGTATTTGGAGAGTCTCAGTTAACATTCAGACGTCCACTGAATGCATGCGATTGATTATTTACTTACATTGTATCGTTTTATTTGACTGCCTTTAACTTGTAGGAAGTTTATCTCCACCAACGTAAGAGATTTTAGTAAACTCTTCTCAACAAGTGAAATTACATTGACCTTTTGGAAAGTGGAACGCATCCACGGGTCTGAATAGCTTTTACAGACACATTATCAGACAGACTCTTCATGAAGCTCTCAGTCTTTTGTTTCGCTGGGTTTTTTTGGCTCTCTCAACAAGCAGCCCATTAAAAAGAGCAACCTCTGAGGGATCGCTTTATATTCATACATAATGGATGAATAGTGCGCAGGCTGCAAAAAACAAAAGCCACGTGTTGGAACAGTGAGGCGCTGCTCGTGATCAGTTTCATCCTCGCCTCTCTGCCTCCGTAGTTCAACAAGAGGTGTCTCCAGAGCAGCGCCGCACAGCCTGTCCTCCACTCTCTCCATGTGATCCTCGCGGAGCCGCCGGGCCGTTCATGCAGCCGCTCTCTGACAGGCCCGTGGGCCGGCGTAGTGGAAGGAGTTCAAGCAGACAAAGACGGAGCGCTTTCTTTCCACCCACCTCAGCGCGCAGCCACAGCTCCCAGTCAGTGGCTAATTAATAGCTGTCACAGCAGCCGCAATCAATATCGCCTCATTAGCCCATGTTTGTGTAACTCTCTCTGCTCACAAAGGGTCAATATGTAATCCCACGGATAGAGATGCACTGGGGCAGACTTGGAATGAAAGCCACAATCGATTGGAGAAAGGCCAACCATACATTTGTTCCCCCCCCCCGCATAGTGTTACTCCCATAATGTTTTTTGCTGTTGATGCATTTCACCTACGGAAAAATTGATGGAAGGTACACACAGACACAGCACTTACTTGTGTGGTCACTGCTGTTAAATGTGCTGCGGGTACTGCAGGGTCAGATTTGTTAGTAAAACAATCAATACATAAAGCAGTAGAAATACTATTCAAACAGCAACAGCTGTTACTGTGTACATTTACATATATTAAACTATGTGTTTTTACTGCAGAAAGATCATTTTAAATAGAGAGATAACAGTGGAGGAAAACCTATCCTATTTATTGAAACAATTAAAAGTAAGCAAGAGTTACTATTAACAGTGAATGACACAAAGAAAAACTAAACATTTTCACTTTAATCCTGATAACTAACCTCCACCTCGTCGATGCTGTTAAACAGTTCATGTTTGGTTTTGTTTGTTTCCAATCTTCAGTGACATTTCAATTCGTCTGAAGTCCTAACCGGACTAATTCACTGACATCTTGTTTAAGCCTTTGGACTTCTTTTTCCTCTTCTGTACGTAACCTACTCATTAAACATTTCTATTTTGGACTCAACAAATATAACAAAATAGAAATATTTTTCAAGAGAATTCCCATGATGCAACCCTGTAATTAGGTGTGTCAAAGTCAAACACATTTTAGTTAAGGGGCCACATCGGTCCCAATTTTATCTTGAGTGTTCCAGACTGGTAATATAGTGCCATAATAACCTTTAAATGTACAATTTTTTTAATGTATTTTTTTTGTTAGGGAGCAGAATATATATGATGGAAATGTCTACATTTTCTCAAAAACAAACAATAAGCACAGAAAATGACTACAAATCCAATGCGAATTCAATCTTAATCAAACCTTCTGGTGCAACGTACAGTGAAATATCCAAAACACGTCTCCTACAGCTGGAGCTTTATGGATGTTTTTACAAACTCGCCTTGACAGTGTGGCTTTGGGGCTAATATTGGGTTTCTACCATCTTTCAGGGAAGCATCAGTGATTCCTCAGGTCTCAGTGTGGTGCTGTGTCTACTCTTAAGAAATTTTATGTACAAATAAATAGATTTTCTTTGAAGTTTTTAACCATTTGCATGGTGGTTTTGCCGGATTGACGTCTCTTGTGTTCTCCTTTTGGCCCACGGGGCCTTATGTTTGACACCCTGGATGTAATTCATCCCCTTTCAGACCTCTTTCCCTGACTTTTGTTAGGGTTAGGGTTAGGATTGGTCAACTTGCAGGGAAATTTCAAACCTGCAGTTAAAATATAGCAGAGGAGAGCTTGTAAAATGTCAACAGTCTCAGTGTGCTGGCAGTTTTATTTGAACCGAGAGCAGATGATTGTGAAGGTGACTTCAGATCGAACAACCCTGAGATTCCTCACAAATGATCCTACTTAAAGCATTCAATCAAATCTTTTTTTTTTTGGGGGGGGGGGGAGGGGGGCACAAATTTAAATGCAATGATCTGATTAATCTTTGATTTCACATTAAACTTGAATACTGATGTTCTGTGGGGGCTTTTCCACCAGAAAGAACCAGGTTCTAGTTCGGAGCCAGGGCCAGACTGAGCGCCAGTTCTTTGTTTTTCCACCACCAAAACTGGTTCTTACCAGGGGCTAAACCGGGGCTAGGCTGGCTCCACTACTTTGTTGGGCCAGTGGGGAACCAGGCTGGAGCTAGACGCGTCATCATGTGGGGGCGGAGTTACCGCTGGAGTCATCGTAGACTCCATAGTCATAGAGACGCGAACTGACTTTCTGAAAACTACAGCGAACACGGAGCCCCGGAGAGGTTATCGAGAAAAATATACAAACAAAGCATTGGGGCGATGCAAAATAAGCTCCTAGCTCATTCACACATTTTTTTTTAATTCTCTCTCGGGCCACTGGGGGCTCCAGACTAAAACAAGACATGCGTGAAAAAAACACCAATAGAGCGACGAGGAGACTCAATGTTTTCTGTCTCTTTGGTCTTAATCCGAGGTTCAGGACAGACTAGAAGCAGCGACCCAGATCAAACAGATGAATACAGTCCGTCTCCGGGTTCTTCTCTATGAGCTCTATCAGTGCTGATCGGTGAGATCAGTGACGTAACACATTTTGGAGTGACGCAATGACGTGGCGCTCACTTGGCTCCGTTAACGGTGGAAAAAGAACCAGTTCTTTGGCGGTGCTCACTTAAGAACTGGCCCTGAAGTAGAACATGGTTCTTTCTGCTGGAAAAGCCCTCTGGGTAAACATTGGATCTCTGTCGGCCATGTTTAATGCAGCTACTGGAGGTTAGTCAAAATCATCTGGAGTTTACAACTTTCTGTACTGACAAATCTGATTTCTTCAAAACTTAAGAATCCATTTTTGTTGTGAAGAAGTGACATTTCTGGGACTCAAACCTTACATGTCCCACAATAACCGACCAGCTGGGAAAAATAAATACTTGGACTACTGGTCATATGTCTTTAGGGATGTATCACTGTTTAATTCAAGAGACTCCATCGGCGTATGGAACCGGAGAAACATTTTAAGTAATATGGAGGAAATTGACATATGGAGGCTTTCTGAAAGCTGATGTCTTCATTATGTGTGGTGTTAAAAGCTGAAAATGGATGCAAGTTCCATTTGAGAAGAGATACAGATGGCTAACAGGGCACTGTCTCCCTTTCAGTGCTGAACTAATGTCACATATTTGCAGTTCCCTACATTACTGAATGGTTTTCCAACAGTTTGTGGTGAGTTGTTCCAACCTTGGGTTGAAGAGAAGAAACTGGAGCCCAGAGTATTAGAGAGAGGAAAGAAGATGTGGGATAGAGATGGAGAGACTTGTGCCAATAAATAAATAGGAAGTGAGAGGAGCAGGGGGGTGAAAGCAAGAGGACTCCATCACTGTCAGACACCGAGCAAGAGTCATTAAGTATGGCTGCTTAGAAACTCTCTTATTTTTCACTAATGCTCCCCAGTTGGAAGAGCGCCATTATGGATCCAATCAGACTGTATATTTTATCAGTGGGGGAATTAGAGAGAAAATCAAAAAATGAGGTAATGAGTTGCTGTAGATGTGATCCACACACACACACACTTCACGACAACCAGCAGCTACTGTTAATTACTGTGTACCTATTTAGAAGCAATTATGTTAACATTGCACTCCGTGACAGGACTCATTTTGATGCTCATTTGTATTCCACTGACAAGCCTTGTTCCCTCACTAATGGCCCAATTGACGATTGTAAACATAAATTAGGGGATTGATTTATTGACTTTTATAAGACAGGGATCTCTGAGAGGACTCTCGTGTGAAACTGATGATGCGTTCCATCACTACAAGTGTGAAAATGGAACGCTGAAGTGCATTCAGTGGGGTTTTATTTCTATTGTATGCAAAGACTTATACAGTTTTGTTGTTTTTTTTACTCATGGGAGTAATCTGTTATTAAGTGTAATCCCACAGCCTTCTCACATTTGGACTGGAAATACATTTTTCACGCTCGCTGCACTGCAATTCGTCTTGTTCAGCTCTGAGTTTACAGTTTGTTTATTACCTTCGCGAACAGAAGTTGTCCAAGACGGTTATGTTTTTGTCTGCATTAATTTATTGATTTGTTCGTTTGTTTATTGGTTTATTTGTTTATTTATTTATTAGTTTATTGTTTTGTATGCATGTTTGTATTTTACTAACTTTTGGGAAAAACTGCTCCCAATTCCATAAAATCTTCCAGGGATGATTTGTCTTCATCCAAAGACCAATCGATTAGATTTGAGAACATTAACTGTGAACTCTTTCTTAATGAATCCCCCAAAAAACCCATACAAAAGGTTTGGGAGAGGCACTTCATGGAGGTCAAAGGAGATCAGCATCTGTTGCCATGGAGATGCTCGCTGCTCAGTGTTTCACACAGTGATGTTGCTACCTGACCTGGCTAGTTAGCCTTGATATGAGCTAACGGCTAACATGCCAGTGATGATAACTCTGTTCCGCAAACAAATGTGGCGTTGGCGAAGGTTTGCGTTCTACCGAGTGTCGCTCTAGTTTAATATCAGCGTTGCTCCAATTTGTGTTTTTGACAAGCCTGCTCGCCTTCCCGATAATTATGAATAATCTTCAATATTTAAATATCCTTAGTCACTGTTTTGGCTTTCGGGCACAAAATCTGATTGACTTCCATTAGCGTTATAAACATTATCATTAATTTGTTTAAACTGCTCCTCATGTACTTCTGTCTCTCCCGGTGTGGTTGATGTGATATCTCCGGGGATCAGATCACATCTTGAGGTCACTGTGACTTTGTGTTTATCTCTAGAACACCTTGAGGGAATTCCTTCAAATTTAACACAAAAAAAATGAATAAATAAAAAATGAGTGTGAACCTCAATTCACACCATTTGAGTGAATGAAAAACCCAGAAGAACAGTTTCTGTCAGCATGAACATTATAAAACACTGATCATCTCCTGTTATTTTTTTGTGGTATCTGTTAGAAGTGGGACATAGTAGTTAACAAATGACCATTTTGTGATCAAACTAAGCTGAGGTGTTGAAATGGGTTGCGGTGGACAAGTGGATTTGAGACCATGATTGCTAATGACGAACTCAGGGCAGCTGCAAAAACAAACCTGCTGTGTGCTCCCGTTCGGCTGTGGTCAAAAAGCATCAGAAGTTCAGAGGAGACAATGTTTCAGGCTGTCGATGCTCACTGATGCTCACACAATGTTGTCTGATCAAACAGATGAACGACTCAAACTGCAAAAATCATAACTGGAACACAAGAAGAAGAAGGTCGGGTCTGAGAAACTACGTTTCAATTCACATTAGATCGAGAGGTGTGTGTGTGTGTGTGTGTGTGTGTGTGTGTGTGTGTGTGTGTGTGTGTGTGTGTGTGTGTGTGTGTGTGTGTGTGTGTGTGTGTGCGTGCGCCTCACTTCATCTAGGCACAACAGGATGCACTGAATTGTCACCATAAACCTTCTGGTTGAGGAGGCGACTGTGTTTATAAGCAGATCTGATGCCCCCTAGTGGTGAGAAATATACTGTAATGACTGTGTTTAATGTGTTCCTGTTCGTGGGTATGGGAGGGGGCGGTGTTAGCGGAAACGGAAGGAGAGAGGGTTGTTGCCGGAAGTTTTGAGGAAGTTGAGCATGTGTTGTAGGATGAGCATGTCCTGTTCTTGCTAATAAAGTGTTGGATAAAAGAGAGAAGACTGCGTCTAGCTGCCTGAGCGTTACAATACCTACAATAGAAGTCACACACACACTGACAGCTCAGTCCATTTAAGTAGGCACTTGGACATTTTTTTCAAAATGGTTTAAAGGCATTGATATGGGTATGGCTGAATAAAGCGTTCTGAAATTAAAAGAACGACACCTTGTTTGTTGAAATCCGACAATCCAAACCAGAGTTGTGGTATTTTCAAGGACGCAATTATCGCTAATTAGTGGTCACTAAAACAAAAGGAAAATGCATTAGAAAACTGTGATCTGAGCAAAAAAAAAAAAAAAAGTCATTTCCATTTTGAGCCCTTCATTTGACTAAATTTTAATTCATTTTATTAATATTTTATTCATATCTGCCCGAAAAACAACTTGGCGATTGCTGTTGAACGGAAATTCCATGAAAACTTTCAGCTGGCGGAGGTTGCTGTACATTTGTACGCATCATGTACACGTACTGCCGCAGCTTGAATGGGGATGAAAACTTCAGGAATTAAGTTTATTCACCATATAACATGCCAAAACCTAACTTAAGGTTGCACTTTGATGAGCAGGTGCAGTATTTTGAACCTGAAACTCACCTATATTTTCGAAAATCCAAAACTTTGGCAGTCGGCGACGTATTTACATAAAGTAAACACCGGGAGATTCGGTATCGAGTAGCGAATCAAACATGGCGGAAAGTGATGAAGATAATGTAGAGCTATCCCCTGCATCTGCATTTTCGTAGACCGAATCGAGCGCAGCTTTCACAAAATGATGACGTCATCGTGACGCTGGAAAATGACACGACGTTACGCGAAGATTTCCAAGTGCCTAATTTAAGAGGCTTTTTAACCCCCGAGGAACGAATCTGTGCCCACAAGGACATCTTTACGTGTGTTTTTAGAAGAGCTGGTCATCAAGCACAAGTTTTATCTTCATTCATCGCTTCCACAATTTAATCAGGACTGTATAACAGATGTGCCAAATACATGTATTAATTTCTTTCATTATTAATAATGTTTATCTGGGAGAATAAGAAACATACAGTTCCATAGATAGATAGATAGATAGATAGATAGATACAAATGTTTATCCAGTCCTGTCACGTTCCGAACATCTATACGTTTACATCTTTGTTTTTTCTGTCAATACTTTTTTTCTTCATCTTATTTTGTAATAAAATATTTTCAAAATAAATATAGTTGATACACAAAGACTTTTCAGGATTAATGTATGTTTTCATGCAAATCAATGTGCATTTTTCATATTCAAATTCCCTGTATGTGTGTATTAATTCTTGGCAATGATGACATGAAGATGTGTTGTTGTCTCGCCTCTATATTGACCTGGTCAATTTGTAATTGTACGTCCTCAGTCATTTTTCTTTACTTAAGTCCACTGATAACGTAATACAATCAAACCAATTCTTATGTTCATACATTTGTTTACAAATAATAAACTGAAATTTAACTGATGCAGTGTATATGTCATTGATGTGAGAAATAAATAGTGTGGGTCCTATTATACTGTACACTTCATTTATACATTTGTGTTTTACAGAATAATGTCAATTGATCAGAATGAAGCCCTACATTTCACATAATCTCTCAGTCTTTCTGTTGGCGTCTCGACAAGGAAAACACCAAACAATCTTCACAATAAAAGCCAAACAATCTTCACAATAAAAGCCCAACAAATGTCACACAAGTCAATTTAGACTTGCAAAACATCTTTAAATGTCACAAATGAAACTATCCAATGACCTTCAGTAACTATAATCTACTCAGATTCAGCAAAATTACTATTATAAATCAGTCGCACTCCACCATAAATATTAAACACTTGCAGCTTTGTGCAGATTTTGGCCTGAGGAGTGAGTAAAAGAGCAAATCTAGAAATGAGTTTTCTCCTCATGTGCTTCATAGATATTGTCAGACGTTTCATTGCCTCTCAGAGTGTTTAGATTAATGCAAAGGCCACATATGCAAAAGATAAAGTATAATTTTCATAGTAAGAGCAATGGTTTGGCCACAGAATGGAAAGAGTAACGCTGAATGTCCCTCCAGCAACAAGAACAGGTTTAATCTTTCTGATGATCTCTGTCAGGATTCATGTTGACACATTCACTGAGGAGGTTTTTCTATTGAAACACAGGAACATTTACCAGACGAGTTTAAACAGGACGTGACATGCTCATTTAAAAAAATACAAATAAAAACACCCACAGCTTTGTTAAAGTGACTTTTAGTATTTACAGTAAAATCAACCTTTATCTTTTTTTAAACAGGTAATTCATGCAGCCTCTGTTAAAACGTCTTTACTGAGTGTTTCTGTAAATCCTTCTTTCATTACAAGCCCATTTCCCCACACCCTGGTTCGGTTCTGGAGTGACACCAGTAAATTAGAGTTTTCACAAACCTGCTCAACTGCTGAGGGAAGTTTGATTAAATGCATGAGGGAGGAAGAACCTGCAGGCTCAGTGGCATTTTATAGAGAAAGTTACCAATAAAGATGTAAAGACTGTCTAGTGTCTTCAGAAAGAATGAATCCCAGAGACTGTTTACTTGTTGGAGGAAAGTTCTGCCACTCAAACCTTCAACCCTCATGCCGGTGCAATCCTACCTTTGGTCCACTGTAACTGATGAATTATCAAATAATCTGGGTGAACTATGGATTGACTGTTTGTAGGCTTTGTAGGTTTGTAGTATTTCAATCTTCACTTATTTCTTCACTGATTCGCCAGAAATCACAAAAAAAAAAAAAAACACCGGACTATGTCAGTGTGGAAATGTATCTTAACAAGAACATCCAGACGAAGATACAGATTCCCACTGTGACAGAGGAGCTGGTGCTGTTTGAGTGACGTTACTGAGACTTTACTGTCACTTCAACTGAGGTTTATGTCTAAAGTCATTGTTTAAGACTGTGTTTAACTGTATTTTCATTTGTTGTATGTTTAAATAAAATGCAGAGACAAATACTATTCCATGGGATCACACATATCAACATACAGTTATATTGTTATAACTGGTACAACCCCCCCCCCCCCCACAAATCACATGGTATATGCCACTTGGTATACTGGCCACACAAGGAGAACATGCAAACTCCACACAGAAGATCTGGACCAGTATTTGGACTTCCTCGCTATAGAGAGAGCTCAGGACTGTGCCGCCGCCCGGTGTACCGACAGTGTTTGAACAACAATTCAGGCGCAGTGACACATTTCAAACATGACCCTCTCTCTTATTTCAACATGTTCCATGTGTTTGCCTACAGGCCAGATTCTCCTACCTTCACATGAAGTACCTGTTCTTCTCATGGCTGGCGGTGTTTGTGGGGAGCTGGATAGTGTATGTGGAGTATTCGTCCTACACAGAGCTGTGTCGAGGGCATGACTGCAAAAATTCAATAGTTAGTCCACCTTTTGTTCTCCACTTGTACATTTTACGTTTTCCGTTACCCACTTGTAACGTTCAGCCATTTTATGCCCCCCCCCCCCCCCCCCCCACACTATTCAGTGTGACAAATTCAGAAAAGGAGTCATCGACGGATCTGCCTGCAGCAGCCTGTGTGAGAAAGACACACTCTACCTGGGGAAGTGCTTCACCGTCAAGCCCAGCAGCCAGGTCAGTCCTTTGGAGAGACTAAACACGGCGTAGCATTGTGTTTGTGATTCATCCAGCTGCACGTTGCTTATTTTTAGGTTTACTCAGGGAGCTGGGGCGATTTGGAGGGGGTCATTAAGTGCCAGATGGAGGAGGTGCCTCATTATGACATGGGAGGCGAGCTGGAACCCAGGAAGGAGGTGGCCTTCAACAAGCCCGCCAAGGGGACCTCTGTGGAGAAGTTCAGAGAAATGATCCTCAACCACCTCAAGGTCAGGATGAACCCTTTGACAGAACTGTAGATACAAGCTTGTCAATACATCCCAATATCCAAAATGGTTTTTTTTTTTTATTGCTCCTGCTGGCTGATTGTTGTGTAGCTCATAAATTGAAGTCTCTTGCTCAAGGAGGCAGCTTGAAAAGACAAAACAACACAATGATGGATGAGAGGTGTTTCAAAGAGAAAACAAAACTGCAGGCACTTGAAGCTGGGTTCGTACTTCCTCCTTGAGGATCACGCTCAATTATTGTCATAGACGATAATGAGCTACCAAGAAAACAGGAACAGGAGTCTCATACTCGTCCTCTTCAGCTAAGAGATGATATCGACCGGTTCTGAAATAGGTTCCATCTGAATTCGCAGTTCAGAGATGAGACTGATTTTAAAGCCGTGCCCTCCCTTGACATCTTTTATTTCGTTCCAGGAAAAAGTTGGAGATCAAGCCAACCTCGCAGAGCTTTCAACCCAAGTATTGTCCATCGCGGACGCCAACAAGGATGGCCACATCTCCCTGCCGGAGGCGCGCTCCACCTGGGCTCTGCTGCAGCTCAACGAGTTCCTGCTGGCTCTAGTCCTGCAGGACAGGGAGCACACGCCCAAGTTACTGGGCTTCTGTGGGGACTTGTACGTGATGGAGAAGGTGCCTCACGCTCCTCTGTACGGGATTAGCCTGCCCTGGCTCATTGAGGTGTGGATCCCTGCTGGCATGCGCCGCAGCATGGACCAGTGGTTCACCCCCTCCTGGCCGCACAAGGCCAAAATCTCCATCGGTCTGCTGGAGTTGGTGGAGGACGTCTTCCACGGCACCTTTGGCAGCTTCCTCATGTGCGACGTCAGCGCTGCCACCTTTGGCTACAACGACCGCCATGACTTCAAGGTGATGGATGCGCGGTACATCGTCCCCGAGGCCATCTTCCAGGAGGACATAAGGCAGCAGCGCTGCGACGTGGACGAGGACTGCCTCTACGGGGCTGACTGCCTCACGTCCTGCGACCTCACCAAGCACCGCTGCACACCCGAGGTCGCCCGGCCGAACCTGGCCAAAGCCTGCGACGCCCTCAAGGACTACATTCTGCGGGGAGCCCCGTCCGACGTGAGCGAGGAGCTGGAGAAGCAGTTATACGCCTGCATCGGACTGAAAGGGTCTGCAGAGCAGACGGAAATCGAGCACTCGCTCATTCTGAACAACCTCAAGACTTTGCTGTGGAAGAAGATCTCTCATACGAAGGATTCCTAGTCAAGTGAGAAATCTTCCGTGAATCAGGCACGAGCACAAAGACCAACTCCTTAGAGGAGACCTGTTATGGTCATTTCAACTCATCACAATACTTGTGTCCTCTTTGTTTTTATAAATCCCATCAAGTGTCTCCCACAATCACAATTATTTAGTCATTTGACCCCAGCACCCCAGTCTGGAGTTGAAGTTTAATTTTGGAAACTTGTGACCAGCTCATGTAAACCTGGTGTCAGGTTTTCACAGCAGTCTCAGTTTTACATGGACAGTTATGAGGTATAATAGGTCTCCTCTAAGTTTTTCAATAAAATGGACAATCATTTTCGGTGTGGAAACATATATAGAATTATTATATTTAACTTATGTAATAATACAAATAGGAACATTTATGTTGATAAATCCTGTAAGGTGAATACTGTTAGTGTTGCTGCAGAAGAGTAAGAAAGAGCATTTTTTGTTTTTGTTTTTTTACATCAGGACAAAGAGGTCATATTATGCTAAATTCAGTTTCTACTGGTTTTCCAAGAGTAATAATGATCTCCATACCTGGAACGACGCTCCAGAGGTGAAGAGAGTGTGTCCTCTCTCTCCCTGACTTGTTTTAGGTTTTAAAAAGTGTGTTGCTCCAACCAGCCAATCAGAAATCAAACCCTCTATAGTGTCGTTGGGGGTTTAGCCAATCACAATCAAGGTAGGCTCCTCCCCTTTGACTCCTCCCACAATCATGCAGCTCTGCTCTGGCACATGGCACCACGAGAGGAGGTACTTCCTCCTCTTCCCATAGATGGGCATGTGTGGGCGGAGCCAGTCCAGCTCACACAGACACAGCAGATTGTGAATGCAGCTCCTCTGATCCAATATGGCGGAAAATCAAGGAAAAGATGGATTTGTGGCAAGAAACTTTGAATATAATGTTTTTGAACCAACGAGACCCATGATTAAGTGTTGAATAGCTGAATAGTATGACCCCTTTAAGAATCACCCATTAAAAGTGATTCACTCGTGGACAATATTGGGGACTTTTGGGTCATAGATCTGGACTTGGAATTAATTTGACACTGAATTAAACATCAAGATTAAGTGTTTTGCAGAGAGCCTATTAAGATTGTCACTGGAAGCAGTTAATGTCCAGAAAACAGCATTTTACAAATGCTCTTAAAATCCAAGATGTCATCGTGGCTCCGACTATTAACTTGAAATGAAGCCTTTACCGAGGGTGAGAAGGGATTTCTACATTTGGCAGCATCATTTCCAGTCAGGTCCATTAAAAATATCCCATTGACTCTTTTCCCCTTCACATTTCGGTCTTGCACGGTGGCAGTCAGCAGTTCCAGGCCACAATATTAATAGATTTCGGACATCTAGTGGGATGACGCTTTGGTCCAGTTATATTAATGCTAGAAAAGTAATGAAATTTACTAAATCGTTGCTCCAGTGACAGTGCCACTCAAAAACCAGTGAATGTACAATTTTCTTCAGTTTTATGCATTTACATTACCTTGGGATGGTTCTTTTCATTATGCAGCTACATTATTCAGTACATTTCAGTTTCCAACTACAGAATCGTGATCTGCGAGCCATTCAGCTCTCTCCTCCATCAGAACAGAAACAGCCGTGAAGTCTTCCAGTGTGACACCGAACACGAACACCTGAAATCTCAGATTGTCTCCAAACTGTTGTATATTGCAGCTTAAACCAATTGTGGCTCTATAATGAGATGTGAGGCCATGTTCAAGTTAACAGGAGCAAAGAGAGTTCACTCCAAGTTTAAAAGGTGGTTGTTTTCAAAAAGTAATCAAAAACACGACCTGGACTATGTTAAACGCACGGTACTATAATACTATGCTAAAATAAATTCTTCAGACGCAACACGAGGAATTGTTTTTTCCATTGATTTATTAGAACAAATTTGTGTGTTGGGAACAGAGCAGACTGACAGCTCAGTCTGTAGCCTCCTGTTCCTGAGCCCGGAGGTAGCTGGCCTTCTTCTGGGCCACACGGTCTTTCCTCTGGGACAGGGAGAGCTTGGCACGGTTCCACCTGCGTCACACACGAGCAAACATGGTTTTAATTAACTGGGCCAGAGTCAGAAATAAGACTGGAGCGTCAAACATGTCAGATTTCCTGGAGGTGCCAGGAAACCTAGAAAGTCTCACCTCTTCTTCTTGACCTCTTTGGGCGGCTTCTTTTCATGAATAGGGTTCTCGCGGATGCTGGCATGAGCCTTCTTGTACATCTCCTCAATCTGAAAGAAGAGAGCACCGTTTTCAGGACCCCTGAGAAAATCACACTCCATTAGAGTGGACGGTGGGTGGGCACATGGTGGGTGGGCATTATTTCAGTCAAATAGGACAACTTTGGGGGAAAAAAACACTTGATTGTCGTTTTGTTGGCGTTTAAATTAAAGTTCATTTCTACAATACTTTTAAGGTGCCATGTTCTGCCCTGATGTTTACATCTGCTCATCTTGGGGTTCATTTACAGCTGCTGCATAATAAAGTACTGAAGCACAACATAATGAACCTACAGTCCACCAGAGGGCTCACTTTAGTAGAAGGACCAAGGTTGAATAGAGTAAAACTAAAACTATAGAAACCGCAATAGTTCCATTTTGAATGTGACTTCAAAAGACTGAATTTAGTTAAACACACTATACTGTTTCATATTAAATTGTCCAGAACTGTATAATTGACACAACTTAAGAGTCCATGTTATGATTTTACATGTTGATCTGACTCCTGGTCAGTGCGCTGGACTGATGCATTTAGCATTAAGATTTACTTTTCTTTGAGTGGAGCAGGTTCATGATTACTAGAAGCCCAACTGAGAACTGCTCAACAAGCACATCCCAAAATTCAAGTTATTACAGATTTAACCAGAGGGAACTTTTTTTGGGAGACATTTCAAATAACAGTAACTGAATCTCTTCGATTCTGCTGTTCAGGCTTAAAGAAAATATGTTGTGATCAACAAAGATGGTGTGGTTATTTGAAAAGCAAAAAACTATCTGGACAGCGAATAAGCCTTGAACATATGAAGAAAATCCTGTAACTATGAGATTATCTAGTCAAGGCTTCTAGTTTTTAATCAAACCAGACTGTCTCTAATCTGAATTCGCACCCTTAAATTCACTATCCAGCCAGATCATGTTGAGAACCTGCTGCTACTAAGAAAGAAAAAGGGCCAAAAAGAAAGTGTTCTGTTTCGCTTCAAGTCATTTCATACTTTAGTGTCGTTCGAGTTGTGAAGAATTATGAAGACAAAGGGTGAACATTTAAAGTTTGAGTTGTTTCTGTACAGCTGCTTCAGCTTGATGTAGTTCGCCTCATGATCCAACAGAGGGCGCTCTGTCATTACTATGAAATCACTCATGTATCAAACAGATCTGATGTTGATGTGTTTTGCTGCTAAAATGAAAGACTGTGACAAGTGTGGCAGTCGTGGAGAATACTTCCTGGTTCTACACTGGAGACAAAGCTGCTCGTGTGTCTGACTCTTCAATGACAAGTCTGTGAATCTAAGAAACCCATCTTGACTGGTTATGTTTGGATTTCAAAGCTGTTGGACTCTCAATGCCGTAGCACTTTAAGAAAAAGTGTCAAACTTTTTAGTTATGTTTAAAATAAAGTTTGTAAAGACACTCTGATGCATCATCTGGTCTTGACAGACGATTTTAAAGAATTACTTTTATCCTCCATGCTATCAAGTACTGTCCATTTTTCTATTAGAATTCCATCTGTTTATGGAACCAGTCTTCGTATGTTGTTTGTGTATTGGAGTATGAAATGGTTTTTAATAAGTACTCATAGCAGTACTCCGTATCAGCAAGTAGTGCAAGGTCAGAACCTTTACTTGGACTCGTCCTTTAATGTAGTAGTATTAGTGAAACACTTTTTCCACTTTCAGGTAGTTAAAGTTAAACACTTCCATCCACAAATAATGGCCTCATCAAGTTAACTTGGGGGGGCCGATTTCTCAGTTGTAAAGTTCTAATCAGTTTTTTAATGAAAATAAACCTGCAGGTGTGCAGAGAACACAACACTACAAACACTAACCAACATATCCGTGTGGACTGATGACGTTGGACTGTAATTGCAGCGACTGAACTATAAAACAACCAAGTCCCAGGAGAAGATGAGCTGAAGCCATGACATGACGGAGGAGGGTGTTTCTGCCGTCAACAGAGAGACGAGTCGGAGCACTTGGAAAAGGTTCTCCGAGTGGCTCTGAGCTTCATAGTCGTATAAACTGACACTCAAAGTGCAACGAAAGTTTTGCTTTTTCACTTGGAAATTATGCAAAGGAGCCAGATTGTGGCTCGTTGTGCCGCTAGAAGCAGTTCTGTGGTTATATGGCTTAATTTTCAAGTTTAACGTTCGCTTGATAATGACTTTGACTCCATTACACCACAACAACATGTGAAATTGCAACCTACTCGAGCACCTCTTGATAGTTAAACTGTTTTAAAGCTTCGCCAACTGTGTGCATCACCAGTAAGAAGAGGGACTCACCGAGTCGGGGGCGACTCCGTTCTTGATGAAGCGGGAGAACTGCTTCTTGTAGGCGTCCTCGTCCTCCTCCATCAGGTAGCTCATGTACTCCGACACGTTGATGCCCATGATGTGCTTCCGGTGCACCTCAGCGTTGAACTCCTTGCTCTCAGCATCATAGCCAGGGAAGCGCTTGATGCTGGAAAAGTGAAACAACAGTATAGTTGAGATCTTTTTTGCCAAACACAAGTCACCTTCCCTCTGTTCTCCACACTGAGCCCATTACTCATTTAAAGTTGGGGAACACAGTGTTGCACAAAGCAGCTTCTCAATAGGCTTTTCAGTTACATGTCCTTGGATTCTCTCAGCAACAGCTGATGGGTTTATATTTCTGGACAGGAGGCTTCTTGATCGCACCGACCACACAAAATACTGGAGGTTCTCATTCGTCTCGCCACAAACATTTATACTGGGAATAAAATTGAAAACACATCCTAGACCAGATAGAAATGTTAATTGCCCCTGATATACAAAATGTTTGAGAAATAAGATTTACAGTCATCGATGGCCCATGAATCCCACTTGTGCATGTAAAGTGGTCTATTTTAATTCAACAGGCCAGGTTCTTCACACACAGCTGGAAGAGACTGCAAACACTACACTTCTTTTTTTTTAGCTGTTCACTAATTGCTGCCTGCTGCAAAGATTTATCAGACAGGAAACAAAGTTATTAAACCCAGAGTCATGCAAGTATATTCTTTTCTGGCCGTAGGCTGAGATGTTCTACTTGCAGTGTCCCAGTTAAGAGAAGAGTTGCTTTCAGGGAAAGTCCAGGAACAAAATGTGTTCTCAAAAAGCACTAATCTGAAGATTTTAGCCCTTGTGACAGATTTTACAGCTGCAGCAGCTTCACTTTATGAGACCATAACTTCCATGAAACAACTTTATTCTTCAGCATCAGTATGACAAAGGTCACAGCAAATTACTGTATTAAATATTATATAACGTATTAAATATATCCTAAACTGGAGTCGTGGGTAAAGAGGCAAACTGCTGAGTTTTAGAGGCAAATGTGACAGTTTGCTTTGAGTGTAAATAATTCTACCGACCAACAACTCAAAGGTTTAGACAGCAGTGGTTTAGGCCATCTGATGAGAGAACAGGATTTACTTGCGTTAAGAGAGCCACAAGTCCTACATATAAACTAAGCCACACCTGAGAAAGAGCTGTTGCTTTAATGAGGTGTGTCCAGTGGTTGGCTTCATTGAATATCAGCTCATCCAAAGACACAATCAGCATAGAGCCGCTGGTCCAAGCCAACTTAATAAACCTAATAAAAGCTACTGACACTTTTACATAGTCTCAATGAAACCAAGTAGGACATCAAGCCCCCCCTTTATACAATGGTTCTATTGAAAACACACTATTTCTGCATTTTTAGTTGAGAAAACTTTTGCATTTTACACAGAAACATTTAGAAAATGTTTAATAACATAAAAACAGCAGAAACGCTGAAAATATAGTTTTTGTGTGGGGTCAATAGTCTGTGGCGTTTTAGTAAAGAAACCACACACATTCCACAGAGAACAATAAGCGAGGAACGTTACAATAGTGGGTATAGAGACCTTAGTGTGGACAGATGACCAAGCTGGATTGTTATTAGTGACTGACGACCATAAAGGCTGTTTTAAGCTCGACTGTCTGCGAGCTCTGCAAGGCTTTGTGCAGCCAAATTACATCATTTCAGCCGCCACGTCCCCCCATGCAGCCTGATTCATGTGGACGCCGCCGTATGGGGAAAAAAAAGCGGCACTGAAGACTTAGTTTTTAAGGCACAAAAAACTTAAGCTCCACCTCCACTCTGGAAACAAGACTTGACTCATAGATGTCAATTTGCTTCAGTGTCAGACTTCGACAGAGGGAACATTTAATTTGAAACAATAGTTGAATGCTCCACGGTGTCACAGAACAAGTCTACTTCTTCTGCTATAATGTAATACTGTGTGATTGAAGTGTGTTTGTGATGCACTGCCCCCTGCAGTTTGGGAGCGGGAGCCGCGTGTAGTATAAACGGCTCACATGTTCTCTTATGCAGATTCCACACGTCACGCTGGTGTATCAAGCATTAAACAGCCTTAAAACTACCAAGTCTCAGGAGTCATGACACTCAGGAATCACGCCTACTTGTTATTGTCCATCTACTTGTACATGTACAGACAACTTATTTACCACAGCAGTGGTGTGCAGTCGCAGCGTTTCATGCTTCTAAACAGAGACCGATCATTTACAGAAAGCTGTCGTTTACGTGACGAAATGTATCTTTTCAGTGGCTTCAACTACCTTCGTCGTGTAAAAGTTTTGCATTTTCACTCGAAACTATTCTTGTGTCAAGGATTATATGAAATCGCTGAGAAAAGGAATCGTGCACAGAACAAACTTGTGTCATTATCACGAATCCAAACTGAACCAAAAGCCACGGACAGATACAAACCATACACAATGGGAACATACCATCTAAAATGTATCTACAACACCATAACCACAACACTCATGATTATGAAGTTCAAACTCTAAAGCCAAGGTATTGACAGCTTTGGTGGGTTGGTTGTGGCGTCGCCGTCTCACCTGTGTGGGATGGACAGCCCTCCGTCGACGGCTCCTTTCAGAGCACCGAACACCTTGTTGCCGGTGGTGGTTCTGGCGAGCCCAGCGTCCAGGTAGCAGGTGAAAGCGCCTGGCTGACCATCAACACTCTCCACGTTGAACTCATCCCCCGTCACCTCCACCTGACCCTCGTACACCTTGTCCAGCTTGAACTTGTTCAGAAGCTGAGGAGGAACAAGAAGGAAACTTAGGAAAATCATGCATTTATCTAAAGATACATTTTCCTTAATTGCTCTCAACACTGCTGAATGTTAAGCCATGATGGGGGAAAGTCGCTGTAGTTCATGTAACTATAGAGTTGATGCCATGACTGAATGCTAAGGCTGATTTTAATATTGTTGGGTTTTGGGGGGAGGACACCAAACAATTTGATTAAAGTTTGTTTACACAAAACTCCACAGAAAAGGCTGGTTTGTACCACTAATGTTCCCACTGCTCAGGTCACCTTGTGTCCCAACCCTGTCAGGCATGTTTTAGACGTTGCCCTGCTTCAATACACCTGAAAGTAATGATTATGTCATCACCGACCCCCAAAGAAAGCAAAATAAAGAGCCGTTGTTGGCACTCAAAGGTGTGACGGCAGGAAACACAGGACGGGGGGCCTCCAGAACCAGGACTGATACCAGCAGAAACACCTCGAGGCGAGTTTTTAACTTACCCTGCGAGCCACCAGCAGACCGGTGCAATAGGCGGCTGCGTAATTCGTCAAGCCGACAGTCACGCCGTACTTCGGCAGCTCATGGGAATAGGCGGCACACACAATCATGTCACCTTCAATCTTGGCGTAGGCAATCTGCAGCACAGTGGGTCAAATCAGGAGTTAAAGCACTTTCAATAGAAACAGTTGACATGAACAAGAGGGATTATGGTTAACGGGTGGCAACAAGATCAGTCAGACAGCTACAGTTATGTTTTCACGTTTCTTGATTGAAATGTACTATCCTATATAACAACGTTGCTTTATGTCAAAGATGACTCAAGACACCAGTCAAGAAAAACATGACAGATACTATAAAAAATATGCTTCAGTAGCCCCACAGTATCTTCTTCCATTGTGCAGCTTGCATACTGCAACTACCCCACCTTCAATATCAGAATCAAGCACATGACAGAGTGACATCCCATTCTTAATTCTTTAATCTGATGTTGGTCCATCGTTTTGCAGCTTTAACAGCTGCAACTCTGCTAACATGATTTGTCTCCCCACAAAGTTTAACAGTGTTTATGGGAATTTTGGACCTTTCTTCAAGAAGGACAATTGTGAGGTCAGACACTGATGCGAGAGCAGAAGGTCTGGATTACAGTCCCGGCTCCAATTCAGGTCTGTGTAGGCCAGTCAAGTTCTCAAACACCAAAATAGATCACTCGTACCTTAGTGGACCTTGTTTCGTGCTCTGGTGTGCAGTCATGTTGGAACAGGCAGGGGCCAAAGTAATTGAAATTGAAATGTATTTTCACTGGAACTAACCACTCCAGAAGAAGCCACTCCACACCACACTCCCTCCTCCACCAAACTTGAGGTTAAGTTTGGTTCAATACGGTCAAACCAGTAACGTTCTCCTGGCAACCACCAAACCCAAACTCCACCAGATTGGCAGACGGAGAAGCGTGATTGGTCAACGCCCACTGTCCTATGGAGACCCGGCATGTTGCATTGCGCTTGGCGATGTGTGGTTTGGATGCAGCTGCTCCACGGAACTCTATTGGCACAGTTCTGGAGCTAATCTGAACATCACATGAAGCTTGGATCTCGGGAACTCCAGACTGCAGATGACGTCTGTGCACAACGAGCCTCAGCAGAATTGCTGTTCCTAATCACATCCACTTTGTTATAGCACTGTCAACAGCTGATTGTGGGAGATTAAGTAGTAATGACATTTCCTGGTAGAACTTATGGCACTTTCTCCATCACTTTACCAAGCTGGAATTCACTGAGCTCCTGAAAGCAATTTGTTCTTTCATGAATGATTGTAGGAACCGCTGCATGCCGAGCTGCTTGATTTTATACACCTGTGGCCATGAAAGTGACTGAAACACCTGAATTCAATGACGTAGAGAGCCCAACAAATATTTTAGGCAAAATAGTATAGTGGCAAAGACTGCAGAAAAAGACTTAACTCTGGTAACATGCAGCACAAGACACCAAAGATCAATGTTTACCTTTTATCTCCAGATGTCTGCACACCAGTTCAACCACGCAGCTGGAGAAGCGGATTAACTAAACCACGTGCTCAAATCCTGGAGTCATTTACACCTCAAGTCACCTCTGGAGCCGCTTCACAGTCTCTTACCTGACAGACGATGTCCCGGTTGGAGAAACGGACAATCATCCGGTACTTGGGTGTGTTGTACTTGTTCTTGTCCTGGACGACCAGGCGCTTACGAGCAAAGAAGTCAGTCTTTCCCTCTGGGGAGGACCAAAACGGCAATTATTAATCCATCGATAAGGAAAAACAACAACACGAGTGTGACTTTTAACTTTACCTCTCCTCCTCCTGAATTTGACCTGGTACCTCTTGAAGTAGGCCTTGCTCTTCACCACTTTGACAAAACCCTGCGAGAGGAGACGTGGACAGGTTATGGACAGGTGGACTGTCAGGACACCTCCCGGGTTAAATGACACGTTCAGAGAAATGAGGGGAGACTCTGGCCAGGGTTAGCATGGCGGCTATGCTACGCTACAGAGCGGCTAGTGGACATGAAACGAATCGTGTGGCAATAAAAAAAAAAAAAAAACTTAATAACAGACACCAAGAGGAGCTCGGGGAGGAGACAGTTGGAGAACGACTCTTGGAGCCGCGGGTACTTTCAAGACATCAGGAAACCAGTGAGTTTGTGAAAACTGTAGGGAGGCCATGTTTGTCCGTCCCGAGCTAAAGCAGCAGCGGGGACATAATCTACCTCCATCTGCACCCCGAGAGGGTTTTCACCAGCAGAGGAGGGCAGGCACACATAAAGCGAGAGCTCGGGGATCAGTGTAGGAACATATCTGTCCGGATTACGAACCATTTCTGCAGTCTTTTAGTCTCCTATGAAGGAGCCCGGAGCCTCAGACGGCGGCCTGACTCCACTGCACCGGGAAAAGGAAGACCGCCGTACGCATGCGCTGTTAATACCGTGTCACCGGAAAAAGAGCTCACGAGCCGGAAGACAGTGGCCATCACTCTGCCCCCTATTGGGTTGCACGAGAATAGAATAGAATAGAATAGAGTAGAATAGAATAGAACAGAATAGAATAAAATGTTTTTCTTTTTCTATGGCACAAAATATTCGTGATGAAAATGTCTATATTTTCACAAAACCACTCAAATACCAGACTTTGACTCTGACTTACACAGGTTTCATTAATTTATTCATTAGTCATTTAGATTTGCATTAAAAAAAAAAAAAATGGGCGCAATAGCTCAGAAGCACTGCAGGAATACAGACAGAAACAGTACATGGAAAAGGGCCCAGTGGGTTATGCACTCATGCACCAGCACTGAAAATGACAAGTCAATTTTAATGAAACCTTCTGCTGAAAAGTACAATAAAATATCAAAAAATGTCTCCTACAGTTGTTGCATTATCATGTAGGCCGGTTTTGGCTGTTCGCACCCATGTCGAAGTCAGAGGCCACACATGCCACAATTTGAGCTTTGTAAAATAACATACAGACATCTGAATGTTCCCTCAGACTTAATGCAGCAAAAACAAGAATACTATGTGAATGCACTCACAGATGAATAGCCTTTTCTGCAGCCTTTTAGCATGTATACATGTATAGTCTCACAAACCTAGGCCATAGTGTCACAGGACTGAAGGCTGGTCTACAGACTGCATTCTCAAGTTATTGGTCTTGATTCAGTGTTGGCCTCAGTGTTTTCTTACCAGGCCACAACTTGCATGTAATATGAACGCATGCAGAAACAGCACAACGTTCAACCGCTTTCTAGCTACTGACACTACAACTACTGAGTATCTGTCAAAGAGCTTCAGGTTCAAAGATGGTATCTGCCTCCAAATTCCTCAGACGTGAGTACAATTCCCAGAAGAAAGAGTTTCCTCGAGTTCTACTGTCTACAGGAAAAAAGAACATTTAAAAAAAAAAAACAACATACATACATACATTTTTTCAAAAGGTTTGTATGTGAGGATTCTTAACTTCCTTCTGTCGCACTGAGATTCTGCACTTTTTTCAGTTGTCTTTCTACGTGGCTCCGAGCTGTATAGACTGAGATGCACTGTATATTAGGACGTGTTCAGGACTTCTAAATCCTGTGAGGGATCCGTGCCATGTTCATGAGATATGGTTCTTCACCACAACTAACAGTGTCCATAATGTGACAAGTGACTGGTTTGTGCTTATAACTTCATGTGTATCTTCACAAGAGGTGTGTGGGAAAGTTTTCTATTGAGGTGACCAACCCAGAAACTCAAACTAAAAACAAGTGGAGCGCTCAATAGTCTGCTGAGTAATGTTACTTTATTAACCTGGGGAGAGATTATATTGTATTAAACTACTTGGATTGTGTGTACATGTCTGTAATTACACACCCAGAATACAGGAAGAGAAGAGACAACTACGGTATGTCCTCCACCAACTTGTGTCTGTTGCCAGAACCAAGAACATCTGGTAACAAACGTACAGAACTAAGATGATCTTGCAGCAGACTCATGAGGTTTAAATACTCAGGAGGGAGTGACACAGGTAGATTGGGGTAATCCGAGGCACATGGTGAATCTGACAGAAAGGACAAGTGACCAGCGACGCAGATAAAGCAGGTGAGTAACAAAATATAACAGGAAATGACAAAAAGGTAGGAGACGTGGACTTCACACAGACCTGACAGCAAATCATCAATCAGTTCTTGTTGTAAAATTCATAACTTCATTACTAAATGACCTGAGTTACTCCACTCTTTGCTCATGAACTGCCTCGGTCCTGGGCACTGCTGGATGACTGTGAGTTCAGGTTTTTGTTTGTTTGTATGTTTGTTTTACAGTATGTGTGACTGGCTAAGATGTGCTTGGCGTGGCAGTGCATCAGATTCAGTCGCCATGGTGTTTCTGAGTGTAGACAGCAACGTCAGCTGCTCTTCGGCTGCTTCTATGAACAGAGGAGTGGCTACCAGGCCAACAAAAGACATGCGTCACCACTCTTGTGAAAAACCTGAAAAGTTGGTTATAGTATGACGAGCTGGTATGTGAATAGAAGCAATCAGCTTTGTTACCTTTATCCCTTTTTCTATGATGTGGCTGTTCTATCGAGAGTTTCAACGGAAGCAGTACAAAGTTATACCAAGGACACCTAATCAGTACTCCTTACTTTATACGACTTTTTTCGCTGAAAGTTTGCACCAGCTTTTTTTTTTCCCCTGAAGGAGTTTTCTGCTTGCAAATAAAGAAGACGTTTCTTAAATGAAAGGAGTTCCTGAAATCGAAGTGATTGAACCTCCAGCCTTCTACAAAACTAGTATTATTCCACTCAGCGATGACATTCAGGTAAGCTGGAATAGAGAAACATGAACTTTTACTGGTAACTGTAGAATCCAGGAGTCTTGTCTCTGACTTGAAGAATCTATACAGTGAGTGAAAGCTGAGCTAAATCTCTGAAGAGTTTGTAACAAAGGAAATCTTATTAGAGGTGGTGAGGTGGTCAGGATATTTTTCCTGTTACATCTTGTTTCTTGTATTGTTTTGTCAGATTATGAGGTGAATGTTTGGCCCTAAATGAGGTACATACTAGGAGTCAGATATGTTTTCCTGCTATGTTGATTAACCAAGTAAAATACCAAAACCATGAAGACATTTTTTTTTAAATAATTCTGCTCATTTTCCACTGCTGAGCTCACCAACAACTCAATGTTTTACTTCATTGAGCAGGATTTGAGAATTTCTCTGAGAATTTTGACTTATTTGGGTCAAAACTCAAATATTGGTTCTCAGAATTATAAGATTACATGAATACATGAATACATGATACATGAATACATACATACATACATACATACATACATACTTTGAAAAAGTTAAAGCGCTGGCATTCTAAAATAGTTAAAGAACTTGTAACTAAAAAAAAAACATTGAAGGACTTATAGTTAAAAAATGTGAAAAGATTGGTAGTTGATGAAAAAGTTATTGGACTGTTATACAAAGTTAAAGGACTGGTACCGGTAGTTTAAAGAAAGTTAAAAGACTGGTACTTCAAGAAAGAGTTAAAGGACTGATAGTTATAAAAAGTTAAAGGACTACTGGTTGAAAGAAGGTTAAAGGACTAGCAGTTTGAAGGTGAAAAAAAGATTCAAGGACTGGATTTGTCATTCAAAATTAAAGGACTAGTACTTTGCAAAACGTTCGAGGACTGGTAGTTCAATCAAGTACTGGTAGTTTGAAATAGTTACAGGACGAGTAGTTAAAAAGTAAAATGACTGGTAGACACGAAAGGTAAAATGACTGGTCGTTTTAAAAAGTTAACAGACAGGATTTTGAAGGAAAGGTTAATGAAGTAAAATTATCGCTACTGTATTTTCACAGTGTGTGCGACTAATTGTAATCAAATGCGTGTGGGGTGCAGTGCCACGTGCAAACACCAGATGGCGGTGCGGTCCCTCTTTTGCGCATGCTCCGTGGATGTAAACACTCGAGGCCGCCGGGGCTCCGCAGACATTTGTGTACACGTAACATACGGCTGGCTGCACGGGCTGGACGGCGGACTCAGTGGAGGCGAGCTAACTTAATGCTGGCTAGCGTTCAACTGGAAACACAGGCGGACTCTTCTCTGGATAACCTGTATTTATGCACATACGCGGTCAGAGACGCTGAGAAGCGAAGCCCTTTCTCTCCCCTAGCTCGGCCGGAATACACTTTTCGTGCATGGGAAGGAATCGAGGTTCTCCCCGGCTCGTTAAAAACGCTTCAAGGTAAAAAAAAAAAAAAAAAAGAAAAAAAAGGGATGGGATCTTTTCGTCTCATTACGTCGGGCCCTGTCTATTTACTGGAAAAGACCGCTAAGTCTTAATGAAGCGAGCGGCGAAACTCGCTGAAGCTGATGTCGATGTGTTTGGTTTGGAAACTGTCATAGTTCAACTTTTAAGCACTGTTAGCTTTTAGCTAAACGCTTTACCGCTCAACTATTTACTATTTAAGTGTCTGCTGGCATCAAAACAACACATATTCCACACACATAAGAGTGGTTTATGCAGGTCGTGGTGTGATTATGGTCTCGGTTTTAGATTTTCTTTAGTGTGAGTTGAAGTGTTTTTTCCCCCTAGAAGACCTCGGACTGTTGCGTTTGATGCTCGAGCCGCACCGGAGCCCAACAACAGCAGCGGCCCATACAAGGAGCCGGGACGAATGCTGAGCTCCGGTGTTTACCACATGTACGGTGTGCTGGAGGGGGGAGCCCGCGGTGTGTCGTCTAATCAGAGGATTTAAAGCGCTCAGCCGAGGCTATCTGGAACTTCCGACTGCACACAGGTGACCTGCAAGTGGCCTCAGCTGTGTGAGCAACAAGTACCGACCAAAAGAGATTCCCTGTGTTGTTATTCGCCGGGTCCAATACTCGCTCCCAACACGGTTTAAATAGCGTCTGCAGTCAGTTGCTTCATCCCATCTCGTCGCCGGCGCTTTGAACGTCAAATTAAAAGTTTAAGTGGCAGTTCTCAGTCTGTTTAAAGTGGTCATATTGTGCAAAAGTCACTTCGTAGTGGTTTTCCAGCATATGTGTCCCCGTACCTGGGACACATAGTGAGGACAGTGTCATTTCTCTCCCTGGCTTGTTTAACTTTTTCAATAGTGTCTGTTCCAATGAGCCACTCAGAAATCAAACCCTATATGATGTCATTATCCCTTTGACACGTCACAATTAGGCAGCTGTGCTGTGGCACATGGCACCACCAGAGGAAGTACTTCGTCCTCTCCCCATTGTGTGGGCAGAGTCAGTCCAGCTCGCACAGACACAGCAGATTCTGAATGCAGCTCCTATGATCCAATATTGAAATAGATGAAAAGGTGCATTTGAAGCAATAAACTTTGAATTTCAACATTTTTGAACCAATGAGACCCATGTGAAAGTGTTGAAAAGCTGTATAATAAGACACCCTTTAATGTGTGCCAACACAAAGCAGCAGTATTGCTTTTCCCCCCCATTTCTACATCAGTAAGTTGTTTCTCTGACGTCAGAAGTTTTGAAAATGATATCCATTAATATGGAAATGGCAGAAACACTGAAAGTGTTGTAGTTTTCATGTTGGGCCACTTGTGGTTGCTGCTGTTGTTTGTTTTTTGTTGTAATGAAACCACACACACATCCACACAGAGAACAGTACACTATAAACATTTATAATGTTGAGTACATGGACATTCGTATGGACAAAGTTTGATTGTTATTACAAGTGACTGTTAACTACAAAGCTACAAAATTCCAGGAGACTGTGGACTGGGAGTTATGTCACTCGGCTGCCATTGTTGTTATTGCCCATCTACTGTGCTGAAAAACTATTAATTATTGCCATGTTGTGCATGTGCAGTCTCAGCATTTCCATTGTCAAAAGGTTCCAAGTTCTTAAACTGTTGTTGCCTAAACCATCCCCCGAAATGCAATGAAAATCTGGCGTTTTGACTTGAGATCGTCGTGGAAATGTGGCTTAGTTCAACCTCAAATCATGGTCAACAGTACCATGTAAAGTGTGTTTTCACTACTTCAGCAGTCTTAAACTTAAAGCTGTCTGACTGTAGCGTCACACTGCTTGAGGCTCAAATTAGACTTCTATTGTGACCTGCATCCAATATTTTTTTATTACAGTTTGAACAGCAAAGTTAGATTTAGTTAAAACTAAATGTGACCCTAATTTAGATAAGTGTCATCCAATATTCTCCACTGTAAACCTCAGTGTGAAAGATGACCTTACATTTTATCTAACTTTTAAGTCATTGAAGTGAGATGGCGTCACACTTCTGCCCCAGAGGCGGCCAGAAAATTCAAGATCCCATTTAATTGATGGCCCAGTCACCACATCTATGCATGACTGCAGTACAAGCGAAATGGGTTTCTTTTATCTCAAAGAAACCAAAAAACAAAAAGTTTTTTTCTCTTGCTTTGGTTTACATTCATAATTTCATGTGCTGCAATTTCACAACAACTTCAAAACCGATCCACATCAGCCTGAGTTGGTCCAGATGCAGCACAACGTCTCATATTTGGGTAAATAAGAGTTGTTGACCAAATCATGCATTTATAGAGAAATGTGCTATTTTATCAAATCAAGGATAAAACGGCACATGGAACTAAACTGTTGTTAATGGATGAACAAACGCATTGAAACGTTTTGAATTTCTTCGATGTCACCTCATTAGATACAGATTTATGTACAGGTCGTTTCACTTGACGACACCGAATCCATTAAAAATAGGAGTGTGTTTACGCTGCAGCAGCGGACACACTGACAACGATGTCATTAGTATGCCAGGCCACGGGTTGGCGCTGTTGCTTGATTTTATATTGAAACCACAGATGTGTGCAGAGAACAATATGCTATAATCATGAAGAAAATGGAGAGAACTCAACATCCGTATGGACTGGTGACACACCAGATGCTATCAGGGTGAGTCACAACTATAAAACTACTGATATGTACGATAAAACTAGAATACTGACCGCGAGTCATACCACTACGGGTCCGCCATGTTTATTTACAAGTGGATGAGCAGAAGGAAGGGGAGGGAGGGGGAGAGAAGAGCGCTCACAGCCTCCATCAGTCTCTGCAGGACGGAATAGCGTCTGTGAAAGAAACTTTCCACGTTGGGAGCCGGGATAAAAACTTCACGGATCCAGACATCGTTGTCATGTAAACGGGGCCACAGTCTCTCGGGTCCTCAGCCTGTCACTGGTACACGTCTCTTGCTTCACTGGCTTCTGCCTTGGATGACTGGCTGCGGTTTGATCGCCATGGCACCGTTCATTGCACACACCTGATGTTTGCCTGGCTCAGTCGGGTGTCCAACATTGACATACTGCACAGAATGTCGCCTTTGTTCTTGAGGCCCCCATGCTGTTGTTATGGAGAACTCCTCATAAAATGTACAGCTCAATGTTACACCTTTAATATAAAATGACAAAAAGCGTGTGCTATTTTTGCACAAATGCAGCAATTGTGTAAACGTGGTGTCCTGTGTGTGACATCGGGTGCACATTCACACTGGAATCGGATGGAAGTTGGAGTGAAGTTGTAACGTAAACAACTGGCAAAGAAATTTGATCTCGGCAAAAAAATGGGAACTGAGAATTGAGATGTGCAGTGTGAGCACAGCGTGAATGTGCCTTTTACAGTCATTTGCGTTCATGGCAATGGCACACAGAAGTGCCATAAATAGGAACTTACTCTACCACCAGCAGCAACTTGAGGCTCAGTGTTTTGTTGAGGGAATCTCTGGCTTGTGGACAGAGACGAGGGGCTGAACTGTCACCTTTGGGATTTGAAGTCAAATTACCTGCGTTTCTGCCGCGTCATAGTTGGTGTTGTCATGAGTCACTGAGGCCTACGGATAATGCTGAAATTACTATGGTATTCCTTTACTGAGGCATTACAACTCGTCTTGTATTCAAAGGTACCCTTAAGGTTTCATTGCATTCAGGCCATGCCAGGTGTGAGACCACGTATTAGTTCAGTTCAGGCGGAGATCTCCGAAAGTAGGGCTGGGCGATATATCGAATATACTCTATGTATCGCTGCTTGTTCTAGAATATGACTCTGTCGCAGATATTTGAGTATCACACTGCTTTTAGTCACATGTATTCAATTCCCGGCGGTAGCTTAGCTTAGCAGAGTGCTAGCGGAGCGCGCTTGTCACCCCGAAGCAACACCCCCGGCTGGGGTCTCCTCCACCCTCTGCATGGTCCCAGTTAGTGTGGTTGAAAAGTCCAGATGTAGAAAACACACTTGGCCCAAGGTATAATCTGCCTGGTGGCAAATATTAATATCCAATATGCTGAGAAAGCTCTACCTGCATTGCATGCTCAAGTGCTGAGAAAAAAATAGATACATACATGACAATTTCATGATGGTGCAGTTTAATAAATACTGCTTTGGCAAAATGCACTTTTTTTGTGATTTCCCCCTTATTGCATCTAAGTTAAATCTTAGATGCAATAAGTGTGAACAAGAATGTTTTAATGTAGACAAAAAATCATCACACTAGTGTGATTGCATGCATTAAAAGTGTTGATTTCAGACTAAGGCAAAATATCGAGATGCGTATTGTGATATGGCCTAAAAATATCAAGATATTGAAAAAAAGGCCATATCGCCACGCCCTATCTGAAAGCATATAATAGGGTGATGATAGTGCTCAGTCACATTGTTAAATGGCATTATACTTGGACCGTATTGGAAATTATTAGCTGGATTAATGTAGAACAAAAAATTGGTGTTAATTTTAAGGCATATATTGAACTGGACTGTCCATCCTTATATCCATCTTCTTTCTTGCTTCGTCCGTATAGGGTCGGGGTGGCAGTTTAGAGAGTAAAAGAAACCTAACATTGACCCCGCAACTTCCTCCAGCTCTGCTGGGGGTGACCCCAAGTTGGTCCCAGACCAAACCAGAGATATAGTCTCTCCATGGAGTCCTGGGCCAACCTTGGAGCCTCCTCCCCCTGGACAGGATATATTCTAAATAAACTAGGTTACTATGTGAACTGTGTTTCTTACATAATGACCTATCCCTTTTTCCCCAAATAGACCCTTTTCACAGTGCCGTCACTCAGCCTCGGCTTTCTCACAAAGCAGGGCAGGCTCCATCTGGCTAGACCTCAAACTAAACTTAATTTGTACAGGTACTGTTCATTGTCAGTCTGAAGCTGTGCGTGACACGGGAACGTGACATCATCATGTGGAGGCGAACAAGCAGCAACTTTACCTATAGGCTGAATATAATGTGTTATAGCCAGGCAGAGGTGGAGTGGTGGAGCGTGTGTGTATGTAGATTACACCACCTAATAATGAGTACCATATATATATATATGTATATACACACGCACGCACGCTATTGGCCTTTGTCTATGCTTGATATTCTGTGGGAAGGATTTGTTGTGAAACATCTGTGGGCCTTTGTAACTGCACATAAAGCAATGGCTTAATGGCAGGACCATAGCCGAGAGCTTAGAAAGAGAAGTAGCCCATGGAAAATCGTACTGCTGTCACTAATGCGGACAGTCGTCATTACAACATACTTCAACAGGAATGTGTCACACTTGGCGTCGTAGCCTCGCACAGGCTGACGACAACACATTTGTATTGTTTCTTTACTGTAAGCCCAGTTTTTTTGTAAGGTTGGAAACTCTCATTATGCAGTTCCAAGCTGAGGAGGAAGAGCCTTGGGCCAGACCAGTGAAATGCTGATTGTACACCTCATGAATGAGCGCTTTTCTCAGCGTGTGAGCTGAAAGGCCTTTCCACCTCAGAGTGTGTGTGTGTAAGCAGTGTTTTACCACACTTTCTCAATGCTCATAGGGCCATTGTATCCCTGAAGATGATTATCATTTTTAGCAGTGTGGCCAGATAAGTGTTCTATATTCAAGAGATGAACCAAGAGCTAATATAAAAGACGAAACGTCCTATAAAAGTCTATGTGGAGAGTTTGTGTCTGGTCTCAGATCTGTTGGGTGCTTTGAAGACAAAGGAAATGCTTCTTGAATCTGCCTTCAGTCTTTCTCAGTTCCCCAAATGCCTTGAAGTTGCTTTGCTAGAGCTTTTTTTTTTTTTTTTTTTTTGCATTACTGTGGACTTCATTAGCTATGCGTGCTGCGTCTCTGGGCCCCTTTAAGTTCTTTGGCAAATCAAAGCAGCAACAATCTCTCTGTCCAGGATTTATAGAGGGAAGCATTGCCACATTTGTCTCCACCCAGCAGAAGGACTCAATGGGCCACCTGGACGCTGAAATCTGTCACATTATGTCTGGAGATGACTGGACTGTATATTTACTCACACGTTACTCCAAATGTGCTACTTGGGTAATGATCACAAGACCATAAATTCAACAACGTCAGTTAAGCACATCTCATTCCACTCAGAAGTGCTATAATCTTTTTTTTTTAATAATTTCAATAGTCACAACACATGTATTTTCGCCCTTGATAAAGTCCAGTGCTCATTACTTCAGTGTCCTTTTCATCTGTTGCTTTAGTGACCCCAGTGTAGGGTACCCCCCCCCCCCACTAGGTGTGAAAGACAATCACATTCCTGGGTCATTTTCAAACGTCTCACCAAGTTAGATGAGTTGAAGTTCCCATGTTACCACCTTGAGATGCTTGTATTGCAGCTAATACAAGAAGCCTTTGCACTGTTGACTCCCTTTCTGATTCAGAATATTTCCACACTGCGGTCATAAATGGTGATGAGTTCACTGCGTAAACAAATCAGCAAAGCTTTTCAGGCCAATTTGCCAATGACGATGCATTACAAAACGTGAAAACTGGGACTGATATGACACTACTGGTTTACATAGGACAATCTTGAATCAGTTTGTAATACTGCACTGAGTACCTGTATTTAAAGAGTAAAAGATCCTTGATGCAGCCCGGCAAGTATCACATGACATCATCCGTCAACAACGTCTCCCGCAGGTAAACAAGAGAGCACGAGCCACGTCGGCTGTTTGGACATTCTTTAATATTAATGAGAATGGCAAAAGTAAGACCGCCTGTAAATTTTGTTCTGCCAAACTATCAAGAGCAGAAAGCAAGTTGTTCCAACATGAGCAACTTAATCACCAGAAGCATTTTGACTTGCAGTTTAGCGCGATGTTGCTTTAACCGCGAGGCCATAAGGCTGTTGGAGGCGCGTGTCGGTGGTGTTTTGCAGCGACACGTCGCCTTCGTATACGGTTGGCACATGGAGTATGAATTAGGCTTTATGGCATTTAATAAGTACTTCTATCGTTACTCTGCATCAGCAAGTCGCTAAATGTTAGAGCTCACACTCGACCTCGTCCTTTAAAGAAGTGGTATCATGGCCTCCCTATTAAACACACCAGTGGAGCACTTGTGCAGACTTTATTTGAGCCCAGATTGGTGTTGCTCGTTGTTGGCTGGTGTTTAGTATATTTGCCCACCGTGTGTTGATCTTTAAAGCAGGCAGCCTGTAGATGTGCTGGACCTGTTTGTTTAGCTGCAGCGTCACAGTGTTGATGAATGTCCATGAATATCACACTGCACACTCGATGACAGAGTATTGTGATGACGGTAGTAAAGCTGTTATAGCGACTTCCTTTTTTTCTTCCTGTGCCAGAGTAAATAGAACTCCGAGCCCTCTTCTGAATAGTATATTCCGTATCTGTTTTAACAGAGGAATTAGGTCATCTTTTATTTATCTTGTACTGGAGAACATGTTTTTTTTGTGTACACATGCTACTGCCTCATTGATGCTTGAAATAACTGTTGACTTTGAGTTTAGGTCATGGGACCCTCATGAATGCATTTACATCCCTCCTCATTTATATTTGATCTGAATTCTATTCTTGTGTAGATTCCACATTTATAGAACAAAAGTATCTAGTCATTATTTCCATGTCTGAACGCAAAGTTCTGTAGGAGATGGAGCATCATTTCAAGTCATGTACTTTTTTTAATGGCCTTTTGAAATTCTACAATCTGTATAGATGTCATTGTATGGCTGAGGTGTGCATGTGCCTGAGGGCCCGTCCACACGAATACGCCATTTCATTCAAACGCATTTTATTTGGCCGATCATCCATACAGCGCAGTGTTTTAGGAGGCTGAAAGCAGGTTCCAGAGTGTGGACGGTTTAACACGCCGCTGTAGGGATTTCTTACCTAATAAGGATCACTATTTATGTTTTGGTTGGCTATCAATAATGATTAATAATTATCGAAGATAGTTATTAATAATGTTATTGAAATTTAATCTGATCTGTATCAGAACCTCGGAGCACCACCTGTCTTAACAGGAAATGATAGCCAATTCAGTTCTATCAGTCTCATAAGATATACTAAACAGTTAATCAGGAATTTGAATTAATAGTTAAATTAATTACAATGACCAGAATTAACAGTAAAGCTTGAAGGATTTTGGAGTTCTTGACACAGAAGAGGTCGATATTTCATTCACCTTTGTGCACATTAATAAAACAGCAAGTATGATTCCAAAAATGATATTTATTTACAATGAAAACATAAAACACAGAATCTAACTACCTATATACAGCTGGGTGTGTGTAGGTGTGTGTGTGTGTGGAGAGAGAAAAAGAGAGAGAGATGTGGAAGAAGTGTGTGTGTGAGACGTGTGATGGAACTACAAAACAAGATGGCGGATCACAAGAAACTACATTCCAAATGGAGGTTGTCAGAGAGCAGGAAGTCTGTCCTGGGTCTCCACCATGTGCTGGACAACAATGGAACATTCTGTGTGTCTCTGCTAAAGGACCATTTCTAGAATGAGTTTATGTGACTGCGATTTGTCTTGTAAAACGTCAGCAGTCATCAGATGGTGTTCGGTTACGGTGTGATGTTGTCTTTGATGTGATATGTGTAGGATTGTGAGTTAACAAGTTAGTAAAGCAAAGATTAGCATGCAGACCCTGTGTCTGTTGCAGAGCTAACGTTGGTTTACAAGTTGATAGCGCTTCCTAATATCATTATCAAAAGAACACAATCACTGTAACAGAATCAACACATCTTCATGAAGTTAAACAGTCTATGCATAGCATCAGGTTTAACTAATCTCAGGTAATGCCCAGTTGTTACCACTTCCTTGAAGGAGTTCGGTTGTTGTCCTGCTGGAGGGAAGCTGATGTCTTCTCCTGTAGTTAGCACCTCCTGCTAACTGTGGTTTGCTGGTTCTGCAGGCTGAGGAGAAGAAGATGGAGTTGATGTTTCAGGAGTCCTTCTTTGCAGCTCCTGGTTGTCCCTTTGTTCAGACTGAGGAGCTGGTCGCTCAGGTCTGTGATGGTTTTCCTGCTGGTTGAGGAAAACACAAAGAAGTTCTGTGAGGTGTCGTTTCCCTGGTCCCGTCCTGGAGGAACCGGTTGGTTTTCCTGGACAGCAGGCGCTGGTCTCTGGATCAGGGGAAGGTCTGACCCTCGTGGTCGGGTCAGCAGAGGAGTTGAGAAGTGAAGGCCCCTGGTTGCAGGCCTCTGGTGTTAGCTGTGTGCTAACGCTGGGTGAGTTGAGCTGCTGGGAAGCAGCTCTTCAGCAAATCACCTCCTCGGAGTCTTCGTTGCAAGAGAGCGAGTGGAGGCTGGCTGAATGCCTTTTGTTCCACGTGTGGATTCGGGGGTGTCAAAACCTGGGAGCTTCAACCAATCAGTGACTGGCTGAATGCCTGGGGGAAGAGTCTTGTGAGCAGAAAGGGGGAGAGGAAGGTCCTGCAGAATGCCCCCCCCCCCACTAGGTGTGAAAGACAATCACATTCCTGGGTCAGAATTCATGTGTCATGACTGTGTATCAGGACAAATGAATATTGTCTTTCCCCAGAAATTAACAAACTTTCTGTGGTCCTGTGAGATCCCAACACTGCCTTGGCTCTGAGGTGTGGATGAGCAAGACGCGCATTTGTGGAAAAGCCACCGAACGTACTGCATCGGAATTCTTTTCGCGAATGACGGGGAGAGTTTTGGCTTGTGTGGACGGGACCGAAATTCACCTATATTCATTTTCACCTAAAAATATAGTCTTGTATGCCCCAAGTCCTAATTGTAGCCGGCACCCCCACTTCTTCTCTCCTCCTCCTTCATGTATCTGATCACCTTAAGTGCTCTTTCTTGCAGAGGAATGACTCAGCAGTTTAGATTTTTTTTCCTGTACAGTGCTTGAAACGATTGGTTTCCTGCCTGCTGGCAGTATCCAGACTTCCTGTCGGGGTGAAACTGAAGGCAAGTGTGCCTTCTCAGGTGCGAGAGGGAATCTCCTCATGCTGACTACAGTCATGCACTTCCTGCCGTACTCTGATTCAGCAGGAGACGCAAGGAAGGCCTGTCTTTTCTGGAGCACTTTGACCCTTCCCGGGTGTGTGATCAGCATATGAGAGACGTGGTTCGCTTAGTCGGTGAAAGGTCCAGAAGAGCAGAAAAAGCTTTGAAAGAAATGATATGCGTTGGAGAGAGTTAATTTCAAGAGCACAAACTTTACTTTGTCATGGAAAGCGAGTGAAAACGACGGCGATTGGATCATTTTGATTAGCAGGTAGGAATGTACACTGGAGGCTGTACTGTCACTCGTCATGGCATTACAGTGGAGTAATCATGTTTATGATGGCTCATTTCATAACTGTTCTTGCTGTTGTCAGCTGTTTCTCATTATTCTGTCATGGTTTGATTCAGTGTAGTGTCCTGGTGTGTTGCACATTGAGATACCTTCCACCGTTAAACATGAGCCTCAGTTATTGACAAAGAACAAGTACAGTTGTATTGAATAGAACTGATCCTGGGTGTATGGATTTATTGACATCTGTCATGTTTGATTGATTTTATTTTTAAAGGAACAGTGTAGTTTCTGCATTATAGCTGACCATTGGAGTAAATGTGAATGTCGTAGGTGACGCAGGCCTCAGACTTCTTTGTAACTCAACTGTGGTGTGGTTCAAGTGGTTCAGAAGTACAAGTAGTACAAAAAGTTCTAATGTAGTGTTGCTTTGATATTGATTGTATTTTCTATCGACATGTCAGGATACTCTCAACCCACGATCTGATTTGAATCCCGATTTTGAAGTAAACTAGATTGACGTCAAAATGTAGATGATTATTGTTTTAATTCAATTCTTTAGCAGGCTGTTTTACAACAAACAAAAAAGATCACATTTTGTTTTTAATTATTTCCTTGCAAAAACAGAGCTGAAGTATTATTATTATTATTAACATCACAACGGCCAAATATTCAAGTCCAGCCCTACAAAACAAAATGAGTGATATACACAAAATGGCAAAATACAATCAAATCTATTCTTTGATTTCTTTCCCTTTTTTTCTGCAAATGAGCATCGGGGCACTTCTACAGTAGTGTTTTTGTTCTGTTTCAAGGTGACTCATGTTTACCTTCTCCCACTTCCTTTGTTCCGGTGGGAAAGCTCCTCTTCCCTCTGCTGCAGACCAAATAGGTGAACTCTGGTCCAAGGTTTGACTCGGCTCACTAGTAACTTTCCAGAGGACCAAATGGAGAAAACGAGCTGTGAAACCACAGTGGAAGATCACAGTCTCTCGCTCTCCACCATCTTCTTGGTTTGTGTACAGTGCAACATGTTGGATGGCTCACCTGCTGCTCATGCTGGGCAGCCTGTTGTGAGGAAGCAGTTAGGTTTGAATACTAAAGTAAAAATGGAAACCTCAGAGCAGCATTTATTTTTTGTCTTGGACAATCGAGCTGGATTTGGTTTATATTGTACTGGGAATTTTGTATCTTTGAACCATGAGCAAGAGGGTTATGCCCATATATATTCCAACCTTTCACATTTGGTGTTTCTTCACACTTCATATTATGTTGTGAGTTGGTTTTTTTTGTCTTCATTTTGTGTACAGTGCTGTTGTTGGAGCAATTTCCCTTTTAACATCCAAATCAGGAGATCTTTATTATTCTTTAAGACTTTACAATTACTTTATTTTGGACTCTACTAAACCATACACAGAAAATTATTCCTTAATGTTACTAATATAGACGTACAATACAAATGAAATTTGATAAATGAGTGAATTTCGAACCTGGTAGAAAGGTGCAATTAGCCATGTTTAAGTCTGACTGTAGAGCAAATAACTATTCAAAAATGTTAATCAATTACATCCTTAGAAAATATGAAGTATTTTAAGAAGATAAATGTTGGTTTTAAATGTCACCTATTTTTGTTTCATCATATGCACACACACACACACACACACACACACACACACACACACACACACACACACACACACACACACACACACACATGCCCTTCACCCTGTTCCAACAGGTTGGTTTTTTTTTTAATAATGAGGTTTAAACCAAACCGTGAGTCAAAACTGGAGTTGAACTTACCTATGGGGTTATAGATGAACTGTTACACCCTCAGTTCATGCTTATATTTGTGTCAGCCTGCAAGAACATGTCCAGTTTCCCCTCAGGCAGCAGTATCAGTCACCTCGATTCTCAGAAGTTGACTATTCTCTCACACTGCGACAAAGATTTGTCTGGATTTCTTAAATAGGGCTGTGACAGGGTTCAGTGATTATAATCATAATATTGAAGGACCAGGGGAAGACCAGACAAAAGGTGAGCCCCAGAGTCTAGGCTCCAGATTTCCATGTTCTCTCAAAAATGCTAAATGTTACATGGCACCATAGCTTTATGATACAGCTGTCTGTTGGTGTGTTTGGCCGAAACCCAACAGGCCTGTTTGCACTCACACTTTAGATGTCCAGTAGTGTCATGATACGCAAGGTAATCCCATGCCAAATAGCTTTAAAGCCCATCCGTTGGGAAATGAGCTAAATAGGATGACGAGGATTTCATAGTACAAAAGATAATTACTGAAAATCTGGATTTTTCCCATTTTAAGCACCAGCATGACCTCAGAAACATAAAAGCCTGTTTGCCTTCTGTCAGACACCCCAAACATCACACAATCTTTTAAAGTGAAAATGTTGACACCGGTGTTTATCGTTGTTGGGTTGAGTTTGTGTGGTCTGCTGCGCACCTTAATCATCAGGAGACCTTTATCCATTTCTTGTTTGGGTTTTGAATGTCAATTAAAGACAGAGCATTGTGGGTCATGGCTGCATCATCATCATCCGAGGGAAGAAATAGGCAGGCTCGTTCGGCTGAGTGGTGCATTGGGGGGGGGTATTTGGAAGTGGGTATACGAAATGACTACACCACTGCCCGGCACCCCACCAGTTGAGGGGTCCCAAGAGCATTCCAGTACAACACAGTGCAGACATGAAGCACGAGACCCACTCTCTCATAAATAAGACGCATATATGAATCCCTGTCATGGCCAAAAGAGGGTAAGAGTCTCCTGCAATAAACCCAGTGTATTGTCTACACAGGAGTTGTTACTTGTAAATGAAAGGAACCGTCTCTCAATGACTGTCTGTCTTGTTTTGGGCTTGACTCGATTCTCATTACCTGGAATACGAGCAAGTTGTTTAAGGTATTGATTAGCGCATAAGAAGGGGACAGATTTATTTGGCAGTGCCGACTGTAAACCAAGCAGCTGCTTCGATCGGTAAGATCCTGTCTGCAGCTGCGTCTCTAACAAATCTGACATTGTAGCAGGAGAGGTTCCGGTGGGGTATTGACGTTGCTGCGGGAACAGCGTACTCTCATACATATTTTATTTGCTTTGACTGTTTATGTTGGTCAGTGTGGGCGAGATGTTAAAAAGCCGTTTGTGCAGGTGAGGAAGGAAAGGGTTGTTAAAAAAGCATTGAAGCGCTTGTACTGAACTCTGAATGTCCTGTTTCTGTCCTCCAGGTGGCGACAGACAGAGTTGCTGGAAAGCTGAGTTCTACTCTCTCATGGGTGAAGAACTCGGTGTCCCACACGGTCAGTCAGATGGCTAGCCAGGTGGCCACGCCCACGTCCCTGCAGACCACGCCCACGTCCCTGCAGACCACCGCGACTACCTCCCCCTCCACGTCTCCGTCCTCGTCTGTCCTAACGCCGTCCTCGCCGGCACAGCTCAGCCCAGATGAGGTGGAGCTGCTCGCCAAGCTGGAGGAGCAGAATAGGTGAGCAGCTTTTCTGAGGCGCCCCTCAGAGCAGTGTGTCCATGTCTGAGGACAACGGTTCGACACAACAAGGTTTTCAAGTGAC